>NC_092334.1:570097500-570697500 GCF_046630445.1 Rutidosis leptorrhynchoides
TCTTATCTATCAACACATCGATCATACCTGCACCCCTGTCCCCTCTTCATACACAAGTAACTCGTCACTTAAGGGATTGTAGCTGAAATCAATTTCGATTGTCGTTGTCCTATTTCATTTATCCTTCCCTTCATATCTAGAGGTTCACTTTATCACTGATGAAACAAGTATCTTTATTCATCCCAATGCTCTGGTACACTCTCCGGACATGTCAAATCTCCTATCGGGACTCACTGACATAACTTTGGAGAAAATGGGGTCAACGGGTTAGCAGCAGGGTTTGATCGATCGCCATACCTGTCTTATCACAACATCTCACACAAAACTTAGTAGATAATCCGTTAGTACCTATCACAATCACATAGGTGCATATCTCTACATTCACTTGTTCCCCCACTTAGATGTTTGACACGACACATTCATAAGTTTGGGAGTATGGCACTTACACAGTGTACATACTGCCAAACCTACGCTCTGATACCAACTTGTAACACCGTACTTTTTACATACATAATTTTTTTTAGATATTCACAGCGGAAGACTTATTAATTTACATATCATATATTAGTACATACTTATATGATTACACAAAATCACATGTGTTACGTTCTTAATACAAAACACTTGACCATATTGTTTATCACAAAACATCAGAGTTATACACTGTGTCAAACATCTTCACTTGCCTTGCAAAACCCACCAAAAGCTGCTAATCTATACCTGCAGGGCAAAACACTGTGGGGGAATTAGCATAACGCTAAGTGAATAGAAATATCTAGGTGGACATCACTACAAGCATCGAGAACACCTTAAAGGCACTGGTCACTAATCACTTAAATCCATACACAAGAGGACCGGCAATCCATAGCTGATCAAGCTAGAATATACCGATAGCCCACACTAATGAGTCACTGGTATAGTCTTCCAGACATGACACACTCGTCATTTATACTATACCACTAATCAGTAGAACTTGGACCCAATACTATCGCCTTAAATACATAAGGTAAATAGCATTGACCTCTTACGTCAGAATTACACCCATCGACGTTCACTGGTGCGCACATAATCATATATAGTCACAATACTGGTCACATACTCATTACACAGTCTAAGTATAAGCATGACACGGATCACTGTACTTGTCACTGTATAATCACATCCATAAAGATAATCCCACTCACTTGGAAGCACAAATTACTCATTAGCATAAATACCACAGCAATACATTAAATGGGTCATAATTGCACTTGACCCAAACATACAAACACTGTCACTCGTACGGATGAGGTCTCACTTGTAGTGACCCGAACTTTTCCATGTTTATATGTATATTAAATGAAATTGTTATTTACATGGTTAAGTGTTTCCAACATGTTAAGCAATCAAACTTGTTAAGACTTAATTAATTGAAATATGTTTCATATAGACAATTGACCACCCAAGTTTACCGGTGATTCACGAACGTTAAAACTTGTAAAAACTATATGATGACATATATATGGATATATTGTAACGACCCGACCAAAACCGTTATTGACGGCGCCGTTAACTTAGGTCCCGTTGCGTGGTCGTAGTCCCTATATGAGACTCGTTTGACCAAAATTATGTCGCATTCATTTGAAAGGTACAAGACTTGCAAGTTTAGTTTACAAAACCGTTCGACAACAAGTCTAAGTTTACAAAAGTCATAAAGTATAAATGAAATAACTTGCGACATAATTAGTTTAAAAACACAGTTGCTATAAATAGCGTAAGTATGTAAACAAAAGTTTGAATCCAAAAGTGCTATCCCTAGCGTATGCATGCATGGTTGACTCCAATCAAGTAATCAAAGAGTGCGGAAGCATGTATCAAGTAGCCAAGTATGAACCTGAGAAAACATGTAGAAAACTGTCAACGAAAAACGTTGGTGAGATCATAAATGTATTTGTAAAAGTATGTTTTTGAATCACAAGGTTTAGTATCAAGCGTATACATCTCTAAAGATGTGTTTGTATCAAAAAGTAATTTTTTTTTCGAAAGGCTTGTATCAAAAAGTATACATCTCAAAAGATGTTATTTGTAAATCATAAGATTTTGTATAAAGTGAATATCAAGCGTATACATCCCAAAAGATGTTGTCTGTATCACGAGCACCCAATTACCAAAACTTAACTGAATCTTACCTCTGCATAATAGTGTTAGAACCTACACTATACACCGAAAATACGTTTCATCTGTCAGACGAGGGTTCGTCAAACCCGTATGGCCACACAACATAAATTCTCGCTCACACCCTACAAGTGTAACTAATGGTAATTGAACTTGAGGATTTTTGTTCTAACTCGTATGTTTCTTTGCTCTTGTATTCGTATTTGTGTTCAAAGTATGAAAGTATGAAAAGTATATATACATGTGAAATGTATATAAGTATGTAATGTATATGTTTCTCAGCCCACGATTTAAAAGAATAAAAGTTGTTGAAAAGGTGGGACTATGATCTCACCTCGAGTGCACGAGTATAAAAGTACTTCACAAAGTAATGTATGCATGAAAGTTGCTTAGCCTTGACCTAAACAAGTAAGTTGTGTCAATTAACCGGTTACGATACAAGGTCGGGTGAAATGTGTTCAATTAGTCCTATGGCTCGTTACGACTCGATTAAATATAGCATGTGAATCAATTTGTCAAGTTTCATACAAGAATCACGTATAAAAGCATGTTAGAACGATTGCATAAAAGTTTGGTTAAGTTTGACTAAAAGTCAAACTTGGTCAAATTCAACGAAAAAGTCAACACGTTCGGGTCGGGTCCCAGACTATTTTCTATGCTAGTTATTCATATATAAGTATATTAGAACAAGTTTCATGTGAATCGGAGGTCGATAGCTAGTCAAACATTTCACGTGAAAAGGGACATAATGAGCAGAATCTGGCCAGGCCAGTTCGCGCGCCGCCACCATCTGGGCAGACCCTTTTCTGTTTTTCAAAGTATGCGCGAACCAAAACTCTTTCCAACCCAATTCTTGACCCGCAAACACCCAAAACATGTGTCTTATATCATCGGAAAGGTATTTTTACAAGGAATACAACTAAACACAATTCATCAATCACAAACATCATTTACAATAGCCGAAATCTCATTAAGTGATCAATAAAAGTCCATTTTCAAAGTTTCAAGTTCATCAATCGCATTTTAAGTTTCGGGAATCCAATTCACACATATGATATGCCGTTTTGAAGGTAATGAAGCATACATTACTACTAAACACTAACAATTAACATTTCATGGCATTCAAGCATCAAAAGTTCATGTCAAGAACTATCAAACCCTAGTCAAACATCACAAAATCCTTAATCACGTTTATGAAGTTTCTTTAATCAATCTATACATCAACATGTAGCTAATGATACTAGTAACACAATTAAAACATGAACTTTAACAATTAAACAACTTTTAATCATCCAAAATCAAAGATTAAGCTAACCCACTTCAAAAGTTCAAACTAGTTACTCAAATCAACAAATCGAGCAAACAAAACATATATTCATGCTAGACACGAGCCATAGACAATAACTAACACAATTTCAAGTCAAAAACACGAATTTATAGAAATCTAGAGTTTTTAGAAAGTTATCCAAACTTGATGAAATTTGTATCAAAATGTAGAGGATGAAGAGAGGATCACGAAAATGTAATTTGTTTTGAAGTTTGCTTCCAATCCCGAATTTAGATGATGATTTTATGAAGTTGGGGTTTGTGTTCAAAAATGAGAAGTAGAGAGAAAGGGAAGGATGAAGGTGGGTGGTGATAATGAATGGATGAGATGGGGTTTGACTAGTTGACCTAGTCACTAGTTAGGCCCCTTTGCAACTTTGGTCCCTCGAGTTTCAAAGCGGGTGCGGGAATTAACCAAACGAATATTTTAAAAACGCTCGTGTAAACGGGTGACGTTAAAATTAAATAACGAGGGATATTATTTAAAAAAAAAGATGGTGTTAAAATAAATTTAACGGAAAAACGCGGGATGTTACATTATCCACACCTCAAAAGAAATTTCTGAAATGTCCCGTTCTTATTGATTAAAAACGTTCCATATTAATTGATTTCGTTGCGAGGTTTTGACCTCTATATGAGACGTTTTTCAAAGACTGCATTCATTTTTAAAACAAACCATAACCTTTATTTCATAAATAAAGGTTTAAAAAGCTTTACGTAGATTATCAAATAATGATAATCTAAAATATCCTGTTTACACACGACCATTACATAATGGTTTACAATACAAATATGTTACATCGAAATCAGTTTCTTGAATGCAGTTTTTACACAATATCATACAAACATGGACTCCAAATCTTGTCCTTATTTTAGTATGCAACGGCGGAAGCTCTTAGTATTCACCTGAGAATAAACATGCTTTAAACGTCAACAAAAATGTTGGTGAGTTATAGGTTTAACCTATATATATCAAATCGTAACAATAGACCACAAGATTTCATATTTCAATACACATCCCATACATAGAGATAAAAATCATTCATATGGTGAACACCTGGTAACCGACAATAACAAGATGCATATATAAGAATATCCCCATCATTCCGGGACACCCTTCGGATATGATATAAATTTCGAAGTACTAAAGCATCTGGTACTTTGGATGGGGTTTGTTAGGCCCAATAGATCTATCTTTAGGATTCGCGTCAATTAGGGTGTCTGTTCCCTAATTCTTAGATTACCAGACTTAATAAAAAGGGGCATATTCGATTTCGATAATTCAACCATAGAATGTAGTTTCACGTACTTGTGTCTATTTTGTAAATCATTTATAAAACCTACATGTATTCTCATCCCAAAAATATTAGATTTTAAAAGTGGGACTATAACTCACTTTCACAGATTTTTACTTCGTCGGGAAGTAAGACTTGGCCACTGGTTGATTCACGAACCTATAACAATATATACATATATATCAAAGTATGTTCAAAATATATTTACAACACTTTTAATATATTTTGATGTTTTAAGTTTATTAAGTCAGCTGTCCTCGTTAGTAACCTACAACTAGTTATCCACAGTTAGATGTACAGAAATAAATCGATAAATATTATCTTGAATCAATCCACGACCCAGTGTATACGTATCTCAGTATTGATCACAACTCAAACTATATATATTTTGGAATCAACCTCAACCCTGTATAGCTAACTCCAACATTCACATATAGAGTGTCTATGGTTGTTCCGAAATATATATAGATGTGTCGACATGATAGGTTGAAACATTGTATACGTGTCTATGGTATCTCAAGATTACATAATATACAATACAAGTTGATTAAGTTATGGTTGGAATAGATTTGTTACCAATTTTCACGTAGCTAAAATGAGAAAAATTATCCAATCTTGTTTTACCCATAACTTCTTCATTTTAAATCCGTTTTGAGTGAATCAAATTGCTATGGTTTCATATTGAACTCTATTTTATGAATCTAAACAGAAAAAGTATAGGTTTATAGTCGGAAAAATAAGTTACAAGTCGTTTTTGTAAAGGTAGTCATTTCAGTCGAAAGAACGACGTCTAGATGACCATTTTAGAAAACATACTTCCACTTTGAGTTTAACCATAATTTTTGGATATAGTTTCATGTTCATAATAAAAATCATTTTCTCAGAATAACAACTTTTAAATCAAAGTTTATCATAGTTTTTAATTAACTAACCCAAAACAGCCCGCGGTGTTACTACGACGGCGTAAATCCGGTTTTACGGTGTTTTTCGTGTTTCCAGGTTTTAAATCATTAAGTTAGCATATCATATAGATATAGAACATGTGTTTAGTTGATTTTAAAAGTCAAGTTAGAAGGATTAACTTTTGTTTGCGAACAAGTTTAGAATTAACTAAACTATGTTCTAGTGATTACAAGTTTAAACCTTCGAATAAGATAGCTTTATATGTATGAATTGAATGATGTTATGAACATCATTACTACCTTAATTTCCTTGGATAAACCTACTGGAAAAGAGAAAAATGGATCTAGCTTCAATGGATCCTTGGATGGCTCGAAGTTCTTGAAGCAGAATCATGACACGAAAACAAGTTCAAGTAAGATCATCACTTGAAATAAGATTGTTATAGTTATAGAAATTGAACCAAAGTTTGAATATGATTATTATCTTGTATTAGAATGATAACCTACTGTAAGAAACAAAGATTTCTTGAGGTTGGATGATCACCTTACAAGATTGGAAGTGAGCTAGCAAACTTGAAAGTATTCTTGATTTTATGAAACTAGAACTTTTGGAATTTATGAAGAACACTTAGAACTTGAAGATAGAACTTGAGAGAGATCAATTAGATGAAGAAAATTGAAGAATGAAAGTGTTTGTAGGTGTTTTTGGTCGTTGGTGTATGGATTAGATATAAAGGATATGTAATTTTGTTTTCATGTAAATAAGTCATGAATGATTACTCATATTTTTGTAATTTTATGAGATATTTCATGCTAGTTGCCAAATGATGGTTCCCACATGTGTTAGGTGACTCACATGGGCTGCTAAGAGCTGATCATTGGAGTGTATATACCAATAGTACATACATCTAAAAGCTGTGTATTGTACAAGTACGAATACGGGTGCATACGAGTAGAATTGTTGATGAAACTGAACGAGGATGTAATTGTAAGCATTTTTGTTAAGTAGAAGTATTTTGATAAGTGTATTGAAGTCTTTCAAAAGTGTATAAATACATATTAAAACACTACATGTATATACATTTTAACTGAGTCGTTAAGTCATCGTTAGTCGTTACATGTAAATGTTGTTTTGAAACCTTTAGGTTAACGATCTTGTTAAATGTTGTTAACCCAATGTTTATAATATCAAAAGAGATTTTAAATTATTATATTATCATGATATTATGATGTACGAATATCTCTTAATATGATATATATACATTAAATGTCGTTACAACTATAATCGTTACATATATGTCTCGTTTCAAAATTATAAAGTTAGTAGTCTTGTTTTTACATATGTAGTTCATTGTTAATATACTTAATGATATGTTTAATTATAATAATATAATGTTAACTATATATATATAACCATATATATGTCATCATATAGTTTTTACAAGTTTTAATGTTCGTGAATCACCGGTCAACTTGGGTGGTCAATTGTCTATATGAAACCTATTTCAATTAATCAAGTCTTAACAAGTTTGATTGCTTAACATGTTGGAAACATTTAATCATGTAAATATCAATCTCAATTAATATATATAAACATGGAAAAGTTCGGGTCACTACAGTACCTACCCGTTAAATAAATTTCGTCCCGAAATTTTAAGCTGTTGAAGGTGTTGACGAATCTTCTGGAAATAGATGCGGGTATTTCTTCTTCATCTGATCTTCATGCTCCCAGGTGAACTCGGGTCCTCTACGAGCATTCCATCGAACCTTAACAATTGGTATCTTGTTTTGCTTAAGTCTTTTAACCTCACGATCCATTATTGGTTTTTCGATGAATTGGAGTTTTTCGTTGATTTGGATTTCATCTAACGGAATAGTGAGATCTTCTTTAGCAAAACATTTCTTCAAATTCGAGACGTGGAAAGTGTTATGTACAGTTGCGAGTTGTTGAGGTAACTCAAGTCGGTAAGCTACTGGTCCGACACGATCAATAATCTTTAATGGTCCAATATACCTTGGATTTAATTTCCCTCGTTTACCAAATCGAACAACGCCTTTCCAAGGTGCAACTTTAAGCATGACCATCTCTCCAAATTCTATATCTTTTCTTTTAATGTCAGCGTAGCTCTTTTGTCGACTTTGGGCGATTTTCAACCGTTGTTGAATTTGGATGATCTTCTCGGTAGTTTCTTGTATAATCTCCGGACCCGTAATCTGTCTATCCCCCACTTCACTCCAACAAATCGGAGACCTGCACTTTCTACCATAAAGTGCTTCAAATAGCGCCATCTCAATGCTTGAATGGTAGCTGTTGTTGTAGGAAAATTCTGCTAATGGTAGATGTCGATCCCAACTGTTTCCGAAATCAATAACACATGCTCGTAGCATGTCTTCAAGCGTTTGTATCGTCCTTTCACTCTGCCCATCAGTTTGTGGATGATAGGCAGTACTCATGTCTAGACGAGTTCCTAATGCTTGCTGTAATGTCTGCCAGAATCTTGAAATAAATCTGCCATCCCTATCAGAGATAATAGAGATTGGTATTCCATGTCTGGAGACGACTTCCTTCAAATACAGTCGTGCTAACTTCTCCATCTTGTCATCTTCTCTTATTGGCAGGAAGTGTGCTGATTTGGTGAGACGATCAACTATTACCCAAATAATATCAAAACCACTTGCAGTCCTTGGCAATTTAGTGATGAAATCCATGGTAATGTTTTCCCATTTCCATTCCGGGATTTCGGGTTGTTGAAGTAGACCTGATGGTTTCTGATGCTCAGCTTTGACCTTAGAACACGTCAAACATTCTCCCACGTATTTAGCAACATCGGCTTTCATACCCGGCCACCAAAAATGTTTCTTGAGATCCTTGTACATCTTCCTCGTTCCAGGATGTATTGAGTATCTGGTTTTATGAGCTTCTCTAAGTACCATTTCTCTCATATCTCCAAATTTTGGTACCCAAATCCTTTCAGCCCTATACCGGGTTCCGTCTTCCCGAATATTAAGATGCTTCTCCGATCCTTTGGGTATTTCATCCTTTAAATTTCCCTCTTTTAAAACTCCTTGTTGCGCCTCCTTTATTTGAGTAGTAAGGTTATTATGAATCATTATATTCATAGATTTTACTCGAATGGGTTCTCTGTCCTTCCTGCTCAAGGCATCTGCTACCACATTTGCCTTCCCCGGGTTTGTAACGAATCTCAAAGTCGTAATCATTCAATAATTCAATCCACCTACGCTGCCTCATATTCAGTTGTTTTTGATTAAATATGTGTTGAAGACTTTTGTGGTCGGTATATATAATACTTTTGACCCCATATAAGTAGTGCCTCCAAGTCTTTAATGCAAAAACAACCGCGCCTAATTCCAAATCATGCGTCGTATAATTTTGTTCGTGAATCTTCAATTGTCTAGACGCATAAGCAATCACCTTCGTTCGTTGCATTAATACACAACCGAGACCTTGCTTTGATGCGTCACAATAAATCACAAAATCATCATTCCCTTCAGGCAATGACAATATAGGTGTCGTAGTTAGCTTTTTCTTCAATAACTGAAACGCTTTCTCTTGTTCATCATTCCATTCAAATTTCTTCCCTTTATGCGTTAATGCAGTCAAGGGTTTTGCTATTCTGGAAAAGTCTTGGATGAACCTTCTGTAGTAACCAGCTAGTCCTAAAAACTGGCGTATGTGTTTCGGAGTTTTCGGGGTTTCCCACTTTTCAACAGTTTTTATCTTTACTGGATCCACCTTAATACCTTCTTTGTTCACTATTTGACCGAGGAATTGAACTTCTTCCAACCAAAATGCACACTTTGAAAACTTAGCGTACAATTCTTCCTTCCTCAATACTTCTAACACCTTTCTCAAATGTTCACCGTGTCCTTGGTCATTCTTTGAGTAAATAAGTATGTCATCAATGAAAACAATGACAAACTTGTCAAGGTATGGTCCACACACTCGGTTCATAAGGTCCATGAACACAGCTGGTGCATTAGTTAAACCAAATGGCATGACCATAAACTTGTAATGACCGTAACGTGTTCTGAAAGCAGTCTTTGGAATATCATCTTCTTTCACCCGCATTTGATGATACCCGGAACGTAAGTCAATCTTTGAATAAACAGACGAGCCTTGTAGTTGATCAAATAAGTCGTCGATTCTCGGTAGTGGGTAGCGGTTCTTGATGGTAAGTTTGTTCAACTCTCGGTAGTCGATACACAACCTGAATGTACCATCTTTCTTCTTGACAAACAAAACAGGAGCTCCCCACGGTGATGTGCTTGGTCAAATGAAACCACGCTCTAAAAGTTCTTGTAATTGGCTTTGCAGTTCTTTCATCTCGCTGGGTGCGAGTCTGTAAGGAGCACGAGCTATTGGTGCAGCTCCTGGTACAAGATCTATTTGAAATTCAACGGATCGATGTGGGGGTAATCCCGGTAATTCTTTCGGAAATACATCGGGAAATTCTTTTGCAATGGGAACATCATTGATGCTCTTTTCTTCAGTTTGTACTTTCTCGACGTGTGCTAGAACAGCATAGCAACCTTTTCTTATTAGTTTTTGTGCCTTCAAATTACTAATAAGATGTAGCTTCGTGTTGCCCTTTTCTCCATACACCATTAAGGGTTTTCCTTTTTCTCGTATAATGCGAATTGCATTTTTGTAACAAACGATCTCTGCTTTCACTTCTTTCAACCAGTCTATACCGATTATCACATCAAAACTCCCTAACTCTACTGGTATCAAATCAATCTTAAATGTTTCGCTAACCAGTTTAATTTCTCGATTCCGACATATATTATCTGCTGAAATTAATTTACCATTTGCTAATTCGAGTAAAAATTTACTATCCAAAGGCGTCAATGGACAACTTAATTTAGCACAAAAATCTCTACTCATATAGCTTCTATCCGCACCCGAATCAAATAAAACGTAAGCAGATTTATTGTCAATAAGAAACGTACCCGTAACAAGCTCCGGGTCTTCCTGTGCCTCTGCCGCATTAATATTGAAAACTCTTCCGCGGCCTTGTCCATTCGTGTTCTCCTGGTTCGGGCAATTTCTAATAATGTGGCCCGGTTTTCCACATTTATAACAAACTACATTGGCATAACTTGCTCCGACACTACTTGCTCCGCCATTACTCGTTCCGACACCATTTGTTCCTTTCGTTCTATTAACCCCTGGTCCGTAGACCTCACACTTCGCCGCGCTATGACCATTTCTTTTACACTTGTTGCAAAATTTGGTGCAGAACCCCGAGTGATACTTTTCACACCTTTGGCATAGCTGCTTCTGATTGTTGTTGTTGTTGCGGTTATTATTGTTGTTGGGATGATTGTTGTAGTTGCTGTTGTTGTTGTTGTTGTTGTTGTTGTTGGGCCGTTTGTTGTAGTTGCGATTGATGTTGCGATTGTTTTGATAATTGTTGCGATTATTGTTGTAATTGCTGTTGTTGTTGTATTGGTGATTCTTATCACCGTTTTCCTCCCACTTTCTTTTGACTTGCTTCACATTGGCCTCTTCAGCAGTCTGTTCTTTAATTCTTTCTTCAATCTGGTTCACTAGTTTGTGAGCCATTCTACATGCCTGTTGTATGGAGGCGGGCTCGTGTGAACTTATATCTTCTTGGATTCTTTCCGGTAATCCTTTCACAAACGCGTTGATCTTCTCTTCCTCATCTTCGAATGCTCCCGGACACAATAGGCACAATTCTGTGAATCGTCTTTCGTACGTGGTAATATCAAATCCTTGGGTTCGTAACCCTCTAAGTTCTGTCTTGAGCTTATTGACCTCGGTTCTGGGACGGTACTTCTCGTTCATCAAGTGCTTGAATGCTGACCACGGTAGTGTGTACGCATCATCTTGTCCCACTTGCTCTAGATAGGTATTCCACCATGTTAACGCAGAACCTGTGAAGGTATGCGTAGCGTACTTCACTTTGTCCTCTTCAGTACACTTACTTATGGCAAACACCGATTCGACCTTCTCGGTCTACCGTTTCAATCCGATCGGTCCTTCGGTTCCATCAAATTCCAAAGGTTTGCAGGCAGTGAATTCTTTGTAGGTGCATCCTACACGATTTCCTGTACTGCCAGATCCAAGGTTATTGTTGGTATGTAGCGCAGCCTGTACCGCGGCTATGTTTGAAGCTAGAAAAGTACGGAATTCCTCTTCATTCATATTCACGGTGTGTCGAGTAGTCGGTGCCATTTCCTTCAAAATAGTCAAATGGAACAAGTTAATCATACAGAATATTAAGAGTAGTTAATAGTATTTCGCAGCATAATATGAACTCATTTATAAAAGCTTTTTCTTCATATTAGCATTTTATAAGTTTAAATTCGGGTAGTACCTACCCGTTAAGTTCATACTTAGTAGCTAATATACAATTCAACTACTACAATTCTATATGAAAAACTGATTGTAATAATATTTCACGTTCAAACTTTTATACAATATTTTACAAACTTACAATACCGCTTATTTTACATAAAGCATGAAATATAGCACACAATAACTTTGATACAAGATAGTTGTGAAGATAATTCTAGCTAGTACACAAGTCGTTCAGCAAAGGCAATAAAGACACGTAATTCATACGTCCAGAAACAAGTCATGCATTCTGGTTTTACTAGGACTACTTCCCATCCTTGGTCTTGTGGAACATAACCGTTATGGCCGTTGATAAGACAGCGTGTTGTAACGTCGTCAAAGGGACGAGGGTTACGTAATGCCCAACAGTCTCGTAATAACCTAAAAACCTCATTTCTTATCCCAATTACCGACTCCGTTACTTGTGGGAACGTTTTGTTTAATAGTTGTAGCCCGATGTTCTTGTTCTCACTTTGGTGAGAAGCGAACATTACTAACCCGTAAGCATAACATGCTTCTTTATGTTGCATGTTAGCCACTTTTTCTAAATCACGAAGTCCTATATTCGGATATACTGAGTCAAAATAATTTCTTAACCCGTTGCGTAAAATAGCATTTGGGTTCCCCGCAATATATGCGTCAAAGTAAACACATCGTAACTTATGGATTTCCCAATGTGATATCCCCCATCTTCCGAACGAAAGCCTTTTATAAACCAAGGCATTCTTGGAACGTTCTTCGAATGTCTTACAAACTGATCTCGCCTTAAATAGTTGTGCCGAGGAATTCTGACCGACTCTAGACAAGATTTCATCAATCATGTCTCCGGGTAGGTCTCTTAAAATATTGGGTTGTCTATCCATTTTGTGTTTTTATACTGTAAAATAGACAAGAGTTAGATTCATAAAAAAAAATACTTATTAATACAAGCAATTTTTACATATATCATAAAGCATAAGCACACTATATTACATATATTACACCACACGAATATAACTATCTTATTCCGACTCGCTCGTTTCTTCTTGTTCGGTTTTGGTTCGTTTTGCCAAGTTTCTAGGGATATATGATGTTCCCTTAATACGAGCCGTCGTTGTCCACATTGGTTTAGAAAAACCTGGTGGTTTAGAGGTTCCCGGGTCATTGTTACAACTTAAGGACTTCGAGGGTTGACGATACATATAAAGTTCATCGGGGTTGGAATTAGATTTCTCTATTTTTATGCCCTTTCCCTTATTATTTTCTTTTGCCTTTTTAAATTCAGTTGGGGTAATTTCTATAACATCATCGGAATTCTCGTCGGAATCCGATTCATCTGAGAATTGGTATTCCTCCCAATATTTTGCTTCCTTGGTGGAAACACCATTGACCATAATTAACCTTGGTCGGTTGGTTGAGGATTCTCTTTTACTTAACCGTTTTATTATTTCCCCCACCGGTTCTATTTCTTCTTCCGGTTCCGATTCTTCTTCCGGTTCTGATTCTTCTTCCGGTTCCGACTCTTCTTCCGGTTCCTCTTCGGGAACTTGTGAATCAGTCCACGAATCATTCCAATTTACATTTGACTCTTCATTATTATTAGGTGAGTCAATGGGACTTGTTCTAGAGGTAGACATCTATCACATAATATCAAACACGTTAAGAGATTAATATATCACATAATATTCATATGTTAAAAATATATAGTTTCCAACAAAAATGTTAAGCAATCATTTTTAAAGAAAACACGGTCGAAGTCCAGACTCACTAATGCATCCTAACAAACTCGATAAGACACACTAATGCAAATTTTCTGGTTCTCTAAGACCAACGCTCGGATACCAAATGAAATGTCCCGTTCTTATTGATTAAAAACGTTCCATATTAATTGATTTCGTTGCGAGGTTTTGACCTCTATATGAGACGTTTTTCAAAGACTGCATTCATTTTTAAAATAAACCATAACCTTTATTTCATAAATAAAGGTTTAAAAAGCTTTACGTAGATTATCAAATAATGATAATCTAAAATATCCTGTTTACACACGACCATTACATAATGGTTTACAATACAAATATGTTACATCGAAATCAGTTTCTTGAATGCAGTTTTTACACAATATCATACAAACATGGACTCCAAATCTTGTCCTTATTTTAGTATGCAACAGCGGAAGCTCTTAGTATTCACCTGAGAATAAACATTCTTTAAACGTCAACAAAAATGTTGGTGAGTTATAGGTTTAACCTATATATATCAAATCGTAACAATAGACCACAAGATTTCATATTTCAATACACATCCCATACATAGAGATAAAAATCATTCATATGGTGAACACCTGGTAACCGACATTAACAAAATGCATATATAAGAATATCCCCATCATTCTGGGACACCCTTCGGATATGATATAAATTTCGAAGTACTAAAGCATCCGGTACTTTGGATGGGGTTTGTTAGGCCCAATAGATCTATCTTTAGGATTCGCGTCAATTAGGGTGTCTGTTCCCTAATTCTTAGATTACCAGACTTAATAAAAAGGGGCATATTCGATTTCGATAATTCAACCATAGAATGTAGTTTCACGTACTTGTGTCTATTTTGTAAATCATTTATAAAACCTGCATGTATTCTCATCCCAAAAATATTAGATTTTAAAAGTGGGACTATAACTCACTTTCACAGATTTTTACTTCGTCGGGAAGTAAGACTTGGCCACTGGTTGATTCACGAACCTATAACAATATATACATATATATCAAAGTATGTTCAAAATATATTTACAACACTTTTAATATATTTTGATGTTTTAAGTTTATTAAGTCAGCTGTCCTCGTTAGTAACCTACAACTAGTTGTCCACAGTTAGATGTACAGAAATAAATCGATAAATATTATCTTGAATCAATCCACGACCCAGTGTATACGTATCTCAATATTGATCACAACTCAAACTATATATATTTTGGAATTAACCTCAACCCTGTATAGCTAACTCCAACATTCACATATAGAGTGTCTATGGTTGTTCCGAAATATATATAGATGTGTCGACATGATAGGTCGAAACATTGTATACGTGTCTATGGTATCTCAAGATTACATAATATACAATACAAGTTGATTAAGTTATGGTTGGAATAGATTTGTTACCAATTTTCACGTAGCTAAAATGAGAAAAATTATCCAATCTTGTTTTACCCATAACTTCTTCATTTTAAATCCGTTTTGAGTGAATCAAATTGCTATGGTTTCATATTGAACTCTATTT
Organism: Rutidosis leptorrhynchoides; assembly: GCF_046630445.1. Classification (NCBI taxonomy): domain Eukaryota; kingdom Viridiplantae; phylum Streptophyta; class Magnoliopsida; order Asterales; family Asteraceae; genus Rutidosis; species Rutidosis leptorrhynchoides. Next base: position 570,112,812 of record NC_092334.1, read on the forward strand.
TATGAATCTAAACAGAAAAAGTATAGGTTTATAGTCGGAAAAATAAGTTACAAGTCGTTTTTGTAAAGGTAGTCATTTCAGTCGAAAGAACGACGTCTAGATGACCATTTTAGAAAACATACTTCCACTTTGAGTTTAACCATAATTTTTGGATATAGTTTCATGTTCATAATAAAAATCATTTTCTCAGAATAACAACTTTTAAATCAAAGTTTATCATAGTTTTTAATTAACTAACCCAAAACAGCCCGCGGTGTTACTACGACGGCGTAAATCCGGTTTTACGGTGTTTTTCGTGTTTCCAGGTTTTAAATCATTAAGTTAGCATATCATATAGATATAGAACATGTGTTTAGTTGATTTTAAAAGTCAAGTTAGAAGGATTAACTTTTGTTTGCGAACAAGTTTAGAATTAACTAAACTATGTTCTAGTGATTACAAGTTTAAACCTTCGAATAAGATAGCTTTATATGTATGAATCGAATGATGTTATGAACATCATTACTACCTTAATTTCCTTGGATAAACCTACTGGAAAAGAGAAAAATGGATCTAGCTTTAATGGATCCTTGGATGGCTCGAAGTTCTTGAAGCAGAATCATGACACGAAAACAAGTTCAAGTAAGATCATCACTTGAAATAAGATTGTTATAGTTATAGAAATTGAACCAAAGTTTGAATATGATTATTATCTTGTATTAGAATGATAACCTACTGTAAGAAACAAAGATTTCTTGAGGTTGGATGATCACCTTACAAGATTGGAAGTGAGCTAGCAAACTTGAAAGTATTCTTGATTTTATGAAACTAGAACTTTTGGAATTTATGAAGAACACTTAGAACTTGAAGATAGAACTTGAGAGAGATCAATTAGATGAAGAAAATTGAAGAATGAAAGTGTTTGTAGGTGTTTTTGGTCATTGGTGTATGGATTAGATATAAAGGATATGTAATTTTGTTTTCATGTAAATAAGTCATGAATGATTACTCATATTTTTGTAATTTTATGAGATATTTCATGCTAGTTGCCAAATGATGGTTCCCACATGTGTTAGGTGACTCACATGGGCTGCTAAGAGCTGATCATTGGAGTGTATATACCAATAGTACATACATCTAAAAGCTGTGTATTGTACGAGTACGAATACGGGTGCATACGAGTAGAATTGTTGATGAAACTGAACGAGGATGTAATTGTAAGAATTTTTGTTAAGTAGAAGTATGTTGATAAGTGTATTGAAGTCTTTCAAAAGTGTATAAATACATATTAAAACACTACATGTATATACATTTTAACTGAGTCGTTAAGTCATCGTTAGTCGTTACATGTAAGTGTTGTTTTGAAACCTTTAGGTTAACGATCTTGTTAAATGTTGTTAACCCAATGTTTATAATTTAAAATCTCATTTGATATTATAAACATTGGGTTAACAACATTTAACAAGATCGTTAACCTAAAGGTTTCAAAACAACACTTACATGTAACGACTAACGATGACTTAACGACTCAGTTAAAATGTATATACATGTAGTGTTTTAATATGTATTTATACACTTTTGAAAGACTTCAATACACTTATCAAAATACTTCTACTTAACAAAAATTCTTACAATTACATCCTCGTTCAGTTTCATCAACAATTCTACTCGTATGCACCCGTATTCGTACTCGTACAATACACAGCTTTTAGATGTATGTACTATTGGTATATACACTCCAATGATTAGCTCTTAGCAGCCCATGTGAGTCACCTAACACATGTGGGAACCATCATTTGGCAACTATCATGAAATATCTCATAAAATTACAAAAATATGAGTAATCATTCATGACTTATTTACATGAAAATAAAATTACATATCCTTTATATCTAATCCATACACCAACGACTAAAAACACCTACAAACACTTTCATTCTTCAATTTTCTTCATCTAATTGATCTCTCTCAAGTTCTATCTTCAAGTTCTAAGTGTTCTTCATATATTCTACAAGTTCTAGTTACATAAAATCAAGAATACTTTCAAGTTTGCTAGCTCACTTCCAATCTTGTAAGGTGATCATCCAACCTCAAGAAATCTTTGTTTCTTACAGTGGGTTATCATTCTAATATAAGATAATAATCATATCCAAACTTTGGTTCAATTTCTATAACTATAACAATCTTATTTCAAGTGATGATCTTACTTGAACTTGTTTTCGTGTCATGATTCTGCTTCAAGAACTTCGAGCCATCCAAGGATCCGTTGAAGCTAGATCTATTTTTCTCTTTTCCAGTAGGTTTATCCAAGGAACTTAAGGTAGTAATGATGTTCATAACATCATTTGATTCATATATATAAAGCTATCTTATTCGAAGGTTTAAACTTGTAATCACTAGAACATAGTTTAGTTAATTCTAAACTTTTTCGCAAACAAAAGTTGATCCTTCTAACTTGACTTTTAAAATCAACTAAACACATGTTCTATATCTATATGATATGCTAACTTAATGATTTAAAACCTGGAAACACGAAAAACACCGTAAAACCGGATTTACGCCATCGTAGTAACACCGCGGGCTGTTTTGGGTTAGTTAATTAAAAACTATGATAAACTTTGATTTAAAAGTTGTTATTCTGAGAAAATGATTTTTATTATGAACATGAAACTATATCCAAAAATTATGGTTAAACTCAAAGTGAAAGTATGTTTTCTAAAATGGTCATCTAGACGTCGTTCTTTCGACTGAAATGACTACCTTTACAAAAATGACTTGTAACTTATTTTTTCGACTATAAACCTATACTTTTTCTGTTTAGATTCATAAAATAGAGTTCAATATGAAACCATAGCAATTTGATTCACTCAAAACGGATTTAAAATGAAGAAGTTATGGGTAAAACAAGATTGGATAATTTTTCTCATTTTAGCTACATGAAAATTGGTAACAAATCTATTCCAACCATAACTTAATCAACTTGTATTGTATATTATGTAATCTTGAGATACCATAGACACGTATACAATGTTTCGACCTATCATTTCGACACATCTATATATATTTCGGAACAATCATAGACACTCTATATGTGAATGTTGGAGTTAGCTATACAGGGTTGAGGTTGATTCCAAAATATATATAGTTTGAGTTGTGATCAATACTGAGATACGTATACATTGGGTCGTGGATTGATTCAAGATAATATTTATCGATTTATTTCTGCACATCTAACTGTGGACAACTAGTTGTAGGTTACTAACGAGGACAGCTGACTTAATAAACTTAAAACATCAAAATATATTAAAAGTGTTGTAAATATATTTTGAACATACTTTGATATATATGTATATATTGTTATAGGTTCGTGAATCAACCAGTGGCCAAGTCTTACTTCCCGACGAAGTAAAAATCTGTGAAAGTGAGTTATAGTCCCACTTTTAAAATCTAATATTTTTGGGATGAGAATACATGCAGGTTTTATAAATGATTTACAAAATAGACACAAGTACGTGAAACTACATTCTATGGTTGAATTATCGAAATCGAATATGCCCCTTTTTATTAAGTCTGGTAATCTAAGAATTAGGGAACAGACACCCTAATTGACGCGAATCCTAAAGATAGATCTATTGTGTCATAACCCGTCCTTAACCATAAGAACGCGTTAGATAACGTATGATTTCATTGCGAGGTATTGACCTCTATATGAGACATTTTTGAAAGAAAACTGCATATATTATACATTGCAAACCATAACCATTATTTTTGTTACAAGCTTAAGACAATAAAAAGAAGATTAACGTTTAGCGATAATCTTCGACTTACAAACTTTACAAATGATGACAACAACACGGTTTCTAGTATATTTTACAATACAACATCTCGGATATGCAGTTTTATTTTTGACACAAACATGCGTACGCAAGATCCTGGTTAGATCCAACATGATGCAGCGGAAGCTTTAGAAATCACCTGAGAATAGACATGTTTTAAAAGGTCAACATAAAGTTGGTGAGATATAGGTTTAATGCCGGCAGCAATATATATATAGACCACAAGATTTCGTATATAAACAGTTTAATAAAAGTATTCTAAGTGGTTGAGCACTTGATAACCATACTTAACATTTTCACGTCGCATATTCCCTTTAATATGAAATCTTACTACACCGTACCAAGTGTAGTCACAAAACGAAGTACTGTGCAACCGTTGAATACTGGTCGTCCAGTCCGGTTGGGGTTGTCAGGCCCGATAGATCTATCAACAGGATTCGCGTTTACAATACCGCTGTAAATATTAGTTACCAAGCTACAGGGAAGTATGCCAGTGGTACAACTCAACGTAGAATATATTTTTCAGTTACTTGTGTCCATATCGTAAAACATAAAATACATGTATTCTCATCCCGAAATATTTAGAGTTTAAAATTGGGACTATATACTCACTCTTGTCTTGATGATATAAATAATTTGACTCGGTCTTCCGGTTGATATCACGAACCTATCCATATATAATATATCAATATGTTTTCATTTTTAAACAAACGTTATAAATATATACTTGTTATACTTTTAATACTTTGAATAATTCCTTAGTCCGTAGTTAGCAGTCCGATGTTAGTAATTCAATTTTAATGGTTCATTTTTAGATGTTTAATATACCCGCAATGAAATAAATAAAACCCCCAACGAAATAAATAAAAACCCATCGTATATGTATTGGTCGAGATTAATCTTGACCCATGGTACCGGTGTTGTCAAATGACGTGTTGCGTACAATCATGGGATCTTATGATTAATCTTCTCGTGTTGTTTACGGGTGATCCTGAACCATATAAAATTGAATTATAAGTACATATATATAAAATATCATGTTATCTTAGAAATATGTGATTTATATCATTTTTTTCCAATTGATCCCGTAGTTGAAATGATCTAGGATAACCAATTTTGTTTCGGTCATAGTTTCTTCGTTACAAATCCGTTTTCGTTGATTCAAATTGCCATCTTCTTGGATCGAGTTCTTCTTTAAGACTATGAACTGTAAATACCTTGGTTTGTATTCAAAATCATACGGCATAAGTGAAACATTAGTGAAACATATGAAGTTAAACATTTTTGTTACAACAAAATCATTTAATGACCATTTTTCTAAAAATACTTATACTTTGAAAAACCAAGTTTTACCTTGTTAAATTAGCATATACATAAGTTATATTACAGGTCTTGAAGTATTTTAAAAGTTAAGTTAGAAAGATCTATTTAGTTTGCAAACAAGTTTGAAAACATTCAAACTATGTTCTTGTTGTTAAACTTTTGTACCACAAAATAAGATAGCTATATATATATGAATCGAATAAGGTTATGAACATAGATTCTACCTCAAGTTCCTTGGATGAAGTTGCTGTAAGAGAGAAGTAAGAAGCTAGAATCAAAAGGGTGATAGAAGTGGATGAAAGATTGGAAGTAAGTTGGTGTTCTTGGAGGGTTTTCTTGAAGTGTTTTTGTATGGTTTTCTTATGGTGTTTTAGTATGGTTTTTGAAGCTAGATCTTCTTGGAACTTTGCTGGATTGTTATGGAGTTTAGAGAGTAAGAAAGAGTGTGTGTTTTTAGTTAAGAGATTGAAGTAAAAATGAATCAAAAATGATGATACATATATACTCCTAAAAATGTGATCTTTAAGGATAACATGACAAAATTTTAGTTTGTATTTTTGTAATTAGTCTTGCAATGATTCAAAAGTAATTACCTTATACATAAGGCATGAATAAGGGCTGGTTAGGTGGTGATTTGATGTGTATATACCAATAGTAAATACGTATAGAAGCTTGGTATGATACGAGTACAAATACTCTAGGTATACGTATAGAAATTTTTGTGAAAAATGGAATGAGGATTCAAATATAGCTATCTTTTGTGAATACACTTATATGATTTTATGTATTTAAGTTCTTAAAAGTGATTAAATACATTACTTATACAATATATGTATAAACATTATATGTCTTAAGTATTTATGTCAAATAACGTTACGTATAGTTATCGTTTTGAAAACTTAAGTTAGTAGTTTCAAAATACACATATAACTTGTTGTTATTAATATAAAATGAGGTATTAAAACATTCCTTAATCATGTTAAATATGTATATATACATATATATACACAAACGTATAATTATCATATATTGTATGGTTCGTGATATCATCGGTCAAACTAGACGGTCAAACGTTGTGTAAAACTCTTTTCGGAAATATCAGTCTCGACAATTTGGATTGCTTATCATGTTGGCAAGGTTTAATTTATGTAAATATTAATCTTATAAGTATAGAATGATCGAAAAAGTGCGGGTCGTTACATTACCTCCCCGTTAAATAAATTTCGTCCCGAAATTTTAAAATTGTACCTATTTTGCGTTATCGAGAAACAAGTGCGGATACTTTCGTTTCATCTGATCCTCTCGTTCCCAAGTAAACTCAGGACCTCTTCTAGCATTCCAACGAACCTTAACAATCGGTATATTGCTCTGTTTGAGTTGTTTAACTTCACGGTCCATGATTTCGATTGGTTCTTCGACGAATTGTAGTTTCTCGTCGACATGGATTTCTTCAAGAGGAATGGTGAGGTCTTCCTTTGCAAGACACTTCTTAAGGTTCGAGACGTGAAAGGTATTATGTACTCCAGCGAGTTGTTGCGGTAACTCGAGCCGATAAGCTACCGGTCCAATGCGTTCGATGATCTTAAACGGGCCTACGTACCTTGGGTTCAGTTTACCCCTTTTTCCAAAACGTATCACACCTTTCCAAGGTGACACCTTTAGCATAACCATGTCCCCGACCTGAAACTCTAATGGTTTCCTTCGGACATCGGCACTGCGGGCTGTTTTTAATCTCTCCTTGATTTGCACTATCTTCTCAGTCGTTTCATGTATGATCTCGGGACCAGTTAATTGTCGATCTCCTACTTCATTCCAACAGATAGGAGATCTACACTTCCTTCCATACAATGCTTCGAATGGCGCAGCTCCAATGCTCGCATGATAACTATTATTATACGAGAATTCTGCTAACGGTAGATATTTATCCCATCCGTTTCCAAAATCGATCACACATGCCCTGAGCATGTCTTCAAGAGTCTGAATTGTTCTTTCACTCTGCTCGTCGGTCTGCGGATGATATGCGGTACTCATATCCAAACGAGTTCCTAGTGCCTCCTGTAGTGATTGCCAAAACTTTGAGGTAAATCTACTATCACGATCGGATATAATGGAAATAGGTATTCCATGCCTTGAAACAACTTCCTTTATATACAATCGTAATAGTTTCTCCATTCTATCTGTTTCCTTTATAGGCAAGAAATGTGCAGACTTGGTGAGACGATCAACAATCACCCAAATGGTGTCGTATCCCCAGGCAGTCTTTGGTAACTTTGTGATGAAATCCATGGTAATACCATCCCATTTCCATTCTGGGATTTCTGGTTGTTGAAGTAACCCTGACGGCTTTTGATGTTCTGCTTTGACCTTAGAACAAGTTAAACACTCCCCAACATATGTTGCAACGTCGGTCTTTAAGTTAGGCCACCAATAACGTGTCTTAAGATCTTGATACATCTTTCCAACTCCAGGATGTATCGAGTATCTTGTCTTATGTGCCTCGTTCAATATCAACTTCCTTAATCCACCCAACTTCGGTACCCAAATACGATTTGCAAAATACCGAATTCCATCTTCCCGTACAACAAGTTGTTTCTCATACTTCTTCATTATTTCATTCTTTATGTTTTCTTTATTGAGTGCTTCTTGTTGAACTTCTTTGATTTGTGAGTTGAGATTCATACGAATTTTTATGTTCATTGCTCGAACTCGAATTGGTTCTCGTTCTTTTCTGCTTAAAGCATCAGCCACCACGTTTGCCTTCCCGGGATGATAACGAATTTCACAATCATAGTCGTTTATTAACTCGACCCACCTACGTTGCCTCATGTTCAATTGTTTCTGATCAAAAATATGTTGAAGGCTTTTATGATCAGTAAACACAGTGAATTTAACCCCATACAAGTAGTGTCTCCACATCTTCAATGCAAACACGACTGCTCCCAATTCTAGATCATGCGTCGTATAATTTCGCTCGTGAATCTTCAATTGTCGGGATGCAAATGCAATAACTTTCTTCCGTTGCATAAGAACACAACCAAAACCTTGTCGCGAAGCGTCACAATATATTTCAAAATCATCGTTCCCTTCTGGTAACGATAAAATAGGCGCCGTAGTTAACTTCTTCTTCAGTATTTGAAATGCGTTCTCCTGCTCCGAGGTCCATTCATATTTCTTCCCTTTTTGCGTTAACGCTGTCAACGGCTTAGCTATTCGGGAAAAATCTTGAATAAACCTTCTATAATAACCGGCTAAACCCAAAAATTGGCGTATCTGTGTTGGTGTCTTAGGAGTCTCCCATTTTTCAATAGCTTCAGTTTTTGCTGGATCAACCTGAATTCCTTCGCTATTAACAACATGGCCAAGAAATTGCACTTCTTTCAACCAAAAAGCACACTTAGAAAATTTAGCATATAGCTGTTCTTTTCTTAACAACTCCAATATCAACCTTAAATGTTCTTCATGCTCTTGCTCACTCTTGGAATAGATAAGAATATCATCAATGAAAACGATAACAAACTTATCTAAATACGGACTACAAACTCGATTCATGAGGTCCATGAATACAGCTGGCGCATTCGTCAATCCAAACGGCATAACCAAAAATTCGTAATGACCATAACGTGTCCGAAAAGCAGTTTTCGGAATGTCCTCTTCTTTGACGCGTAGTTGATGATAGCCCGATCTTAAGTCGATTTTCGAATACACACATGATCCTTGCAATTGATCAAATAAGTCATCAATTCTCGGTAGTGGATACCGATTCTTGATAGTTAACTTATTTAATTCACGATAATCTATACACATCCTGAAAGATCCATCTTTCTTCTTAACAAACAAAATTGGAGCTCCCCACGGTGAAGTACTCGGTCGTATGAATCCACGGTCCAGTAATTCTTTTAACTGACTTTGAAGTTCTTTTAATTCGGACGGTGCAAGTCTATATGGAGCGCGAGCCACTGGTGCAGCTCCTGGTACTAAATCTATTTGAAATTCTACCGATCTAAATGGAGGTAATCCCGGCAATTCTTCCGGAAAAACTTCAGGAAAATCTCTTGCCACAGGCACATCGTTGATACACTTTTCTTTCTTTTCAACTTTATTAACATGTGCTAAAATAGCGTAACATCCCTTTTCTAAACACTTCTTGGCTTTCAAACAGCTAATGAGTTTTAGCTTTGAATTACCCTTCTCTCCATAAATCATCACCGGTATTTTATCCTTACCAGGAATACGAATTGCCTTCTTAGCACAAACAACTTCCGCTCCTATTTTGGACATCCAGTCCATGCCGACTATTACATCAAAACCTCCTAATTCTACGGGTATTAAGTCGATTTTAAACGTTTCTCCGGCTAGATTTATTTCACAACCACGACAAATTTTATCGGCTTTAATTAGTTTACCATTAGCTAACTCAATCAAGTACTTAGCATCTAGAGGTAATGATGAACAATTCAATTTAGTGTAAAAATTTTTACACACATAACTTCTATCGGCGCCAGTATCAAATAAAATAGATGCTGATAAGTTATTAATGGTAAACGTACCCGTAACAAGTTCCGGGTCTTCTCGTGCCTCTCTAGCATTAATAACAAACGCTCTTCCACGTGCAGGTCCGCCATTCTGATTCGGGCACTGGCTCTTATAATGACCTTGTTTTCCACACCCAAAGCAAGTAATGTTAGCCAAAGCAGTTCTATTTGCGTTGGTGGCAGGAGTCTTGTTACCATTTGCATTTGTAACGAGAGCCTTACAATCTTCAGCAAGATGTCCCTGTCGATTGCATTTGGTGCACAACACACTACAGTAACCAAAGTGATGTTTGTGACAACGGTTGCATAAAGGACTTTGTCCTTTGTAACCAAAGCCTGAACCGCTACCCGCACCTTTCGGGGTTTCTGGTTTCTTAAAAGATTGCTGTTGGTAACCTCGATCATAATTTCAGTTCCACTTCCTTTTGTTACTTGATACCTTCACCTCAGTAGTGAATGCTTTCTTATCCAGAATGACCTGATCCATTAACTCGTTCGCCATGGTTATAGCTTCATGAATTGTCTTAGGTTTCGACGCCGTAACGTTTGCCTTGACCTTCTTGGGCAAACCACCTTTGTACATTTCAATCTTCCGTGCTTCGGTTGGAACCAATTCAGGACATAGTAAAACCAATTCCATGAATCGCTGATTGTAGTTGGTGATTTCAGTACCAACCACCTTCAAACTTCGTAACTCATCTTCTAACTTAATAACCTCATTCCTTGGACAATACTCGGTGATTATCATTGCTTTGAATTCTTCCCATGGAGTATCATAAGCTACATCTCCTCCTACCGCCTTCACATAATTCTTCCACCATGTGAGTGCACTATCTTGTAAAGTACACGATGCAAACTTGGTCATGTCTTTTTCATCACAACCACTGATTTTGAACACCGTCTCCATCTTTTCTATCCATCGGGTTAAACCGATCGGTCCTTCCGTTCCACTGAATGATGAGGGCTTGCAAGCTTGAAACGTCTTGTAGGAGCATCCTACACGAGGATTTGGGTTAACTGCAGCAGCTCTTGCAGCCTCAACCCATAACATTCTGTCGTTCACTCGCTGGTTGATGAGTTCCTCGAGTTCTTGTTCCGTCATTCGATTCAATCGCGCCATTTCCTAATGAAAGAAAATAATTATTCACATGGAATATTATAGATGTAGTGTGTATTTATAGTACATTTATAGCTTGTTAATAATATGAACCAGGTATTATTATAAAAGCCTTTTCTTCTTATTAGCGTTTTATAATTATATCTAGGGTAGTACCTACCCGTTAATGTTCATACTTAATAGCTTAGTACAGAACCAATTACTACAATCTAAATAATACTTAACCATGGAAAATTATTGCATTTCATACTTCGCTATTTTACATATGCTTACATCAAACTTTAAACAAACCACACTAATAATATTATACAAAACATTATGTGATTCCATGGTTTAATACGGCAGCGCATCATTTGGTCTATTTCCCAAAACATTTATGTCCAGGGAATCCCCCAACGCGAATCCTAGCTGTCTCCCTACGTTTTGGCTGAGGTGCCGAAGAACTAGATGCGGGGATAGCACTAATAGGAATAGCGGGGATAGGGGTGGTAGTGTTGAGTGGAATTGGTGCCACTTCATTCTCATTAAACTCGGGATTTGGATTTTCTAATTCATTAGCCTTTCGTTTCTTTCCTAGTTCGAACTCGTCTTTTGTAATTTCCTGTATTTCTTCCTCGGGTTCACTTTCCTCCTCGGGTTCACTTTCCTCCTCGGGTTCACTTTCCTCCTCGGGTTCACTTTCCGATATTTCTATAGTTGGTTCATCCGGAAATTGTGAGTCTTCCCCAAAAATACCACTTTCGTCATCGGATATGTTAATGACTGAAACACAATCTGAAGGTTCTGATTCGGAGTCGCTGAATGTGATAATAAGTTTCGAGCCCGACATCTATCACATAACAACTAACCCATTAGTACTTACATAATATTTACATATAAATTTTTAACCAACAGTGATAAGCAATGGTTTTTAAAATCAGACCCGGTCAAAGTCCAGACTTTACTAATGTATCCTAACGACTTCTTGGTTAGACACACTAATGCAAACCTGGTTCGCTAAGACCAACGCTCTGATACCACATGTCATAACCCGTCCTTAACCATAAGAACGCGTTAGATAACGTATGATTTCATTGCGAGGTATTGACCTCTATATGAGACATTTTTGAAAGAAAACTGCATATATTATACATTGCAAACCATAACCATTATTTTTGTTACAAGCTTAAGACAATAAAAAGAAGATTAACGTTTAGCGATAATCTTCGACTTACAAACTTTACAAATGATGACAACAACACGGTTTCTAGCATATTTTACAATACAACATCTCGGATATGCAGTTTTATTTTTGACGCAAACATGCGTACGCAAGATCCTGGTTAGATCCAACATGATGCAGCGGAAGCTTTAGAAATCACCTGAGAATAGACATGTTTTAAAAGGTCAACATAAAGTTGGTGAGATATAGGTTTAATGCCGGCAGCAATATATATATAGACCACAAGATTTCGTATATAAACAGTTTAATAAAAGTATTCTAAGTGGTTGAGCACTTGATAACCATACTTAACATTTTCACGTCGCATATTCCCTTTAATATGAAATCTTACTACACCGTACCAAGTGTAGTCACAAAACGAAGTACTGTGCAACCGTTGAATACTGGTCGTCCAGTCCGGTTGGGGTTGTCAGGCCCGATAGATCTATCAACAGGATTCGCGTTTACAATACCGCTGTAAATATTAGTTACCAAGCTACAGGGAAGTATGCCAGTGGTACAACTCAACGTAGAATATATTTTTCAGTTACTTGTGTCCATATCGTAAAACATAAAATACATGTATTCTCATCCCGAAATATTTAGAGTTTAAAATTGGGACTATATACTCACTCTTGTCTTGATGATATAAATAATTTGACTCGGTCTTCCGGTTGATATCACGAACCTATCCATATATAATATATCAATATGTTTTCATTTTTAAACAAACGTTATAAATATATACTTGTTATACTTTTAATACTTTGAATAATTCCTTAGTCCGTAGTTAGCAGTCCGATGTTAGTAATTCAATTTTAATGGTTCATTTTTAGATGTTTAATATACCCGCAATGAAATAAATAAAACCCCCAACGAAATAAATAAAAACCCATCGTATATGTATTGGTCGAGATTAATCTTGACCCATGGTACCGGTGTTGTCAAATGACGTGTTGCGTACAATCATGGGATCTTATGATTAATCTTCTCGTGTTGTTTACGGGTGATCCTGAACCATATAAAATTGAATTATAAGTACATATATATAAAATATCATGTTATCTTAGAAATATGTGATTTATATCATTTTTTTCCAATTGATCCCGTAGTTGAAATGATCTAGGATAACCAATTTTGTTTCGGTCATAGTTTCTTCGTTACAAATCCGTTTTCGTTGATTCAAATTGCCATCTTCTTGGATCGAGTTCTTCTTTAAGACTATGAACTGTAAATACCTTGGTTTGTATTCAAAATCATACGGCATAAGTGAAACATTAGTGAAACATATGAAGTTAAACATTTTTGTTACAACAAAATCATTTAATGACCATTTTTCTAAAAATACTTATACTTTGAAAAACCAAGTTTTACCTTGTTAAATTAGCATATACATAAGTTATATTACAGGTCTTGAAGTATTTTAAAAGTTAAGTTAGAAGGATCTATTTAGTTTGCAAACAAGTTTGAAAACATTCAAACTATGTTCTTGTTGTTAAACTTTTGTACCACAAAATAAGATAGCTATATATATATGAATCGAATAAGGTTATGAACATAGATTCTACCTCAAGTTCCTTGGATGAAGTTGCTGTAAGAGAGAAGTAAGAAGCTAGAATCAAAAGGGTGATAGAAGTGGATGAAAGATTGGAAGTAAGTTGGTGTTCTTGGAGGGTTTTCTTGAAGTGTTTTTGTATGGTTTTCTTATGGTGTTTTAGTATGGTTTTTGAAGCTAGATCTTCTTGGAACTTTGCTGGATTGTTATGGAGTTTAGAGAGTAAGAAAGAGTATGTGTTTTTAGTTAAGAGATTGAAGTAAAAATGAATCAAAAATGATGATACATATATACTCCTAAAAATGTGATCTTTAAGGATAACATGACAAAATTTTAGTTTGTATTTTTGTAATTAGTCTTGCAATGATTCAAAAGTAATTACCTTATACATAAGGCATGAATAAGGGCTGGTTATGTGGTGATTTGATGTGTATATACCAATAGTAAATACGTATAGAAGCTTGGTATGATACGAGTACAAATACTCTAGGTATACGTATAGAAATTTTGTGAAAAATGGAATGAGGATTCAAATATAGCTATCTTTTGTGAATACACTTATATGATTTTATGTATTTAAGTTCTTAAAAGTGATTAAATACATTACTTATACAATATATGTATAAACATTATATGTCTTAAGTATTTATGTCAAATAACGTTACGTATAGTTATCGTTTTGAAAACTTAAGTTAGTAGTTTCAAAATACACATATAACTTGTTGTTATTAATATAAAATGAGGTATTAAAACATTCCTTAATCATGTTAAATATGTATATATACATATATATACACAAACGTATAATTATCATATATTGTATGGTTCGTGATATCATCGGTCAAACTAGACGGTCAAACGTTGTGTAAAACTCTTTTCGGAAATATCAGTCTCGACAATTTGGATTGCTTATCATGTTGGCAAGGTTTAATTTATGTAAATATTAATCTTATAAGTATAGAATGATCGAAAAAGTGCGGGTCGTTACATATTGGGGCTAACAAACCCCATCCAAAGTACCGGATGCTTTAGTACTTCGAAATTTATATCATATCCGAAGGGTGTCCCGGAATGATGGGGATATTCTTATATATGCATTTTGTTAATGTCGGTTACCAGGTGTTCACCATATGAATGATTTTTATCTCTATGTATGGGATGTGTATTGAAATATGAAATCTTGTGGTCTATTGTTACGATTTGATATATATAGGTTAAACCTATAACTCACCAACATTTTTGTTGACGTTTAAAGCATGTTTATTCTCAGGTGAATACTAAGAGCTTCCGCTGTTGCATACTAAAATAAGGACAAGATTTGGAGTCCATGTTTGTATGATATTGTGTAAAAACTGCATTCAAGAAACTGATTTCGATGTAATATATTTGTATTGTAAACCATTATGTAATGGTCGTGTGTAAACAGGATATTTTAGATTATCATTATTTGATAATCTACGTAAAGTTTTTTAAACCTTTATTTATGAAATAAAGGTTATGGTTTGTTTTAAAATGAATGCAGTCTTTGAAAAACGTCTCATATAGAGGTCAAAACCTCGCAACGAAATCAATTAATATGGAACGTTTTTAATCAATAAGAACGGGACATTTCATCACTCGTGCGACTGACTATGCTCACTCGCACGGGTGAGTATCCTTACTCGCACGACTGAATTATCACTTATACTAGTGATTATCAAACCTACTCACACAGTTTAGTGTCTCACTCATGCGAATGGACACTTCACTCACACGAGTGAGTGCCTCAGACGCACGATTAAGCAAGTACAACAGCACAACTGCAATTCAAGCTTTTTACACCCAACCTAAAGTTTGATTTAGTGTTTTAAAACCTTAAGGAAACTAGACCTCAAGAAAATTCCAACGATAGTTATTTGTCAAAAACGGAGTTACGGTTTGAAAGTTACAGCCTTTTTAATTTTACCAAAAGTTGACCACTGCTCAACCGCGTGTGATATGCTACTAACGGACGATTTTATTTGTGTGGTGTCGTTAGGTCGCCGGATGTCCGGTTCGGTAGCACACAGTGTCTTCATTTATTTATATTGTGCGGGGCCTAAATTTACTTTTACTTTCTAAGGTGTAGAAGGTGTAAGTTAACCTAGTGTCATATTTTTTTGCTGATTAACGAATTGAAGATCAAGTGGATAATTGTCTTTTAGTTAAATTACCTGGATAAAAGATAGTAGTTGATTTTAGCTAAAAGTCCTAAGTGCACAAAAGTAAATAAGTTGAAGAATATCCGGAGTATGCAGAACAGGGAAATGTTTACCAAGATATCAGTATTGGGTTAGGGAAAAGTAATTTTGCTTATGTTAAGACTATGCTTGGAATGATGTAGATCTGGTTGGATGAGCCAATTACATAGACCTACTTGTCTCTGAACTCTCGAAGTTCTCTTTGAGCAGTGAGAAGTATGTCACTTGGTCGTATAATTCAAAGGTAACAATACCTCAGAGGTTATCCTCAGTAAAGTACTAGGTTTATTAGTGGGTTAAGCTCTAATCCTAACCCTCGTTATCAGTTTAGTTAACTGAATAACAACGTGCCGTGTTGATTGAACACTGATCATAAACGGAAGGAATCCGTCGGTTTAATTTGGCAAATCCTTAAATGAAAACTAATAACCATTCCATCAAACTAATGAGATCATATCAATTCAAACATTATACAACATCACAGTTAATATACTGATAGTAAAGCAGATAGAAACCTAATGAATACCTAAACAGTTGATATGGCTAAGACTGTAACATCCCGCATTTTTTCGTTAAATTTATTTTAACACCGTCTTTTTTTTAGATAATATCTTTCGTTATCTAAATTCGTATCTTTCATTAACTAACGTTCTTAATATTTTGTTATTCGATTATAACATCTCCCGCTCATTCTCGCGTATTTAAAATAATTCGTTTGGTTAATTCACGCACCCGCATCCAAACTCGAGGGACTAATGTTGTCAAGTGAGGAAAGAGATAACTAGTGGTTGACTAGCCAACCACCTCCCTCCCCACCATTCATTATTTTTCTTTTTCTTTTCCATTTTCTCTCCATTTTTACTTCCAAACTTCCACCATTTTGATGTTCATCACTAATTCATCATCTAAATCCGAATCAAGAAGCTAAAATCAAAACAAATCGTACTTTTGGAATCCTCTCTTCATCCTCTACATTTTGGTACCAATTTCACTACTTGGGGTAAAGTTTCTAAGAACTCTAGATTTCTCAAATTTGTTTTATAGACTTGAAATGATGTTAGTTAGTGTCTATGGCTCGAGTCTAACATGAATATGTGATTAGTTTGCTTGATTTGTTTGTTTTGAGTAACTAGCATAAACACTTGAAATGGGTTTGTTAAATCTTTGATTTTGGATGATGATATGTGTTTAGATGTTATTGTTCATGTGTTTAAAGAGTTAGTTACTTCATATGCTTCAAATTGGTATGTTGGATGACATGAAAATCTCACATTAACATGATTATTGATTTCATGATTCTTGGTTAGGGTTTGATAGACTTAAAACGAACTTTTGATGAATTGAATGCTATGAAATGTTGTTATTAAGTGTTTAGTTGCAATGTATGTTTAATTACCTTCGAAACGGCATATCGTATGTGTAAATTGGATTCCCGAGTCAGGAAATGCGTTTTATGAACTTGAAACTTTGATTTTGAACATTTAATGATTATTTGATGAGGTTTTCATTGTTGTTAATGATGGATTTGATTGATGATATGTGTTTAGTTGTATTCCTTGTTAAATTACCTTTCCAACGATATAAGATACGCGTTTTGAATGTTTACAGTTCATAAGTTATGATCGTTTGAAGTTTGGTTCGAGACTTGTTATTTTCAGCAAAATCCACCTGAATCAGGTATCGATGCGGCGCATCACTATAGTGATGCGGCGCATCGCCTGCATGCTGTCCAAAATTTTCCGTTTTGCTTCGTTTAATCCTAACTATGCTACGCACCTCCGATTGACATAAAATTTGGCCAACATGCTCATATACGATTATATAACTTAGAAAAATAGTTGGATACCCGACCAAACCCCGTTACCTTTGACTTTGACTTTGACCAAGTTTGACTTTTAGTTAAACTTAACCAAACACTTTTGCAATCGTGATAACGTGCTTTTATACTTGATCCTTGCATGAAATACCCTCATCTATTCCCGGTTCCGGAAACGCAAGATTCCGAGAAAGAAACAACGACTACTACGCCTACTTAAATTTCGGGACGAAATTTCTTTTAAGGAGTAGGTAATGTAACATCCCGCCTTTTTCTGTTAAATTTCCGTTTAACTATTTAAAGTCCGTTATATATTTATAACATCTTTCCGTTGATACGCGTTTTAAATTATCTCGTTTAGGTAATTCACGCACCCGATTCAAACATGAGGGACTAAACTTGTCAAAGTGCCAAAGATGTCACTAGGTCAAAGGGTCAACCCTCTCATCCATTCATTTCTCCTCTTTCACTTTTACTACTTCCATTTTCTCTCAACATTCAAACCAAAGAATCATCATCCAAATCCGAGCTAGCAAGTGTTTTACAAAACAAATTACATATTTGGAATCCTTGCAACTTCCTCTTCGATTCCATACCGATTTCATTACATTTGGGTAACTTTCTAAAATCACTAGATTTTGTGTTCTTGATGTTTTTAGCTTATAAAGTTGTTAATTAGTGTCTATGGCTCAAGTCTAACATGATTATGTGCTTGATTTGCTCGATTTGTTGTTTTGAAGTAACTAGCATGAACTTTTCAAATGGGTGTGTTTAATCTTGAGTTTTAGATGATTAAATGTTGTTTAAATGTTAAAGTTCATGTTTTAAATGTGTTACTAGCATCACTAGCTTCAATTTGGTATGTAGGTTGGCATGGATTAGTTTCATAAACATAATTGCTAAATTTGTGATTTTGAGTTAGGGTTTGATGAAAGTAAAAAGAACTTTTGATGCATTGAATGCTTGCCATGTTGTTTTGTAAGTGTTTAGTTTTATTGTATGTTTAATTACCTTCGAAAAGGCATATCAAACATGTAAATTGGTTGCTCGAATCATGAAGTGCATTTATGAACTTGAAGCATTGAATGATGGATTTTCAATGATCATTCAATGTGGTTTTGGGTGTCATAAATGTTTGGATTTGATTAGAGTTATGTGTTTAATTACATTTCTCGATAAAATAGCTTTCCAACGATGTAGGATATGCATTCTTGCTGTTTTTGGTTCATTAATTGTGTTGGAAAAGAGTTTGGCTGGTGCATGAAATTTTAAAACTGAAAAATAGCTGGAAACCAGAGTGCGCGGCGCGTACCCTTCTCTGTGCGCGGCGCGCACTATGCCCTGGACAGTTCTGATCAAACGACACTTTTCACGTAAAATGTTTCCTATGCTAGGGACCACCAATTCACATGTAACTTGTTCCAACATGCTTATATATGATTAAAAACTTCGGAAAAATAGTTCGGGACCCGACCTGAACGTTCTGACTTTTGTTGACTTTGACTTTGACCAAAATTTGACTTTTAGTCAAACTTAACCAAATGTTCGTGCAACCATTCTAACTTGCTTGAATACTTGTATCTTGCATGAAACTTGACAATTTGATTCACATGCTACATAATCGAGTCGTAACAAGCCATTTGACTAATTGAACATCTTTGACCTATCGTGTTTATCGTTATTGATACAACCTATTTGTTTAGGTCAAGAATAGCATTGTTCTTTGCACGTTTACTTGTTGAAGTACTATTACACTCTTACATTCAAGGTGAGATCATAGTCCCACTTTTACTCTTTTGAACTTACATTGGGATGAGAAAACATAAACATTTCTTTTTGCTAAGTGAACACAAGTACATGAAAACAAACATTTTACATACGAGTTTGAACAAAAATCCTCAATTCCATTATCATTAGTTACACTTGCCGGGTGTAAGTGAGAACTTATGTTATATGGCCATATGGGTTTGACAAACCCTCATTCGAACGGTTCGCTACCGTTTCATCGGATGAAATGTATTTTCGGGAAACAGTGTATGTTCTAACACTATTGTGATGAGGTTCTATGGAAGGAAAGTTAAGCCTTGATAATTGGGTGCTCGTGAATATTAACCTTTAGAATGTATTACTATTTATCAATGTTGCAAATCTTGTGGTTCGACTTACTTTTACTCACTTACTTACTTAAACCTATGATTTCACCAACGTTTTCCTTGACAGATTTCTATGTTTTTCTCAGGTCCTTGAACTTTAGGTGATACATGCTTCCGCTCATTATTTGATACTTGCATTGGACGTCGAGTATATGTGCATACATGGGCGTCTTTTTGACTTTACTTAAAACTGTGTCGCATGGGTTTCAATTGTACTTTTAACTTGTAACGTAACTTTTGGTGGAACGATTCTTGTAAACTTGGAAACAATCTCTACTTTTGAAATGAATGCGACATGTTTTGGTCAAATGTTATCTTTAAACACTTATGACCACGTGACGGGACCTAAGTAGTCGGCGCCATCAATGACAATTTTGTCGGGTCGCTACAGATGGTATCAGAGCGTTGGTTGTAGGGATTTAGATTTCATTGTTGTTGACCCCGAGTCATAGGGTACATTAGTGAATCTAGACTACAACCGGCATATAGACTTGAAGTAGGAATTACTTGACTATTTGTGCATTATACTCGAACTCTTCTATTCACATCTATTCTTATTCTATCTTAATCTCACGTTGTTTAATTTGATTGACACGCCACCTTGACTATATGAAATAATGTCGAATGCACATATGAATTAGGGTAATATAATTGCCAAGATTATATTACGGTGACTCATATGAACGTTCTGACATTATGACATAAAGAATTTAAGGCGAGTCAAGGAAAATTTTCTCTCTATCCTTATTCCATATCACGGTTAGTATTATTAAGAATACTAATCAATGATATTCTTTTATTTTGAAGGAACAATGCCTCCTCGCCGTGTGCCACACCGTGAAACTCCCGAACAAGCACTACAACGAATGGTGGCCACCACCGTAGAGGCGGCCATGGCCGGTCACTCCACCAACAACAATAATAACAATAACAATAACAATAACAATAACAACAACCACAACAACAACAACAATCAAGGAGCCGGTAACTCAAGCGAAGGGTGCTCCTACAAAGCTTTCATGGGGTGCAAACCTCACACTTTTGATGGAACCGGGGGACCGATTACTCTCACTCGATGGTTCGAACAAACGAAAGCCGTTTTTAGCATAAGCGGTTGTCGGGACCAAGACAAGGTCAAATACTCCTCTCACACTTTCGCCGATGTCGCTCTCACATGGTGGAACACTTATGTTCAATCGGTGGGTACCGATGAAGCTCACGCCCTCTCTTGGGCTGACCTAAAGGGAAAGATGATCACTGAATATTTCCCTCGTGAAGAAACCCGTAGGCTCGAACAAGAGCTAAGGACTTTGAAAGCGGTCGGAAACGATCTCAAGGACTATAATCAACGATTGTCCGAACATGCCTTGATGTGCCCAAATCTTGTGAACCCCGAATCTCTAAGGGTTGAACTTTACATGGATTGTCTTCCAAAGAGCATCAAACATGGGGTAATGTCATCCAAACCCGCTAACCACCAAGAAGCCTTAAAGATGGCCTGCCAATTGATAGAGACGGTAGATGAAATCGTTGTTCTGGCACCTAAGGCTGAGGATAAGTCGGGTGGTAACAAAAGAAAGTGGGAAGCTCCCCAATCAAGCAACAACAACAACAACTTCGCCAAAAAGCCTTTCAACTCCGATGGCAAGAAGGGTTATGCCGGAAACCTACCTCTTTGCAACAAATGCCACAAGCATCTTTTTGGAAAATGTGGCGAGCTAATTTGCCACCGGTGCCAAGGAATTGGTCATAAGGCCAACAACTGCACAAGTGCCGCCCCGTCGCTCGAAAGGGGCCCAACGCACCAAAAACGGTCACTTGTTACGAATGTGGCCAAACTTGTCATTATAAGAATGAATGCCCAAAGAAGAGAGCCAACCCCGATACACGCGGCTGAGCTTTCAACATTAACGCCCAAGAAGTCCGGGATGACAATGAACTAGTCACGGGTATGTTTCTTCTCAACAACTCTTATGTTACTTGCTTGTTCGATTCGGGTGCCGATAAATGTTTTGTATCCAAGACTTTGGCTCATACACTTCGCACTCCACCACTACCCCTAGATACTACTTATGCCATTGAAGCGGCCAACGAGAACTTATTAAGTGCCGACACATATTACCGGGGGTGTACATTAAACATTTTGGGTAATGAGTTTAAAATTGACTTGATCCCCATGGAACTAGGAAGTTTCGATGTAATAATCGGTATGAATTGGATGGTCAAAACGAAATCTCACATCCTTTGCAATCTTCATGCAATCCGAATTCCTATCGAGAACGGTGAACCTTTAATTGTTTATGGCGATAAGAGTTGCACCGGACTCAACCTCGTCTCGTGCCTTAAGGTTAGAAAACTACTTCGTAAAGGTTGTTTCGCGATTCTAGCACACGTTAAGAAAGTCGAGTCTGATGAGAAACACATCGATGATGTGCCAATTGTTAGTGACTTTTCCGATGTATTCCCCGACGAATTGCCGGGTCTTCCACCTCATCGATCGGTTGAATTTCAAATCGATCTTATTCCGGGAGCCGCACCCGTAGCACGTGCACCTTATAGACTCGCTCCATCCAAAATGCAAGAATTGCAAAGTCAAATCCAAGAACTACTTGACCGTGGTTTTATTCAACCTAGCCATTCACCATGGGGCGCTCCGATTTTATTCGTTAAGAAGAAAGATGGATCCCTACGAATGTGCATTGATTATCGTGAACTAAACAAATTGACGGTTAAGAACCGATATCCTCTTCCTCGCATCGATGATCTCTTTGATCAACTACAAGGGTCTCGTGTATATTCAAAAATGGATCTCCGTTCGGGTTATCATCAACTAAGGGTTAAGGAGGAAGATGTCTTCAAAATCGCTTTCCTGACTCGTTATGGTAGTTATGAATTCCTTGTCATTCCATTTGGTCTCACTAACGCACCGGTGGTGTTCATGGACCTCATGAACCGCGTGTACAAACCGTACCTCGATAAATTTGTTATCGTGTTCATCGATGATATTTTGGTCTATTCTAAAAGCGCAGAAAAACACGAGGAACACCTCCGACTTGTGCTTGAACTTTTAAGACAAGAACGACTCTATGCCAAATTCTCCAAGTGTGAATTTTGGTTGAAGGAAGTTCAATTTCTTAGTCATGTTGTAAGTGATCAAGGTATTAAAGTCGATCCCGCAAAAATCGAAGCCATTAGTAAATGGGAGACTCCTACTACTCCTACTCACATTCGGCAATTCTTGTGTCTCACCAGATACTATCGTAAGTTCATCAAAGATTTCTCTTTGCTTGCTCGTCCTTTAACCGCATTAACTCATAAGGGAAGAAAATTCATTTGGACAACCGAACAAGAATCCGCATTCCAAATCTTGAAGACAAAGCTATCCACCGCTCCTATCTTGTCACTCCCCGAGGGCAATGATGATTTTGTTGTATATTGTGATGCCTCAAAGCACGGTTTTGGGTGTGTATTAATGCAACGAAAGAAAGTCATTACTTATGCCTCGCGACAACTCAAGGTTTACGAACGAAACTACACGACACATGATCTTGAACTCGGAGCCGTTGTCTTTGCACTTAAAATATGGAGACACTATCTTTATGGGACCAAGAGTACTATATTTACCGATCACAAAAGTCTCCAACACATTTTCGATCAAAAACAACTAAACATGCAAAAACGAAGGTGGATTGAACCCTTGAACGATTACAATTGTGAGCTTCGTTACCATCCCAGAAAGGCAAATGTAGTAGCCGATGCCTTAAGTCGAAAGGAAAGAGCGGTGCCTCTTCGTGTCCGAGCCTTAAACATCACCATCCATACCAACCTTAATAGCTAAATTCGGATAGCCCAAGAGGAGGCTCTCAAGGACGAAAACATCTCACGTGAACTTTTAAACATTCTCGTCTCTCGATTCGAAGTTAAGAAGACCGGACTTTGATACTTCGCCGGAAGGATTTGGGTGCCTAGATATGGGGATTTACGAAACCTCATCCTAGATGAAGCCCACAAGTCACGATACTCGATTCACCCCGGTGCCAATAAGATGTACCACCACCTTAAAGAACAATATTGGTGGCCGAACATTAAAAGGGACGTAGCTACCTATGTTGCCAAGTGTTTGACATGTTCCAAAGTCAAAGCCAAACACCAAAGACCATCCAGATTACTTCAACAACCCGAAATCCCGCAATGGAAGTGGGAAGGAATAACGATGGATTTCATCACTAAGCTACCAAAAACGACGGGCGGTTATGATACTATTTGGGTTATTGTTGACCGTCTCACAAAATCCGCACACTTCCTAGCCATGAAAGAAATGGACAAAATGGAAAAACTTGCTCAACTTTACATTAAAGAGATCGTCGCCCGTCACGGTGTACCTTTATTGATTATCTCCGACCGAGATGGCCGTTTTGTTTCTAGATTTTGGCGTACTTTACAAGAAGCGTTGGGAATGCGTTTAGACATGAGCACTACATATAATCCCCAATGGGCAAAGCGAACGCACAATACAAACCTTTTAGGATATGTTACGAGTTGCGTGGTCGATTTTGGAAAGGCTTGGGACAAGCACCTACCTCTCGCCGAATTCTCTTACAACAATAGTTACCACGCGAGTATTAAAGCCGCACCTTTTGAGGCATTATATGGCCAAAAATGTCGTTCTCCTCTTTGTTGGGCCGAAGTTGGCGACGTACAAATCACCGGACCCGAACTTATTCACGAAACGACCGAGAAGATTGTTCAAATCCGAGATAGATCTAGGAAGGCCCGTAGTCGTCAAAAGTGCTATACTGACAAAAGACACAACGACCTCGAATTTCAAGTTGGTGACCGCGTAATGTTAAAAGTCGCACCGTGGAAAGGTGTCATTCGTTTTGGGAAACGTGGGAAGCTAAATCCGAGGTATATTGGTCTTTTCGAAATCGTGTAGCGTGTTGGAACCGTTGCCTATCGTTTAGATCTTTCGCCTCAACTAAGCTCCGTCCATCCTACTTTCCATGTATCGAACTTGAAGAAGTGCCTTTCCGAACCCGATATCGTCGTCCCTCTCGAGGAACTTACTATTAATGACAAACTTCATTTTATGGAGAAACCGGTTGAAATTGTGGACACCTCCGATAAGAAGCTAAAACAAAGCCGAATTCCGATTGTTAAGGTCCGTTGGAACGCCAAAAGAGGACCTGAGTTTACTTGGGAAAGGCGAGATCAAATGCAAAGGAAATACCCTCATCTATTCCCGGTTCCGGAAACGCAAGATTTCGAGAAAGAAACAACGACTACTACGCCTACTTAAATTTCGGGACGAAATTTCTTTTAAGGAGTAGGTAATGTAACATCCCGCCTTTTTCTGTTAAATTTCCGTTTAACTATTTAAAGTCCGTTATATATTTATAACATCTTTCCGTTGATACGCGTTTTAAATTATCTCGTTTAGGTAATTCACGCACCCGATTCAAACATGAGGGACTAAACTTGTCAAAGTGCCAAAGATGTCACTAGGTCAAAGGGTCAACCCTCTCATCCATTCATTTCTCCTCTTTCACTTTTACTACTTCCATTTTCTCTCAACATTCAAACCAAAGAATCATCATCCAAATCCGAGCTAGCAAGTGTTTTACAAAACAAATTACATATTTGGAATCCTTGCAACTTCCTCTTCGATTCCATACCGATTTCATTACATTTGGGTAACTTTCTAAAATCACTAGATTTTATGTTCTTGATGTTTTTAGCTTATAAAGTTGTTAATTAGTGTCTATGGCTCAAGTCTAACATGATTATGTGCTTGATTTGCTCGATTTGTTGTTTTGAAGTAACTAGCATGAACTTGTCAAATGGGTGTGTTTAATCTTGAGTTTTAGATGATTAAATGTTGTTTAAATGTTAAAGTTCATGTTTTAAATGTGTTACTAGCATCACTAGCTTCAATTTGGTATGTAGGTTGGCATGGATTAGTTTCATAAACATAATTGCTAAATTTGTGATTTTGAGTTAGGGTTTGATGAAAGTAAAAAGAACTTTTGATGCGTTGAATGCTTGCCATGTTGTTTTGTAAGTGTTTAGTTTTATTGTATGTTTAATTACCTTCGAAATGGCATATCAAACATGTAAATTGGTTGCTCGAATCATGAAGTGCATTTATGAACTTGAAGCATTGAATGATGGATTTTCAATGATCATTCAATGTGGTTTTGGGTGTCATAAATGTTTTGATTTGATTAGAGTTATGTGTTTAATTACATTTCTCGTTAAAATAGCTTTCCAACGATGTAGGATAATCATTCTTGCTGTTTTTGGTTCATTAATTGTGTTGGAAAAGAGTTTGGCTCGTGCATGAAATTTTAAAACTGAAAAATAGCTGGAAACCAGAGTGCGCGGCGCGCACTATGCCCTGGACAGTTCTGATCAAACGACACTTTTCACGTAAAATGTTTGCTATGCTAGGGACCTCCAATTCACATGTAACTTGTTCCAACATGCTTATACGTGATTAAAAACTTCGGAAAAATAGTTCAGGACCCGACCTGAACGTGTTGACTTTTGTTGACTTTGACTTTGACCAAAATTTGACTTTTAGTCAAACTTAACCAAATGTTCTGCAACCATTCTAACTTGCTTGTATACTTGTATCTTGCATGAAACTTGACAATTTGATTCACATGCTACATAATCGAGTCGTAACGAGCCATAGGACTAATTGAACATCTTTGACCTATCGTGTTTATCGTTATTGATACAACCTATTTGTTTAGGTCAAGACTAGCATTGTTCTTTGCACGTTTACTTGTTGAAGTACTATTACACTCTTGCATTCAAGGTGAGATCATAGTCCCACTTTTACTCTTTTGAACTTACATTGGGATGAGAAAACATAAACATTTCTTTTTGCTAAGTGAACGCAATTACATGAAAACA
Organism: Rutidosis leptorrhynchoides; assembly: GCF_046630445.1. Classification (NCBI taxonomy): domain Eukaryota; kingdom Viridiplantae; phylum Streptophyta; class Magnoliopsida; order Asterales; family Asteraceae; genus Rutidosis; species Rutidosis leptorrhynchoides. Next base: position 570,139,464 of record NC_092334.1, read on the forward strand.
AACATTCTACATACGAGTTTGAATAAAAATCCTCAATTCTATTATCATTAGTTACACTTGCTGGGTGTAAGCGAGAATTTATGTTATATGGCCATATGGGTTTGACAAACCCTCATTCGAACGGTTCGCTACCATTTCAACGGATGAAATGTATTTTCGGGAAACAGTGTATGTTCTAACACTATTGTGATGGGGTTCTATGGAAGGAAAGTTAAGCCTTGATAATTAGGTGCTCGTGAATATTAACTTTTAGAATGTATTACTATTTATCAATGTTGCAAATCTTGTGGTTCGACTTACTTTTACTCACTTACTTACTTAAACCTATGATTTCACCAACGTTTTCGTTGACAGATTTCTATGTTTTTCTCAGGTCCTTGAACTTTAGGTGATACATGATTCCGCTCATTATTTGATACTTGCATTGGACGTCGAATATATGTGCATACATGGAGCGTCTTTTTGACTTTACTTAAAACTGTGTCGCATGGGTTTCAATTGTTCTTTTAACTTGTAACGTAACTTTTTGTGGAACAATTCTTGCAAACTTGGAAACAATCTCTACTTTTGAAATGAATGCGACATGTTTTGGTCAAACGTTATCTTTAAACACTTATGACCACGTGACGGGACCTAAGTAGTCGGCGCCGTCAATGACGATTTTGCCGTGTCGCTACAATGCCCGTCTTCTCCCCAAAAGTATAATCTACAAAAGCTAACAACCTGCAGGGAGGAGATGGAGGAGAATTAGCACGAAGCTAAGTGAGTACGACTAACTACAGGCGATAGCATACAGAAGTGTTATACTAATCATGTCACATAGTCTAACACACAATCATCACCCAGTAGTGCAGTCTACAGAGACTCCGGCGGTTCGGCCAAACCATTAACAGCCAGTTGATCTGGCTGGGGTTTACCGGAAGTTCCTCCTACATACCGTGCTGCATAAATCATCCATACACGATGAACGAGTCATTTAAACATATACCACACGGATACAAATAGGCTACCACATGAGGAACCCAACCCGCAGGTTGATCTCTTCTATCGAATTAGGCTACCACAAGATAGGGACGCACTGGGTTCCAGCAGACAAGCATGAGTCGACTTACAAACATTACATCAATCAGGCTGACTTGAACCCGATCCGCTTATACCAGACTTACTCTTCTATTTGAACCCACCTGACTTCTTATCATGAAAACCTGATTGCTTACTTGACTGTTGAGTAGACTGACCACCAGTTCGACTTTCTGATTTTCCCCTAAAAGATCCACTTTTTGAACTTTCTCTTTTCGCCGCCATTACATCACCTTCAGTAACTTTAGCCATCTCATGTGCTTGTGCCAAAGTTGTTGCAAATCTCGCAACGGTTCTGTATTCCGGCTTAATCACCCGCATGAAATGCTGAATTTTATCCTTCTCAGTCGGTACCCATTGCTGAACAAACCTTAACTTAGATGTAAAATCTCTAAAACCTTCATCAATCTTCATACTTTGTGTCATCCTCATATTTAGAAACTCAATTTTCAACCTTTCCATTTCATATTCAGAACAGTACTGCTCACAAACTTTAGTAGCAAATTGTTCCCAAGTTATTTGACTAATCTGTTCCATTATCAAATATGATGTAATAGAGTCCCACCATTCCATTGCTTCACCTTTGAGAAGCCTACTAGCACACAACACTCTAGACTCAGGTTCACAAAAACATGCTTCCAACGCTCGCTCTACTTCTCTTAACCAGTTGAGGGTCATCGTAGGGTTTGTGTGACCGCTGTACTCAGGAGGTTTGCAGTCTAGAAACTGTTTATAGCTACACTTCTTTCTCATATCGGGAATTTGAAAAGGGTATATCATTTGATTTGGAAGTGCCTAGTTAAACGGGAATGGCATTGCGAGGTTTTGATAGGTGGTTTGAGGAAACTGTGACTGAGAACTACCACCGGCTTGATTATAGAAATTTGGAGGAAAAGTTGTGTTCAACGCAGTGGTATTAGGGTTCCATTGCGCCCGTTCTTGCTCTAGTTCCTTAATTTTCTCCTGAACTTATAATAATCGGCTTTGAAGGTTTATTACTTCTTGTGAAGTTTCCTCTTCCGATGACACATGTCCATCTTCATCGGGAGCTCTAAAGATTCCAGTTCCAGGGGCGGCAGGGCCAGTAGCGTTAGCTTCGTTATATGCCATTATTGCACTACCACAACACTCACACCAAAGCTTAGTATAAACTCTGTTAGTACTAACAACTAACACATAACCTGTCCTAGTTGTCATAACCCGTCCTTAACCATAAGAACGTGTTAGATAACGTATGATTTCATTGCGAGGTATTGACCTCTATATGCGACATTTTTTAAAGAAAAACTGCATATATTATACATTACAAACCATGATCCTTATTTTTGATACAAGCTTTGGACAAAATAAAGATGATTATCGTTTAGCGATAATCTTCGACTTACAAACTTTACAAATGATAATAACAACCCGATTTCTAGCATATTTTACAACACAAGTTCTTGGATATGCAGTCTTATTTTTGACACAAATATGCGTACGCAAGATCCTGCTTAGATTCAACATGATGCAGCGGAAGCTTCTAATTATCACCTGAGAATAAACATGTTTAAAACGTCAACATAAAGTTGGTGAGATATAGGTTTAATGCCGGCAGCAATATATATATAGACCACAAGATTTCGTATATAAACAGTTTAATAAAAATATTCTAAGTGGTTGAGCACTTGGTAACCATACTTAACAATTAATCACGTCGCATATTCCCTTTAATATGAAATCTTACTACACTGTACCAAGTGTAGTCACGAAACGAAGTACTGTGCAACCGTTGAATACTGGTCGTCCAGTCCGGTTGGGGTTGTCAGGCCCGATAGATCTATCAACAGGATTCGCGTTTACAATACCTCTGTAAATATTAGTTACCAAGCTACAGGGAAGTATGCCAGTGGTACAACTCAACGTAGAATATATTTTTCAGTTACTTGTGTCCATAACGTAAAACATAAAATACATGTATTCTCATCCCGAAATATTTAGAGTTTAAAAGTGGGACTATATACTCACGTTCGTCTTGAAGATATATATATTTTTGACTTGGTCTTCCGGTTGATATCACGAACCTATCCATATATAATATATCAATACCTTTTCTTTTTAAACAAACGTCACATATATATACTTGTTATACTTTTAATACTTTGAATAATTCATTAGTCCGTAGTTAGCAGTTCGTTGTTAGTAATTCAATTTTAATGGTTCATTTTTAGATGTTTAGTATACCCGCAATGAAATAAATAAAACCCCCAACGAAATAAATAAAACCCCATCGTATATGTATTGGTCGAGATTAATCTTGACCCACGGTACCGGTGTTGTCAAATGACGTGTTGCGTACATAAAGTACCGGTGTTGTCAAATGACGTGTTGCGTACAATCATGGGATCTTATGATTAATCTTCTCGTGTTGTTTACGGGTGATCCTGAACCATATAAAATTGAATTATAAGTACATATATATAAAATATCATGTTAACTTAAAAAGATGTGATTTATTTAATTTTTCCCAATTATTTTCGTGGCTAAACTAGTCTTGGATATCCGATTTTGTTTCGGTCATAGTTTCTTCGTTACAACTCCGTTTTCGTTGATTCAACTTGTCATCTCCTTGGATCGAGTCCCTCTTTAAGACTATGAACTGTAAATACCTTAGTTTGTATTCAAAATCACACGGCATAGGTCAAACTTTAGTGAAACTTATGAAGTTAATCATTTTCCATCATGTAAACAACCTTAAATGATTATTTTTCTAAAAATACTTATACTTTGAGTTAAATCATGAAATTTTTATGTGTTATCATATTCATAGTAAAAATCATTTTTCCAGAAAATAAACCTCCAATTCAAAGTTTAAGATGGTTTTTAATTATCCAACCCAAAACAGCCCCCGGTGGCACTCCGACGTCGTAGAAACAGTTTTTAAGATAATCTTTGAAAAACCAAGTTATACCTTGTTAAATTAGCATATATTTAAGTTATATTACAGGTCTTGGAGTATTTTAAAAGTTAAGTTAGAAGGATCTATTTAGTTTGCAAACAAGTTTGAAAACATTCAAACTATGTTCTTGTTGTTAAAATTTTATACCACAAAATAAGATAGCTATATATATATGAATCGAATAAGGTTATGAACATAGTTACTACCTCAAGTTCCTTGGACAAGGTTGCTGTAAAAGAGGAGTAAGAACCTAGAACTAAAAGGGTGATGGAATTGGATGAAAGATTGGAAGTAAGTTTGTGTTCTTGGAAGGATTCTTGAAGTGTTTTTGTAAGGGTTTTCTTATGGTGATTAAGTGATGTTTTTGAAGCTAAATGATGGGGAAAATGCTTGGAGATGATCAAGTATGAAGTTAAGAGTATTTTGAGAGAGAAATGGGAGTGTAAGTATGAGAAAATGGGGTGAAGAAATGGTGTGCATGCATAAAAACGTTTTTAGGTTATAAAGGAAAAAAAAAGATACCTAACTTTGTTTTCTTGCTAAATAATTCATGCTACTTGACAAATGGTTGGTTCCACATGTTTCTTAATCATTTAAGGCTGCTAAGGAGCAGATTTTTATTGGTATATACGAATAGTAAATACATCTAGAAGCTGCGTATGATACGGGTACATATACCCTAGATATACGTGTAGAAATCTTTGAGAAAATGGAACGAGGATTCAAATATAGCTATCTTTTGTAAATATACTTATATTGTTTTATGTATGTAAGCCCTTTAGAAGTGATAAAATACATATCTATACGATGCATGTATAAGTATTATAGGTTATAAGTATTTATGTCGAAGAACGTTACATATAGTTATCGTTTTGAAAACTTAAGTTAGTAGTTTTAAAATATACTTATAACTTATTGTTATTAATACAAAATGAGATATTAAAACATTCTTAGATCATGTTAAATATGTATATATACATATATATACACAAACGTATAATTATCATATGTTATATAGTTCGTGATATCATCGGTCAAACTAGACGGTCAAACGTTGTGTAAACTCTTTTCGGAAATATAAATCTCGACAATTTGGATTGCTTATCATGTTGGTAAGGTTTAATTTATGTAAATATTAATCTTATAAGTATAGAACGATCGAAAAAGTGCGGGTCGTTACATTACCTCCCCGTTAAATAAATTTCGTCCCGAAATTTTAAAATTGTACCTATTTTGCGTCATCGAGAAACAAGTGTGGATACTTTTGTTTCATTTGATCCTCTCGTTCCCAAGTAAACTCGGGACCCCTTCGAGCATTCCAACGAACCTTAACGATCGGTATGTTGCTCTGCTTGAGCCGTTTAACTTCACGATCCATGATTTCGATTGGTTCTTCGATGAATTGTAGTTTCTCGTCGACATGGATTTCTTCAAGAGGAATGGTGAGGTCTTCCTTTGCAAGACACTTCTTAAGGTTCGAGACGTGAAATGTATTATGTACTCCGGCGAGTTGTTGCGGTAACTCGAGTCGATAAGCTACCGGTCCAATGCGTTCAATAATCTTGAACGGGCCTACGTACCTTGGGTTCAGTTTACCCCTTTTGCCGAAACGTATTACACCTTTCCATGGTGACACTTTTAACATAACCATGTCACCGATCTGAAACTCTAATGGTTTCCTTCGAACATCGGCGTAGCTCTTTTGGCGACTACGGGCTGTTTTCAATCTCTCTTTGATTTGTACTATCTTTTCAGTAGTTTCATGTATGATCTCGGGACCAGTTAATTGTCGATCTCCTACTTCATTCCAACAGATAGGAGATCTACACTTCCTTCCGTACAATGCTTCGAATGGTGCAGCTTTAATGCTCGCATGATAACTATTATTATACGAGAATTCTGCTAACGGTAGATATTTATCCCATCCGTTTCCAAAATCGATCACACATGCCCTGAGCATGTCTTCAAGAGTCTGAATTGTTCTTTCACTCTGCCCGTCCGTTTGCGGATGATATGCGGTACTCATATCCAAACGAGTTCCTAGTGCCTCCTGTAGTGATTGCCAGAACTTTGAGGTAAATCTACTATCACGATCAGATATAATGGAAATAGGTATTCCATGCCTTGAAACTATTTCCTTTATATATAATTTTAATAATTTCTCCATTCTATCCGTTTCCTTTATAGGCAAGAAATGTGTAGATTTGGTAAGACGATCAACAATTACCCAAATAGTGTCGTATCCCCAGGCAGTCTTTGGTAACTTCGTGATGAAATCCATGGTAATACCGTCCCATTTCCATTCTGGGATTTCTGGTTGTTGAAGTAATCCTGACGGCTTCTGGTGTTCTGCTTTGACCTTGGAACAAGTTAAACACTCCCCAACATATGTTGCTACGTCTGTCTTTAAATTAGGCCACCAATAACGTGTCTTAAGATCTTGATACATCTTTCCAACTCCAGGATGTATCGAGTATCTTGTCTTATGTGCCTCATTCAATATCAACTTCCTTAATCCACCCAACTTCGGTACCCAAATACGATTTGCAAAATATCGAATTCCGTCTTCCCGTATAACGAGTTGCTTCTCATACTTCTTCATTATTTCATTTCCTATATTTTCTTTAGTAAGTGCTTCTCGTTGAACTTCTTTGATTTGTGAGTTGAGATTCATGCGAATTTTTATGTTCATTGCTCGTACTCGAATTGGTTCTCGTTCCTTTCTGCTTAGTGCGTCAGCCACCACATTCGTTTTCCCGGGATGATAGCGAATCTCACAATCGTAGTCGTTTATCAGCTCGACCCACCTACGTTGCCTCATGTTCAGCTGTTTCTGATCGAAAATATGTTGAAGACTTTTATGATCAGTAAACACAGTGCATTTAACCCCATACAAGTAGTGTCTCCATATCTTCAATGCAAACACGACTGCTCCCAGTTCTAGATCATGCGTCGTATAATTCCGCTCGTGAATCTTTAATTGTCGGGATGCGTATGCAATAACTTTCTTCCGTTGCATAAGAACGCAACCAAAACCTTGTCGCGAAGCGTCACAATATATTTCAAAATCATCGTTCCCTTCTGGTAACGATAAAATAGGCGCCGTAGTCAACTTCTTTTTCAGTAATTGAAATGCACTCTCCTGCTCAGAAGTCCATTCATATTTCTTCCCTTTTTGCGTTAACGCTGTCAACGGCTTAGCTATTTGGGAAAAATCTTGAATAAACCTTCTATAATAACCGGCTAAACCCAAAAATTGGCGTATCTGCATTGGTGTCTTAGGAGTCTCCCATTTTTCAATGGCTTCAATTTTTGCTGGATCAACCTGAATTCCTTTGCTACTAACAACGTGGCCAAGAAATTGCACTTCTTTCAACCAGAAAGCACATTTAGAAAATTTAGCATATAGCTGTTCTTTTCTCAACAACTCTAATATCAACCTTAAATGCTGCTCATGCTCTTGCTCACTCTTGGAATAGATAAGAATATCATCAATGAAAACGATAACAAACTTATCTAAATATGGACTACAAACTCGATTCATGAGGTCCATGAATACAGCTGGCGCATTCGTCAATCCAAACGGCATGACCAAAAATTCGTAATGACCGTAGCGTGTCCGAAAGGCAGTTTTCGGTATATCTTCTTCTTTGACACGTAATTGATGATAGCCCGATCTTAGGTCAATTTTCGAGTACACACATGATCCTTGGAGTTGATCAAATAAGTCGTCAATTCTCGGTAGTGGATACCGATTCTTGATAGTTAACTTATTTAATTCACGATAATCTATACACATTCGGAAAGATCCGTCTTTCTTCTTGACGAATAAAATTGGAGCTCCCCACGGTGAAGTACTTGGTCGTATGAATCCACGATCCAGTAATTCTTTTAACTGACTCTGAAGTTCTTTTAACTCGGACGGTGCAATTCTATATGGAGCACGGGCAACCGGTGCAGCTCCTGGTACAAGATCTATTTGAAATTCTACAGATCTAAATGGAGGTAATCCCGGCAACTCTTCCGGAAATACTTCAGGAAAATCTCTTGCCACAGGCACGTCATTGATGCACTTCTCTTTTTCTTTCTTTTCGACTTTATTAACATGTGCTAAGATAGCATAGCACCCTTTCTTCAAGCACTTTTGAGCTTTCAAATAACTAATGAGTTTTAGCTTTGAGTTACCCTTCTCTCCATAAATCATTACTGGCGTTTTATTCTTACGAGGAATGCGAATTGCCTTCTTGGCGCACACAACTTCAGCTCCTATTTTGGACATCCAGTCCATGCCGATTATTACATCAAAACTTCCTAATTCTACGGGTATCAAATCAATCTTAAATGTTTCTCCGGCTAAATTTATTTTACAATCACGGCAAATTTTATCGGCTTTAATTAGTTTACCATTAGCTAACTCAATCATGTACTTAGCATCTAGAGGTAATGATGAACAATTCAATTTAGCGTGAAAGTCTCTACACACGTAACTTCTATCAGCTCCAGTATCAAATATAATAGATGCGGATAAGTTATTAATGGTAAACGTACCCGTAACAAGCTCCGGGTCTTCACACGCCTCTCTAGAATTAATAACAAATGCTCTCCCTCGTGCAGGTCCGATATTTTTCTCTGGATTTGGGCACTGGCTCTTATAGTGACCTTGTTTTCCACACCCATAACAAGTAATGGTAGCCAAAGCAGTTCTATTTGCATTGGTGGCAGGAGTCTTGGTACCATTTGTATTTATAACGAGAGCCCTACAATCTTCAGCAAGATGACCCTTTCGATAACATTTGTTGCATACCACATTACAGTAACCAGAGTGATGTTTGTGGCATCGGTTGCATAAAGGATTTTGTCCTTTATAACCAAAGCTTAAACCACTACCCGCACCTTGCGTGATTTCTTGTTTCTTAAAAGATTGTTGTTGGTTACCTCGATCATAATTTCCATTCCACTTTCATTTGTTACCTGATACCTTCACATCAGTATTGGATACTTTCTTATCCATGATGACCTGATCCATTAGCTCGTTTGCCATGGTTATAGCTTCATGAATTGTCTTAGGTTTCGATGCTGTAACGTTTGCCTTGACCTTTTTGGGCAAACCATCTTTGTACATTTCAATCTTCCGTTCTTCGGTTGGAACCAATTCAGGACATAGCAAAACTAATTCCATGAATAGCTGATTGTAGTTGGTGATTTCAGTACCAACAACCTTCAGACTTCGTAATTCATCTTCCAACTTCCTAACCTCGTTCCTTGGACAATATTCGTTGATTAACATTGTTTTGAATTCTTCCCACGGAGTATCATAAGCTACATCTCCTCCTACAGCCTTCACATAATTTTTCCACCACGTGAGTGCACTATCTTGTAAAGTGCACGATGCATACTTGGTCATGTCCTTTTCAACACAACCACTGATTTTAAACATAGTCTCCATCTTTTCTATCCACCGGGTTAAACCGATCGGTCCTTCTGTTCCACTGAATGATGAGGGCTTGCAAGCTTGAAAAGTTTTGTAAGTGCACCCCACACGAGGATTTGGGTTAACTGCAACACCTCTTGCAGCCTCGACCCATAACATTCTGTCGTTCACTCGCTGATTGATGAGTTCCTGGATTTCTTGTTCCGTCATTCGGTTCAATCGCGCCATATTCTTCTATAAGAATGAAAAGAAAATAATTATTCACATGGAATATTATAGATGTAGTGTATATTTACAGTACATTATAGCTTATTAATAATATGAACCAGGTATTATTATAAAAGCCTTTTCTTCTTATTAGCGTTTTATAATTATATCTAGGGTAGTACCTACCCGTTAATGTCCATACTTAATAGCTTAGTACAGAATCAATTACTACCATCTAAATAATACTTAACCATGGAAAATTATTGCATTTCACACTTCACTATTTTACATATGCTTATCTTACATCGAACATTAAACAAACCACACTAATAATATTATACAAAACATTATATGATCCCATGGTTTAATACGGCAGCGCATCGTTTGGTCTATTTTCTAGGACGTTTAGGTTCAAAGAATCGCTTAACGCTTATCCTGGCTGTCTGCCTATATTTTGGCTGTGGGACTAAAGAACTGGATGCCGGGATAGAACGAATAGGAATAGCGGGAATAGGGGTGGTAGTGTCTAGTGGAGTTGGTGCCACATCATCCTTACTAAACTCGGGATTTGAATTTTCTAATTCATTAGCCTTTCGTTTCTTTCCTAGTTCGAACTCGTCTTTTGTAATTTCCTGTATTTCTTCCTCGGGTTCACTTTCCTCCTCGGGTTCACTTTCCTCCTCGGGTTCACTTTCCGGGTTCTCTATAGTCGGTTCATCCGGAATTTGTGAGTCTTCCCCAAAGATATTATTTTCGTCATCGGATAGGTTAATGACTGGAACACCATCTGAAGATTCTGGTTCGGAGTCGCTGAATGTGATAACAAGTTTTGAGCCCGACATCTATCATACAACAACTAACCCATTAGTACTACATAATATTTACATATAAATTTTAACCAACAATGATAAGCAATGGTTTTTAAATCAGACCCGGTCAAAGTCCAGACTTACTAATGTATCCTAACGACTTATCGGTTAGACACACTAATGCAAACCTGGTTCGCTAAGACCACCGCTCTGATACCACATGTCATAACCCGTCCTTAACCATAAGAACGTGTTAGATAACGTATGATTTCATTGCGAGGTATTGACCTCTATATGCGACATTTTTTAAAAGAAAAACTGCATATATTATACATTACAAACCATGATCCTTATTTTTGATACAAGCTTTGGACAAAATAAAGATGATTATCGTTTAGCGATAATCTTCGACTTACAAACTTTACAAATGATAATAACAACCCGATTTCTAGCATATTTTACAACACAAGTTCTTGGATATGCAGTCTTATTTTTGACACAAATATGCGTACGCAAGATCCTGCTTAGATTCAACATGATGCAGCGGAAGCTTCTAATTATCACCTGAGAATAAACATGTTTAAAACGTCAACATAAAGTTGGTGAGATATAGGTTTAATGCCGGCAGCAATATATATATAGACCACAAGATTTCGTATATAAACAGTTTAATAAAAATATTCTAAGTGGTTGAGCACTTGGTAACCATACTTAACAATTAATCACGTCGCATATTCCCTTTAATATGAAATCTTACTACACTGTACCAAGTGTAGTCACGAAACGAAGTACTGTGCAACCGTTGAATACTGGTCGTCCAGTCCGGTTGGGGTTGTCAGGCCCGATAGATCTATCAACAGGATTCGCGTTTACAATACCGCTGTAAATATTAGTTACCAAGCTACAGGGAAGTATGCCAGTGGTACAACTCAACGTAGAATATATTTTTCAGTTACTTGTGTCCATAACGTAAAACATAAAATACATGTATTCTCATCCCGAAATATTTAGAGTTTAAAAGTGGGACTATATACTCACGTTCGTCTTGAAGATATATATATTTTTGACTTGGTCTTCCGGTTGATATCACGAACCTATCCATATATAATATATCAATACCTTTTCTTTTTAAACAAACGTCACATATATATACTTGTTATACTTTTAATACTTTGAATAATTCATTAGTCCGTAGTTAGCAGTTCGTTGTTAGTAATTCAATTTTAATGGTTCATTTTTAGATGTTTAGTATACCCGCAATGAAATAAATAAAACCCCCAACGAAATAAATAAAACCCCATCGTATATGTATTGGTCGAGATTAATCTTGACCCACGGTACCGGTGTTGTCAAATGACGTGTTGCGTACATAAAGTACCGGTGTTGTCAAATGACGTGTTGCGTACAATCATGGGATCTTATGATTAATCTTCTCGTATTGTTTACGGGTGATCCTGAACCATATAAAATTGAATTATAAGTACATATATATAAAATATCATGTTAACTTAAAAAGATGTGATTTATTTAATTTTTCCCAATTATTTTCGTGGCTAAACTAGTCTTGGATATCCGATTTTGTTTCGGTCATAGTTTCTTCGTTACAACTCCGTTTTCGTTGATTCAACTTGTCATCTCCTTGGATCGAGTCCCTCTTTAAGACTATGAACTGTAAATACCTTAGTTTATATTCAAAATCACACGGCATAGGTCAAACTTTAGTGAAACTTATGAAGTTAATCATTTTCCATCATGTAAACAACCTTAAATGATTATTTTTCTAAAAATACTTATACTTTGAGTTAAATCATGAAATTTTTATGTGTTATCATATTCATAGTAAAAATCATTTTTCCAGAAAATAAACCTCCAATTCAAAGTTTAAGATGGTTTTTAATTATCCAACCCAAAACAGCCCACGGTGGCACTCCGACGTCGTAGAAACAGTTTTTAAGATAATATTTGAAAAACCAAGTTATACCTTGTTAAATTAGCATATATTTAAGTTATATTACAGGTCTTGGAGTATTTTAAAAGTTAAGTTAGAAGGATCTATTTAGTTTGCAAACAAGTTTGAAAACATTCAAACTATGTTCTTGTTGTTAAAATTTTATACCACAAAATAAGATAGCTATATATATATGAATCGAATAAGGTTATGAACATAGTTACTACCTCAAGTTCCTTGGACAAGGTTGCTGTAAAAGAGGAGTAAGAACCTAGAACTAAAAGGGTGATGGAATTGGATGAAAGATTGGAAGTAAGTTTGTGTTCTTGGAAGGATTCTTGAAGTGTTTTTGTAAGGGTTTTCTTATGGTGATTAAGTGATGTTTTTGAAGCTAAATGATGGGGAAAATGCTTGGAGATGATCAAGTATGAAGTTAAGAGTATTTTGAGAGAGAAATGGGAGTGTAAGTATGAGAAAATGGGGTGAAGAAATGGTGTGCATGCATAAAAACGTTTTTAGGTTATAAAGGAAAAAAAAAGATACCTAACTTTGTTTTCTTGCTAAATAATTCATGCTACTTGACAAATGGTTGGTTCCACATGTTTCTTAATCATTTAAGGCTGCTAAGGAGCAGATTTTTATTGGTATATACGAATAGTAAATACATCTAGAAGCTGCGTATGATACGGGTACATATACCCTAGATATACGTGTAGAAATCTTTGAGAAAATGGAACGAGGATTCAAATATAGCTATCTTTTGTAAATATACTTATATTGTTTTATGTATGTAAGCCCTTTAGAAGTGATAAAATACATATCTATACGATGCATGTATAAGTATTATAGGTTATAAGTATTTATGTCGAAGAACGTTACATATAGTTATCGTTTTGAAAACTTAAGTTAGTAGTTTTAAAATATACTTATAACTTATTGTTATTAATACAAAATGAGATATTAAAACATTCTTAGATCATGTTAAATATGTATATATACATATATATACACAAACGTATAATTATCATATGTTATATAGTTCGTGATATCATCGGTCAAACTAGACGGTCAAACGTTGTGTAAACTCTTTTCGGAAATATAAATCTCGACAATTTGGATTGCTTATCATGTTGGTAAGGTTTAATTTATGTAAATATTAATCTTATAAGTATAGAACGATCGAAAAAGTGCGGGTCGTTACACTAGTACTCACTTAACCCATCCCCATCATGTTATGTTTGACATGACTTTACGCAGTTTGGGAACATGACATTCTGATCACAATGCACATGCTGCCAAACTAAGCTCTGAAACCAACTTGTGACACTGCTAATTTTGTTTTTTTATAATAAATATGTGGCGGAAACATTAATTTTTAAACAAACCATTTCAATAACATAAACATATTTAATTACATATCCCAAAGTATTTGTCAGATGGCATTAAACTAATACATCTGGTGTCACGTGACATAATAATAAAATCAGTTTTAACGGAAAAGACACATCAGAGTTTCTTCATAGTCAAACATAACATCTTCATTCGCGTCTTCTCCCCATAAGTATAATCTACAAAAGCTAACAACCTGCAGGGAGGAGATGGAGGGGAATTAGCATGAAACTAAGTGAGTACGACTAACTACAGGTGATAGCATACATAAGTGTTATACTAATCATGTCACATAGTCTAACACACAATCATCACCTAGTAGTGTAGTCTATAGAGACTTTGGCGGTTCGGCCAAACCATTAACCACCAGTTGATCTGGCTGGGGTTTACCGGAAGTTCCTCCTACATACCGTGCTGCATAAATCATCCACACGCGACGAACGTGTCATTCAAACATATACCACACGGATGCAAATAGGCTACCACATGAGGAACCCAACCCGCAGGTTGATCTCTCATATCAAATTAGGCTACCACAAGATAGGGACGCACTGGGTTCCAGCAGACAAGCATCAACCAACATGCAGTCATCACAAGGTACTAACTAATCATACAATAAGTATATCTCGCAAGCATGGCAATCATAATATAACATGCTACCATATACTATATTCTCCAGTTAGTCCCACTCACCAATTACCAGCAACCAGCTCAGATAATCTACTACTGAGCGGCTTTCTTATCTTTTTCACCTAAATATAAGGTAAATCAAGTTAGTTACTGTCCATTAACACCAAATACCACAAGATATAAATTTTTTGTATCAAAAACTGTCCGCTATGCACTTTCAAAATTTACATCATAATCATCAAAATACAAACGGCCAGCATAACGGCTAGAAATCAACACTTGGTAAAATATTCACTGCCCAAGACACTCGGTCGACTGTCAGAGACAATCGGCCGACTGTCTACACTCACTCGGCCAATTGTCAAGTCACTCGGTCGATGGTCTTTCATGGACACACTCGGTCGTGGGTCATACACACTCGGTCGATGGTCGAGTCGGTCGGTCGAGTGTCAGGAGACACTCGGCCGACTGTGTTCATCTGCAGAAGCTGAAGCCAAAGTGACAGGTTTCACCCAAAATTGACCAATTCTCGATCTAGAGCTCGTTTTTAACCTTAAAACTTACCAAATCGAAGACACTATACATTAAGAAACATATACCCACTAGATTTGGACTCAAACAACATCAAATCTAACTCTTTTGACCCAAAATACACACTTAATAAAAACTAACACAAAAACTCAAATTTCTCAAAGATTAGAGCATGAAATGCTACAAATCTTACCTTGATAGAATCAGTAAAACACAAGGAACAAGATAGTAAGAAAGATTCAAGCCTAAGAACAAGAATTCTAGATTAGGGTTTGATTGTTGGTGAAAGGGAAGGTACGGGAGTGTTTGGTGAATTTTCTAGAAATGGCAAGAACACGGCCCATTAGTCACTTAATTGTGATTTATTCCCACACTGTGCAACACACGGGTATTTATCAGTTATCTGATATCTTTCGTATACAATTTGGCAACCCAAATGAAGTCTAAATTAAATAAACAAACATGTTCTGTGACCCTTGTCACAAACTGGTCCTAACCACATCATTATTTAAAAGTAAATATTAAATAAAAATAAAAGCATATAATAACACCATATTAACTTAAGGGAAATTTTGTAATCTTACATCTAGGCCAGATTGAGGATGTTACAGTTAGCCATTGCATTCCGACATACATTTGCTATAGATAGCACTTACTTAACTACTTGTGCATATATACTTGAATCATTCTTAGGCAAACTTCTTAATGGTACCAAGCTTTCATCATACGAACCCGTATTCTTCTACTTTCTGGTAACACACGTAAATTCAAGATTCATACACGTAAGGAGGATGGCAACTTCGTTAGTCACACTAGTTCGGGAACTCTGTCTCCTCGGTTGTTATTCGTCACCGTCCCGGCTTACTATCCACAAGTGTTGTAAAGTTACCACCACTACTTTAGATGAGTATTCTCATCACTATTTATCACTACGGTTACGTACTACTCGTTATCATGATTCGTTGCCCTTTCGTACCTAAGAACATTATTGTTTGACTTGAATCGCAATGACGTGAACAATTATTTATACACTTCCCTCGGGAGACACTTCTTTAGAGTTGCACAAATTCTTTTGATTCAATACGAGTCACGTTTGAGACGTCATTACACTTTGTTCATTTTAAATCTTCACGGTTACACGAACTTGAATCTATGGGGTGATGTGGGAATGGAGGTATGAGTTAATATAATATAATGACACTCGATCAACGTGGTTATATTATAGTAAGTCATACCAAAGTTCTAATGACACGTGATGGTGATTGGACTCGATCAACCTAACCACCACCATGTGCCATGTACATGACTTCATTTTTCTGGTTGGATATCCGGAAACTCCGAGAGTATTGATAATGACCACACCAAGGACACACCTTCGATTATTTCCGAATCATATTTACGCTTCCTAATGAACGACCAATTCTTTCGACTTCAAACGTATGTTACAAGTGTATACTATCTCGTTTTCGCACAGTTTTATCGATGAACTACAAAATGTTTGGTATACTCATATCGAGGCAAAAACTTCTCTCGCATTACACTCGTACTTCTGTATAAGGAAATCTTTTATCTAAATTCTCAATGGAGGGAGAGACTCTTCACGTTATACTAGTATTCGCCACGAGGGTGAATAGTCCTAAAGAACGTTTTCAGAAACCGATAAGAAACTTGTCCCAACAAATGTTTTCAAGTCCACAAACTTGTTCGAATATGAAATGTCCCGTTCTTATTGATTAAAAACGTTCCATATTAATTGATTTCGTTGCGAGATTTTGACCTCTATATGAGACTTTTTTCCAAAGACTGCATTCATTTTTGAAACAAACCATAACCTTTATTTTGTCAATAAAGATTTAAAAAGCTTTACGTAGATTATCAAATAATGATAATCTAAAATATCCTGTTTACACACGACCATTACATAATGGTTTACAATACAAATATGTTACATCGAAATACATTTCTGGAATGCAGTTTTTATACAATATCATACAAGCATGTACTCCAAATCTTGTCCTTATTTTAGTATGCAACAGCGGAAACTCTTAGTATTCACCTGAGAATAAACATGCTTTAAACGTCAACAAAAATGTTGGTGAGTTATAGGTTTAACCTATATATATCAAATTGTAACAATAGACCACAAGATTTCATATTTCAATACACATCCCATACATAGAGATAAAAATCATTCATATGGTGAACACCTGGTAACCGACATTAACAAGATGCATATATAAGAATATCCCCATCATTCCGGGACACCCTTCAGATATGATATAAATTTCGAAGTACTAAAGCATCCGGTACTTTGGATGGGGTTTGTTAGGCCCAATAGATCTATCTATAGGATTCGCGTCAATTAGGGTGTCTGTTCCCTAATTCTTAGATTACCAGACTTAATAAAAAGGGGCATATTCGATTTCGATAATTCAACCATAGAATGTAGTTTCACGTACTTGTGTCTATTTTGTAAATCATTTATAAAACCTGCATGTATTCTCATCCCAAAAATATTAGATTTTAAAAGTGGGACTATAACTCACTTTTACAGATTTTTACTTCGTCGGGAAGTAAGACTTGGCCACTGGTCGATTCACGAACCTATAACAAATATGTACATATATATATATCAAAGTATGTTCAAAATATATTTACAACACTTTTAATACATTTTGATGTTTTAAGTTTATTAAGTCAGCTGTCCTCGTTAGTAACCTACAACTAATTGTCCACAGTTAGATGTACAGAAATAAATTGATATATATTATCTTGAATCAATCCACGACCCAGTGTATACAAGTCTCAGGCTAGATCACAACTCAAAGTATATATATTTTTAGAATCAACCTCAACCCTGTATGGCTAACTCCCACATTACTGCATATAGTGTGTCTATGGTTGTTCCAAATAATATATACACATGGGTCGATATGATATGTCAAAACATTTGCATACGTGTCTATGGTATCCCAAGATTACATAATATATTAGAATACATGTATAATACAATATAAGTTTGCTAGGATATGATTTGTATAGAATTGTTAATATTTCCCGTAGCTACAAAAATAAAAAAATATCCAATCTTGTTTTACCCATAACTTCTTCATTTTAAATCCATTTTGAGTGAATAAAATTGCTAGGTTTCATATTGAACTCTATTTTATGAATATAAACAGAAAAAGTATAGGTTTATAGTCAGAAATATAAGTTACAAGTTGTTTTTGTAAGAGGTAGTCATTTCAGTCGAAAGAACGACGTCTTGATGACCATTTTGAAAAACATACTTCCACTTTGAGTTTAACCATGATTTTTGGATATAGTTTCATGTTCATAAGAAAAATCATTTTCCTAGAAGAACAACTTTTAAATCAAAGTTTATCATAGTTTTTAATTATCAAACCTAAAACAGCCCGCTGTGTTACTACGACGGCGTAAATCCAGTTTTACGTTGTTTTTCGTGTTTCCAGGTTTTAAATTATTAAGTTAGCATATCATATAGATATAGAACATGTGTTTAGTTGATTTTAAAATTCAAGTTAGAAGGATTAGCTTTTGTTTGCGAACAAGTTTAGAATTAACTAAACTATGTTCCAGTGATTACAAGTTTAAACCTTCGAATAATATAGCTTTATATGTATGAATCGAATGATGTTATGAACATCATTACTACCTCAAGTTTTCTGGATAAATCTATTGGAAATGAGAAAAATGGATCTAGCTTCAAAGGATCCTTGGATGGCTTGAAAGTTCTTGAAGCAGAATCATGACACGAAAACAGTTCAAGTAAGATTTTCACTCGAAATAAGATAGTTATAGTTATAGAAATTGAATCAAAGTTTGAATATGAGTATTACCTTGTATTATAAAGATATCTTACTGTAAATAATAAAGATTTCTTGAGGTTGGATGATCACTCTACAAGATTGGAAGTAAGCTAGCAAACTTGGAAGTATTCTTGATTTTATGAAACTAGAACTTGTAGAATTTATGAAGAACACTTAGAACTTGAAGATAGAACTTGAGAGAGATCAATTAGATGAAGAAAATTGAAGAATGAAACTATTTTAAGGTGTTTTTGGTCGTTGGTGTATGGATTAGATATAAAGGATATGTAATTTTGTTTTCATGTAAATAAGTCATGAATGATTACTCATATTTTTGTAATTTTATGAGATATTTCATGCTAGTTGCCAAATGATGGTTCCCACATGTGTTAGGTGACTCACATGGGCTACTAAGAGCTGATCATTGGAGTGTATATACCAATAGTACATACATCTAAAAGCTGTGTATTGTACGAGTACGAATACGGGTGCAAACGAGTAGAATTGTTGATGAAACTGAACGAGGATGTAATTGTAAGCATTTTTGTTAAGTAGAAGTATTTTGATAAGTGTCTTGAAGTCTTTAAAAAGTGTATGAATACATATTAAAACACTACATGTATATACATTTTAACTGAGTCGTTAAGTCATCGTTAGTCGTTACATGTAAGTGTTGTTTTGAAACCTTTAGGTTAACGATCTTGTTAAATGTTGCTAACCCAATGTTTATAATATCAAAAGAGATTTTAAATTATTATATTATCATGATATTATGATGTACGAATATCTCTTAATATGATATATATACATTAAATGTCTTTACAACGATAATCGTTACATATATGTCTCGTTTCAAAATCATTAAGTTAGTAGTCTTGTTTTTACATATGTAGTTCATTTTATTATACTTAATGATATGTTTACTTATCATAATATCATGTTAACTATATATATAACCATATATATGTCATCATATAGTTTTTACAAGTTTGAACATTCGTGAATCACCGGTCAACTTGGGTGATCAATTGTCTATATGAAACCTATTTCAATTAATCAAGTCTTAACAAGTTTGATTGCTTAACATGTTGGAAACACTTAATCATGTAAAATAACAATTTCATTTAATATATATATAAACATGGAAAAGTTCGGGTCACTACAGTACCTACCCGTTAAATAAATTTCGTCCCGAAATTTTAAGCAGTTGGAGGTGTTGACGTATCTTCAGGAAATAAATGCGGGTATTTCTTCTTCATCTAATCTTCTCGTTCCCAGGTGAACTCGAGTCCTCTACGAGCATTCCATTAAACCTTAACAATTGGTATCTTGTTTTGCTTCTTAAGTCTTTTAACCTCACGATCCATTATTTCAACGGGTTCTTCGATGAATTGAAGTTTTTCGTTGATTTAGATTTCATCTAACAGAATAGTGAGAGCTTCTTTAGCAAAATATTTCTTCAAATTCGAGACGTGAAAAGTGTTATGTACAGCCGCGAGTTGTTGAGGTAACTCAAGTCGGTAAGCTATTGGTCCGACACGATCAATAATCTTGAATGGTCCGATATACCTTGGATTTAATTTCCCTCGTTTACCAAATCGAACAACGCCTTTCCAAGGTACAACTTTAAGCATGACCATCTCTCCAATTTTAAATTCTATATCTTTTCTTTTAATGTCAGCGTAGCTCTTTTGTCGACTTTTGGGCGGTTTTCAACCGTTGTTGAATTTGGATGATCTTCTCGATAGTTTCTTGTATTATCTCTGGACCCGTAATCTGTCTATCCCCCACTTCACTCCAACAAATCGGAGACCTGCACTTTCTACCATAAAGTGCTTCAAACGGCGCCATCTCAATACTAGAATGATAACTGTTGTTGTAGAAAAATTCTGCTAACGGTAGGTGTCGATCCCAACTGTTTTCGAAATCAATAACACATGATCGTAGCATGTATTCAAGCGTTTGTATCGTCCTTTCACTCTGCCCATCAGTTTATGGATGATTGGAAGTACTCATGTCTAGACGAGTCCCCAATGCTTGTTGCAACGTCTGCCAGAACCTTGAAACAAATCTACCATCCCTATCAGAGATAATATAGATGGGTATTCCATGTCTGGAGACAACCTCCTTCAAATACAATCGCACCAACTTCTCCATTTTGTCATCTTCTCTCATTGGCAGGAAGTGTGCTGACTTGGTGAGATGATCAACTATTACCCAAATAGTATCATAACCACTTGCAGTCCTTGGCAATTTAGTAATGAAATCCATGGTAATGTTTTCCCATTTCCATTTCGGGATTTCAGGTTGTTGTAGTAGACCTGATGGTTTCTGATGTTCAGCTTTGACCTTAGAATATGTCAAACATTCTCCTACATATTTAGCAATATCGGCTTTCATACCCGGCCACCAAAAATGTTTCTTGAGATCCTTGTACATCTTCCCCGTTCCAGGATGTATTGAGTATATAGTTTTATGAGCTTCTCTAAGTACCATTTCTCTCATATCTCCAAATTTTGGTACCCAAATCCTTTCAGCCCTATACCGGGTTCCGTCTTCCCGAATATTAAGATGCTTCTCCGATCCTTTGGGTATTTCATCCTTTAAATTTCCCTCTTTTAAAACTCCTTGTTGTGCCTCCTTTATTTGAGTAGTAAGCTTATTGTGAATCATTATATTCATAGATTTTACTCGAATGGGTTCTCTGTCCTTCCTGCTCAAGGCGTCGGCTACCACATTTGCCTTCCCCGGGTGGTAACGAATCTCAAAGTCGTAATCATTCAACAATTCAATCCACCTACAATGCCTCATATTCAGTTGTTTCTGATTAAATATGTGTTGAAGACTTTTGTGGTCGGTATATATAATACTTTTGACCCCATATAAGTAGTGCCTCCAAGTATTTAATGCAAAAACAACCGCGCCTAATTCCAAATCATGCGTCGTATAATTTTGTTCGTGAATCTTCAATTATCTAGACGCATAAGCAATCTCCTTCGTTCGTTGCATTAATACACAACCGAGACCTTGCTTTGATGCGTCACAATAAATCACAAAATCATCATTCCCTTTAGGCAATGACAATATAGGTGCCGTAGTTAGCTTTTTCTTCAATAACTGAAACGCCTTCTCTTGTTCATCCTTCCATTCAAATTTCTTCCCTTTATGCGTTAATGCAGTCAAGGGTTTTGCTATTTTGGAGAAATCTTGGATGAATCTTCTGTAGTAACCAGCCAATCCTAAAAATTGACGTATATACTTCGGAGTTTTTGGGGTTTTCCACTTTTCAACGGTTTCAATCTTTGCCGGGCCACCTGGATACCTTCTTTGTTCACTATATGACCGAGGAATTGAACTTCTTCTAACCAAAATGCACACTTTGAAAACTTAGCGTACAGTTTTTCTTTCCTCAATACTTCTAGCACTTTTCTCAAATGTTCTTCGTGCTCTTGATCATTCTTTGAGTAAATAAGTATGTCATCGATGAAAACAATGACAAACTTGTTAAGATATGGCCCACACACTCGGTTCATAAGGTCCATGAACACAGCTGGTGCGTTAGTCAATCCAAACGGCATAACCATAAACTCGTAATGACCATAACGTGTTCTGAAAGCAGTCTTTGGAATATCATCTTCTTTCACCCGCATTTGATGATACCCGGAACGTAAGTCAATATTTGAATAAACAGACGAGCCTTGTAGTTGATCAAATAAGTCGTCGATTCTCGGTAGTGGGTAGCGGTTCTTGATGGTAAGTTTGTTCAACTCTTTGTAGTCAATACACAACCTAAATGTACCATCCTTCTTCTTGACAAACAAAACAGGAGCTCCCCATGGTGATGTGCTTGGTCGAATGAAACCACATTCTAATAGTTCTTGTAGTTGGCTTTGCAGTTCTTTCATCTCACTGGGTGCGAGTCTGAAAGGAGCACGAGCTATTGGTGCAGCTCCTGGTACAAGATCTATTTGAAATTCAACAGATCGATGTGGGGGTAATCCCGGTAATTCTTTCGAAAGTACATCGGGAAATTCTTTTGCGATGGGAACATCATTGATGCTCTTTTCTTCAGTTTGTACTTTCTCGATGTGTGCTAGAATAGCATAGCAACCTTTTCTTATTAGTTTTTGTGCCTTCAAATTACTAATAAGATGTAGCTTCGTGTTGCCCTTTTCTGCGTACACCATTAAGGGTTTTCTGTTTTCTCGTATAATGTGAATTGCATTTTTGTAACAAACAATCTCTGCTTTCACTTCTTTCAACCAGTCCATACCGATTATCACATCAAAACTCCCTAACTCTACTGGTATCAATTCAATCTTAAATGTTTCGCTAACCAGTTAAATTCCTCGATTCCGACATATATTATCTACTGAAATTAATTTACCATTTGCTAATTCGAGTAAAACTTTACTATCCAAAGGTATCAATGGACAACTTAATTTAGCACAAAAATCTCTACTCATATAGCTTCTATCCGCACCCGAATCAAATAAAACGTAAGCAGATTTATTGTCAATAAGAAATGTACCCGTAACAAGCTCCGGGTCTTCCTGTGCCTCTGTCGCATTAATATTGAAAACTCTTCCGCGGCCTTGTCCATTCGTGTTCTCCTGGTTCGGGCAATTTCTAATAATGTGACCCGGTTTTTCACATTTATAACAAACTACATTGGCATAACTTGCTCCGACACTACTTGCTTCGCCATTACTCGTTTCGACACCATTTGTTCCTTTCGTTCTGTTAACCCCTGTTCCATAGACCTCACACTTCACCGCGCTATGACCATTTATTTTAAACTTGTTGCAAAATTTGGTGCAGAACCCCGAGTGATACTTTTCACACCTTTGGCATAGCTGCTTCTGATTGTTGTTGTTGTTGCGGTTGCTATTGTTATTGGGATGATTGTTGTAGTTGTTGTTGTTGTTGTTGTTGTTGTTGTTGTTGGGCCATTTGTTGTAGTTGCGATTGATGTTGCGATTGTTGGGATAGTTGTTGCGATTATTATTGTAATTGCTGTTATTGTTGTATTGGTGATTCTTATCACCGTTTTCCTCCCACTTTCTTTTAACTTGCTTCACATTGGCCTCTTCAGCCGTCTGTTCTTTGATTCTTTCCTCAATCTGGTTCACTAGTTTGTGAGCCATTCTACATGCCTGTTGTATGGTGGCGGGCTTGTGTGAACTTATATCTTCTTGGATTCTTTCCTGTAATCCTTTCACAAAAGCGTCGATCTTCTCTTCCTCATCTTCGAACGCTCCCGGACATAATAGGCACAATTCTGTGAATTGTCTTTCGTACGTGGTAATATCAAATCCTTGGGTTCGTAACCCTCTAAGTTCTGTCTTGAGCTTATTGACCTCGGTTCTGGGACGGTACTTCTCGTTCATCAAGTGCTTGAATGCTGACCACGGTAGTGCGTAAGCATCATCTTGTCCCACTTGCTCTATATAGGTATTCCACCATGTTAACGCAGTACCTGTGAAGGTATGCGTAGCGTACTTCACTTTGTCCTCTTCAGTACACTTACTTATGGCAAACACCAATTCAACCTTCTCGGTCCACCGTTTCAATCCGATCGGTCCTTCGGTTCCATCAAATTCCAAAGGTTTGCAGGCAGTGAATTCTTTGTAGGTGTATCCTACACGATTTCCTGTACTGCTAGATCCAAGGTTATTGTTGGTATGTAGCGCAGCATGTACTGCGGCTATGTTTAAAGCAAGAAAGGCACGGAATTCCTCTTCACTCATATTCAAGGTGTGTCGAGTAGTCGGTGCCATTTCCTTCAAAATAGTTAAATGAAACAAGTTAATCATACAGAATATTAAGAGTAGTCAATAGTATCTCGTAGCATAATATGAACTCATTTATAAAAGTTTTTTCTTCATATTAGCGTTTTATAAGTTTAAATTCGGGTAGTACCTACCCGTTAAGTTCATACTTAGTAGCTAATATACAATTCAACTACTACAATTCTATATGAAAAACTGATTATAATAATATTTCGCGTTCAAACTTATATACAATATTTTACAAACTTAAAATACTGCTTATTTTACATATAGCATGAAATATAGCACACAATAACTTTGATACAAGATAGTTGTGAAGATAATTCTAGCTAGTACACAAGTCGTTCAGCAAAGGCAATAAAGACACATAATTCATACGTCCAGAAACAAGTCATGCATTCTGGTTTTACTAGGACTACTTCCCATCCTTGGTCTTGTGGAACATAACCATTGTGACCGATAGTAAGACAACGTGTTGTAACGTCGTCAAAAGGATGAAGGTTACGTAATGACCAACAGTCTCGTAACAACCTAAAAACCTCATTTCTTACCCCAATTACCGACTCCGTCACATGTGGGAACGTTTTGTTTAATAGTTGTAGCCCGATGTTCTTTTTCTCACTTTGGTGAGAAGCGAACATTACTAACCCGTAAGCATAACATGCTTCTTTATGTTGCATGTTAGCCGCTTTTTTCTAAATCATGAAGTCCTATGTTCGGATACATTGAGTCAAAATAATTTCTTAACCCGTTGCGTAAAATAGCACTTGGGTTCCCCGCAATATATGCGTCAAAGTAAACACATCGTAACTTATGGGTTTTCCAATGTGATATCCCCCATCTTTCAAACGAAAGTCTCTTATAAACCAAGGCATTCTTGGAACGTTCTTCGAATGTCTTACAAACTGATTTCGCCGTAAATAGTTGTGCCGAAGAATTCTGACCGACTCTAGACAAGATTTCATCAATCATGTCTCCGGGTAGGTCTTCTAAAATATTGGGTTGTCTATCCATTTTGTGTTTTTATACTGTAAAATAGACAAGAGTTAGATTCATAAATGATACTTATTAAGACAAGCAGTTTTTACATATATCATAAAGCATAAGCACACTATATTACATATATTACACCACACGAATACAACTATCTTATTCCGACTCGCTCGTTTCTTCTTCTTCAGTTTTGGTTCGTTTTGCCAAGTTTCTAGGGATATATGATGTTCCCCTAATACGAGCCATCGTTTTCCACATTGTTTTAGAAAAACCTGATGGTTTAGAGGTTCCCGGGTTATTGTCACAACTTAAGAAATACGGGTGTTGACGATACATATAAAGTTCATCGGGTTTGGAATCAAATTTCTCTATTTTTATGCCCTTTCCCTTATTGTTCTCTTTTGCCTTATTAAATTGTGTTGGAGTAATTTCTATAACATCATCGGAATCCTTGTCGGGATCCGATTCATCGGAGAATTGGTAATCCTCCCAATACTTTGCTTCCTTGGCGAAAACACCATTGACCATAATTAACTTTGGTTGGTTGGTTGAGGATTTTCTTCTACTTAACTGTTTTATTATTTCCCCTACTGATTCTATTTCTTCTTCCGGTTCCGATTCTTCTTCCGGTTCCGATTCTTCTTCTGGTTCCGACTCTTCTTCCGGTTCCTCTTCGGGAACTTGTGAATCAGTCCACGAATCATTCCAATTTATATTTGACTCTTCATTATTATTAGGTGAGTCAATGGGACTTGTTCTAGAGGTAGACATCTATCACATAATATCAAACACGTTAAGAGATTAATATATCACATAATATTCACATGTTAAAAATATATAGTTTCCAACAAAATTTGTTAAGCTATCATTTTTCAAGTAAACACGGTCGAAGTCCAGACTCACTAATGTATCCTAACAAACTCGATAAGACACACTAATACAAAATTCTGGTTCTCTAAGACCAACGCTCTGATACCAACTGAAATGTCCCGTTCTTATTGATTAAAAACGTTCCATATTAATTGATTTCGTTGCGAAGTTTTGACCTCTATATGAGATGTTTTTCCAAAGAATGCATTCATTTATAAAACAAACCATAACCTTTATTTTGTCAATAAAGATTTAAAAAGCTTTACATAGATTATCAAATAATGATAATCTAAAATATCCTGTTTACACACGACCATTACATAATGGTTTACAATACAAATATGTTACATCGAAATACGTTTCTTGAATGCAGTTTTTATACAATATCATACAAGCATGGACTCCAAATCTTGTCCTTATTTTAGTATGCAATAGCGGAAGCTCTTAGTATTCACCTGAGAATAAACATGCTTTAAATGTTAACAAAAATGTTGGTGAGTTATAGGTTTAACCTATATATATCAAATCGTAACAATAGACCACAAGATTTCATATTTCAATACACATCCCATACATAGAGATAAAAATCATTCATATGGTGAACACCTGGTAACCGACATTAACAAGATGCATATATAAGAGTATCCCCATCATTCCGGGACACCCTTCGGATATGATATAAATTTCGAAGTACTAAAGCATCCGGTACTTTGGATAGGGCTTGTTAGGCCTAATAGATCTATCTTTAGGATTCGCGTCAATTAGGGTGTCTGTTCTCTAATTCTTAGATTACCAGACTTAATAAAAAGGGGCATATTCGATTTCGATAATTCAACCATAGAATGTAGTTTCACGTACTTGTGTCTATTTTGTAAATCATTTAAAAAACCTGCATGTATTCTCATCCCAAAAATATTAGATTTTAAAAGTGGGACTATAACTCACTTTTACAGATTTTTACTTCGTCGGGAAGTAAGACTTGGCCACTGGTCGATTCACGAACCTATAACAAATATGTACATATATATCAAAGTATGTTCAAAATATATTTACAACACTTTTAATACATTTTGATGTTTTAAGTTTATTAAGTCAGCTGTCCTCGTTAGTAACCTACAACTAGTTGTCCACAGTTAGATGTACAGAAATAAATCGATATATATTATCTTGAATCAATTCACGACCCAGTGTATACACGTCTCAGGCTAGATCACAACTCAAAGTATATATATATTTTTGGAATCAACCTCAACCCTGTATGGCTAACTCCCACATTACTGCATATAGAGTGTCTATGGTTGTTCCAAATAATATATACACATGGGTCGATATGATATGTCAAACCATTTGCATACGTGTCTATGGTATCCCAAGATTACATAATATATTAGAATACATGTATAATACAATATAAGTTAGCTAGGATATGATTTGTATAGAATTGTTAATATTTCCCGTAGCTACAAAAATAAAAAAATATCCAATCTTGTTTTACCCATAACTTCTTCATTTTAAATCCGTTTTGAGTGAATAAAATTGCTATGGTTTCATATTGAACTATATTTTATGAATATAAACAGAAAAAGTATAGGTTTATAGTCGGAAATATAAGTTACAAGTCGTTTTTGTAAGAGGTAGTCATTTCAGTCGAAAGAATGACGTCTTGATGACCATTTTGAAAAACATACTTCCACTTTGAGTTTAACCATGATTTTTGGATATAGTTTCATGTTCATAAGAAAAATCATTTTCCTAGAAGAACAACTTTTAAATCAAAGTTTATCATAGTTTTTAATTATCAAACCTAAAACAGCCCACTGTGTTACTACGACGGCGTAAATCCGATTTTACGGTGTTTTTCGTGTTTCCAGGTTTTAAATCATTAAGTTAGCATATCATATAGATATAGAACATGTGTTTAGTTGATTTTAAAAGTCAAGTTAGAAGGATTAGCTTTTGTTTGCGAACAAGTTTAGAATTAACTAAACTATGTTCTAGTGATTACAAGTTTAAACCTTCGAATAAGATAGCTTTATATGTATGAATCGAATGATGTTATGAACATCATTACTACCTCAAGTTTTCTGGATAAAGCTACTGGAAATGAGAAAAATGGATCTAGCTTCAAAGGATCCTTGGATGGCTTGAAAGTTCTTGAAGCAGAATCATGACACGAAAACAGTTCAAGTAAGATTTTCACTCGAAATAAGATAGTTATAGTTATAGAAATTGAATCAAAGTTTGAATATGAGTATTACCTTGTATTAGAAAGATATCTTACTGTAAATAAGAAAGATTTCTTGAGGTTGGATGATCACTCTACAAGATTGGAAGTAAGCTAGCAAACTTGGAAGTATTATTGATTTTTATGAAACTAGAACTTGTAGAATCTATGAAGAACACTTAGAACTTGAAGATAGAACTTGAGAGAGATAAATTAGATGAAGAAAATTTAAGAATGAAAGTATTTTAAGGTGTTTTTGGTCGTTGGTGTATGGATTAGATATAAAGGATATGTAATTTTGTTTTCATGTAAATAAGTCATGAATGATTACTCATATTTTTGTAATTTTATGAGATATTTCATGTAGTTGCCAAATGATGGTTCCCACATGTGTTAGGTGACTCAAATGGGCTACTAAGAGCTGATCATTGGAGTGTATATACCAATAGTACATACATCTAAAAGTTGTGTATTGTACGAGTACGAATACGGGTGCAAACGAGTAGAATTGTTGATGAAACTGAACGAGGATGTAATTGTAAGCATTTTTGTTAAGTAGAAGTATTTTGATAAGTGTCTTGAAGTCTTTAAAAAGTGTATGAATACATATTAAAACACTACATGTATATACATTTTAACTGAGTCGTTAAGTCATCGTTAGTCGTTACATGTAAGTGTTGTTTTGAAACCTTTAGGTTAACGATCTTGTTAAATGTTGCTAACCCAATGTTTATAATATCAAAAGAGATTTTAAATTATTATATTATCATGATATTATGATGTACGAATATCTCTTAATATGATATATATACATTAAATGTCGTTACAACGATAATCGTTACATATATGTCTCGTTTCAAAATCATTAAGTTAGTAGTCTTGTTTTTACATATGTAGTTCATTGTTAATATACTTAATGATATGTTTACTTATCATAATATCATGTTAACTATATATATAACCATATATATGTCATCATATAGTTTTTACAAGTTTGAACATTCGTGAATTACCGGTCAACTTGGGTGGTCAATTGTCTATATGAAACCTATTTCAATTAATCAAGTCTTAACAAGTTTGATTGCTTAACATGTTGGAAACACTTAATCATGTAAAATAACAATTTCATTTAATACATATATAAACATGGAAAAGTTCGGGTCACTACAGTACCTACCCGTTAAAAAAATTTCATCCCGAAATTTTAAGCAGTTGGAGGTGTTGACGTATCTTCAGGAAATAAATGCGGGTATTTCTTCTTCATCTAATCTTCTCGTTCCCAGGTGAACTCGAGTCCTCTAAGAGCATTCCATCGAACCTTAACAATTGGTATCTTGTTTTGCTTAAGCCTTTTAACCTCACGATCCATTATTTCGACGGGTTCTTCGATGAATTGAAGTTTTTCGTTGATTTGGATTTCATCTAACGGAATAGTGAGAGCTTCTTTAGCAAAATATTTCTTCAAATTCGAGACGTGAAAAGTGTTATGTACAGCCGCGAGTTGTTGAGGTAACTCAAGTCGGTAATCTACTGGTCCGACACGATCAATAATCTTGAATGGTCCGATATACCTTGGATTTAATTTCCCTCGTTTACCAAATCGAACAACGCCTTTCCAAGGTGCAACTTTAAGCATGACCATCTCTCCAATTTTAAATTCTATATCTTTTCTTTTAATGTCAGCGTAGCTCTTTTGTCGACTTTTGGGCGGTTTTCAACCGTTGTTGAATTTGGATGATCTTCTCGGTAGTTTCTTGTATTATCTCTGGACCCGTAATCTGTCTATCCCCCACTTCACTCCAACAAATCGGAGACCTGCACTTTCTACCATAAAGTGCTTCAAACGGCGCCATCTCAATACTAGAATGATAACTGTTGTTGTAGAAAAATTCTGCTAACGGTAGGTGTTGATCCCAACTGTTTTCGAAATCAATAACACATGATCGTAGCATGTCTTCAAGCGTTTGTATCGTCCTTTCGCTCTGCCCATCAGTTTGTGGATGATAGGCAGTACTCATGTCTAGACGAGTCCCCAATGCTTGTTGCAACGTCTGCCAGAACCTTGAAACAAATCTACCATCCCTATCAGAGATAATATGGATGGGTATTCCATGTCTGGAGACAACCTCCTTCAAATACAATCGCACCAACTTCTCCATTTTGTCATCTTCTCTCATTGGCAGGAAGTGTGCTGACTTGGTGAGATGATCAACTATTACCCAAATAGTATCATAACCACTTGCAGTCCTTGGCAATTTAGTAATGAAATCCATGGTAATGTTTTCCCATTTCCATTCCGGGATTTCAGGTTGTTGTAGTAGACCTGATGGTTTTTGATGTTCAGCTTTGACCTTAGAACATGTCAAACATTCTCCTACATATTTAGCAATATCGGCTTTCATACCCGGCCACCAAAAATGTTTCTTGAGATCCTTGTACATCTTTCCCGTTCCAGGATGTATTGAGTATCTGGTTTTATGAGCTTCTCTAAGTACCATTTCTCTCATATCTCCAAATTTTGGTACCCAAATCCTTTCAGCCCTATACCGGGTTCCGTCTTCCCGAATATTAAGATGCTTCTCCGATCCTTTGGGTATTTCATCCTTTAAATTTCCCTCTTTTAAAACTCCTTGTTGCGCCTCCATTATTTGAGTAGTAAGGTTATTGTGAATCATTATATTCATAGATTTTACTTGAATGGGTTCTCTGTCCTTCCTGCTCAAGGCGTCGGCTACCACATTTTCCTTCCCCGGGTGGTAACGAATCTCAAAGTCGTAATCATTCAACAATTCAATCCACCTACGCTGCCTCATATTCAGTTGTTTCTGATTAAATATGTGTTGAAGACTTTTGTAGTCGGTATATATAATACTTTTGACCCCATATAAGTAGTGCCTCCAAGTATTTAATGCAAAAACAACCGCGCCTAATTCCAAATCATGCGTCGTATAATTTTGTTCGTGAATCTTCAATTGTCTAGACGCATAAGCAATCTCCTTCGTTCGTTGCATTAATACACAACCGAGACCTTGCTTTGATGCGTCACAATAAATCACAAAATCATCATTCCCTTCAGGCAATGACAATATAGGTGCCGTAGTTAGCTTTTTCTTCAATAACTGAAACGCCTTCTCTTGTTCATCCTTCCATTCAAATTTCTTCCCTTTATGCGTTAATGCAGTCAAGGGTTTTGCTATTTTGGAGAAATCTTGGATGAATCTTCTGTAGTAACCAGCCAATCCTAAAAATTGACGTATATACTTTGGAGTTTTTGGGGTTTTCCACTTTTCAACGGTTTCAATCTTTGCCGGGCCACCTGGATACCTTCTTTGTTCACTATATGACCGAGGAATTGAACTTCTTCTAACCAAAATGCACACTTTGAAAACTTAGCGTACAGTTTTTCTTTCCTCAATACTTCTAGCACTTTTCTCAAATGTTCTTCGTGCTCTTGATCATTCTTTGAGTAAATAAGTATGTCATCGATGAAAACAATGAAAAACTTGTTAAGATATGGCCCACACACTCGGTTCATAAGGTCCATGAACACAGCTGGTGCGTTAGTCAATCCAAACGGCATAACCATAAACTCGTAATGACCATAACGTGTTCTGAAAGCAGTCTTTGGAATATCATCTTCTTTCACCCGCAATTGATGATACCCGGAACGTAAGTCAATATTTGAATAAACAGACGAGCCTTGTAGTTGATCAAATAAGTCGTCGATTCTCGGTAGTGGGTAGCAGTTCTTGATGGTAAGTTTATTCAACTCTTTGTAGTCAATACACAACCTAAATGTACCATCCTTCTTCTTGACAAACAAAACAGGAGCTCCCCATGGTGATGTGCTTGGTCGAATGAAACCACGTTCTAATAGTTCTTGTAGTTAGCTTTGCAGTTCTTTCATCTCGCTGGGTGCGAGTCTGAAAGGAGCACGAGCTATTGGTGCAGCTCCTGGTACAAGATCTATTTGAAGTTCAACAGATCGATGTGGGGGTAATCCCGGTAATTCTTTCGAAAGTACATCGGGAAATTCTTTTGCGATGGGAACATCATTGATGCTCTTTTCTTCAGTTTGTACTTTCTTGACGTGTGCTAGAACAGCATAGCAACCTTTTCTTATTAGTTTTTGTGACTTCAAATTACTAATAAGATGTAGCTTCGTGTTGCCCTTTTCTGCGTACACCATTAAGGGTTTTCTGTTTTCTCGTATAATGTGAATTGCATTTTTGTAACAAACGATCTCTGCTTTCACTTCTTTCAACCAGTCCATACCGATTATCACATCAAAACTCCCTAACTCTACTGGTATCAATTCAATCTTAAATGTTTCGCTAACCAGTTTAATTCCTCGATTCCGACATATATTATCTGCTGAAATTAATTTACCATTTGCTAATTCGAGTAAAACTTTACTATCCAAAGGTGTCAATGGACAACTTAATTTAGCACAAAAATCTCTACTCATATAGCTTTTATCCGCACCAGAATCAAATAAAACGTAAGCAGATTTATTGTCAATAAGAAATGTACCCGTAACAAGCTCCGGGTCTTCCTGTGCCTCTGTCACATTAATATTGAAAACTCTTACGCGGCCTTGTCCATTCGTGTTCTCCTGGTTCGGGCAAATTCTAATAATGTGACCCGGTTTTTCACATTTATAACAAACTACATTGGCATAACTTGCTCCGACACTACTTGCTTCGCCATTACTCGTTTCGACACCATTTGTTCCTTTCGTTCTGTTAACTCCTGTTCCATAGACCTCACACTTCACCGCGCTATGACCATTTATTTTAAACTTGTTGCAAAATTTGGTGCAGAACCCCGAGTGATACTTTTCACACCTTTGGCATAGCTGCTTCTGATTGTTGTTGTTGTTGCGGTTGCTATTGTTATTGGGATGATTGTTGTAGTTGTTGTTGTTGTTGTTGTTGTTGGGCCATTTGTTGTAGTTGCGATTGATGTTGCGATTGTTGGGATAGTTGTTGCGATTATTATTGTAATTGCTGTTATTGTTGTATTGGTGATTCTTATCACCGTTTTCCTCCCACTTTCTTTTAACTTGCTTCACATTGGCCTCTTCAGCCGTCTGTTCTTTAATTCTTTCCTCAATCTGGTTCACTAGTTTGTGAGCCATTCTACATGCCTGTTGTATGGTGGCGGGCTTGTGTGAACT
This sequence comes from Rutidosis leptorrhynchoides, assembly GCF_046630445.1. Classification (NCBI taxonomy): domain Eukaryota; kingdom Viridiplantae; phylum Streptophyta; class Magnoliopsida; order Asterales; family Asteraceae; genus Rutidosis; species Rutidosis leptorrhynchoides. The sequence goes on from NC_092334.1 coordinate 570,173,315, forward strand.
TATATATTCTTGGATTCTTTCCGGAAATCCTTTCACAAAAGCGTCGATCTTCTCTTTATCATCTTCGAACGCTCCCGGACATAATAGGCACAATTCTGTGAATTGTCTTTCGTACGTGGTAATATCAAATCCTTGGGTTCGTAACCCTCTAAGTTCTGTCTTGAGCTTATTGACCTCGGTTCTGGGACGGTACTTCTCGTTCATCAAGTGCTTGAATGCTGACCACGGTAGTGCGTAAGCATCATCTTGTCCCACTTGCTCTATATAGGTATTCCACCATGTTAACGCAGTACCTGTGAAGGTATGCGTAGCGTACTTCACTTTGTCCTCTTCAGTACACTTACTTATGGCAAACACCGATTTGACCTTCTCGGTCCACCGTTTCAATCCGATCGGTCCTTTGGTTCCATCAAATTCCAAAGGTTTGCAGGCAGTGAATTCTTTGTAGGTGTATCCTACACGATTTCCTGTACTGCTAGATCCAAGGTTATTGTTGGTATGTAGCGCAGCCTGTACTACGGCTATGTTTAAAGCAAGAAAGGCACAAAATTCCTCTTCGCTCATATTCAAGGTGTGTCGAGTAGTCGGTGTCATTTCCTTCAAAATAGTTAAATGAAACAAGTTAATCATACAGAATATTAAGAGTAGTCAATAGTATCTCGTAGCATAATATGAACTCATTTATAAAAGCTTTTTCTTCATATTAGCGTTTTATAAGTTTAAATTCGGGTAGTACCTACCCGTTAAGTTCATACTTAGTAGCTAATATACAATTCAACTACTACAATTCTATATGAAAAACTGATTATAATAATATTTCGCGTTCAAACTTATATACAATATTTTACAAACTTAAAATACTGCTTATTTTACATATAGCATGAAATATAGCACACAATAACTTTGATACAAGATAGTTGTGAAGATAATTCTAGCTAGTACACAAGTCGTTCAGCAAAGGCAATAAAGACACATAATTCATACGTCCAGAAACAAGTCATGCATTCTGGTTTTACTAGGACTACTTCCCATCCTTGGTCTTGTGGAACATAACCATTGTGACCGATAGTAAGACAACGTGTTGTAACGTCGTCAAAAGGATGAAGGTTACGTAATGACCAACAGTCTCGTAACAACCTAAAAACCTCATTTCTTACCCCAATTACCGACTCCGTCACATGTGGGAACGTTTTGTTTAATAGTTGTAGCCCGATGTTCTTTTTCTCACTTTGGTGAGAAGCGAACATTACTAACCCGTAAGCATAACATGCTTCTTTATGTTGCATGTTAGCCGCTTTTTTCTAAATCATGAAGTCCTATGTTCGGATACATTGAGTCAAAATAATTTCTTAACCCGTTGCGTAAAATAGCACTTGGGTTCCCCGCAATATATGCGTCAAAGTAAATACATCGTAACTTATGGGTTTTCCAATGTGATATCCCCCATCTTTCAAACGAAAGTCTCTTATAAACCAAGGCATTCTTGGAACGTTCTTCGAATGTCTTACAAACTGATTTCGCCGTAAATAGTTGTGCCGAAGAATTCTAACCGACTCTAGACAAGATTTCATCAATCATGTCTCCGGGTAGGTCTTCTAAAATATTGGGTTGTCTATCCATTTTGTGTTTTTATACTGTAAAATAGACAAGAGTTAGATTCATAAAAGATACTTATTAAGACAAGCAGTTTTTACATATATCATAAAGCATAAGCACACTATATTACATATATTACACCACACGAATACAACTATCTTATTCCGACTCGCTCATTTCTTCTTCTTCAGTTTTGGTTCGTTTTGCCAAGTTTCTAGGGATATATGATGTTCCCCTAATACGAGCCATCGTTTTCCACATTGTTTTAGAAAAACCTGATGGTTTAGAGGTTCCCGGGTTATTGTCACAACTTAAGAAATACGGGTGTTGACGATACATATAAAGTTCATCTGGTTTGGAATCAAATTTCTCTATTTTTATGCCCTTTCCCTTATTGTTCTCTTTTGCCTTATTAAATTGTGTTGGAGTAATTTCTATAACATCATCGGAATCCTTGTCGGGATCCGATTCATCGGAGAATTGGTAATCCTCCCAATACTTTGCTTCCTTGGCGGAAACACCATTGACCATAATTAACTTTGGTTGGTTGGTTGAGGATTTTCTTCTACTTAACCGTTTTATTATTTCCCCCACTGGTTCTATTTCTTCTTCCGGTTCCGATTCTTCTTCCGGTTCCGACTCTTCTTCTGGTTCCTCTTCGGGAACTTGTGAATCAGTCCACGAATCATTCCAATTTACATTTGACTCTTCATTATTATTAGGTGAGTCAATGGGACTTGTTCTAGAGGTAGACATCTATCACATAATATCAAACACGTTAAGAGATTAATATATCACATAATATTCACATGTTAAAAATATATAGTTTCCAACAAAATTTGTTAAGCAATCATTTTTCAAGTAAACACGGTCGAAGTCCAGACTCACTAATGCATCCTAACAAACTCGATAAGACACACTAATGCAAAATTCTGGTTCTCTAAGACCAACGCTCTGATACCAACTGAAATGTCCCGTTCTTATTGATTAAAAACGTTCCATATTAATTGATTTCGTTGCTAGGTTTTGACCTTTATATGAGACGTTTTTCCAAAGAATGCATTCATTTATAACACAAACCATAACCTTTATTTTGTCAATAAAGATTTAAAAAGCTTTACGTAGATTATCAAATAATGATAATCTAAAATATCCTGTTTACACACGACCATTACATAATGGTTTACAATACAAATATGTTACATCGAAATACGTTTCTTGAATGCAGTTTTTATACAATATCATACAAGCACGGACTCCAAATCTTGTCCTTATTTTAGTATGCAATAGCGGAAGCTCTTAGTATTCACCTGAGAACAAACATGCTTTAAACGTTAACAAAAATGTTGGTGAGTTATAGGTTTAACCTATATATATCAAATCGTAACAATAGACCACAAGATTTCATATTTCAATACACATCCCATACATAGAGATAAAAATCATTCATATGGTGAACACCTGGTAACCGACATTAACAAGATGCATATATAAGAATATCCCCATCATTCCGGGACACCCTTCGGATATGATATAAATTTCGAAGTACTAAAGCATCCGGTACTTTGGATAGGGCTTGTTAGGCCTAATAGATCTATCTTTAGGATTCGCGTCAATTAGGGTGTCTGTTCCCTAATTCTTAGATTACCAGACTTAATAAAAAGGGGCATATTCGATTTCGATAATTCAACCATAGAATGTAGTTTCACGTACTTGTGTCTATTTTGTAAATCATTTAAAAAATCTGCATGTATTCTCATCCCAAAAATATTAGATTTTAAAAGTGGGATTATAACTCACTTTTACAGATTTTTACTTCGTCGGGAAGTAAGACTTGGCCACTGGTCGATTCACGAACCTATAACAAATATGTACATATATATCAAAGTATGTTCAAAATATATTTACAACACTTTTAATACATTTTGATGTTTTAAGTTTATTAATTCAGCTGTCCTCGTTAGTAACCTACAACTAGTTGTCCACAGTTAGATGTACAGAAATAAATCGATATATATTATCTTGAATCAATCCACGACCCAGTGTATACATGTCTCAGGCTAGATCACAACTCAAAGTATATATATTTTTGGAATCAACCTCAACCCTGTATGGCTAACTCCCACATTACTGCATATAGAGTGTCTATGGTTGTTCCAAATAATATATACACATGGGTCGATATGATATGTCAAACCATTTGCATACGTGTCTATGGTATCCCAAGATTACATAATATATTAGAATACATGTATAATACAATATAAGTTAGCTAGGATATGATTTGTATAGAATTGTTAATATTTCCCGTAGCTACAAAAATAAAAAAATATCCAATCTTGTTTTACCCATAACTTCTTCATTTTAAATCCGTTTTGAGTGAATAAAATTGCTATGGTTTCATATTGAACTCTATTTTATGAATATAAACAGAAAAAGTATAGGTTTATAGTCGGAAATATAAGTTACAAGTCGTTTTTGTAAGAGGTAGTCATTTCAGTCGAAAGAATGACGTCTTGATGACCATTTTGAAAAACATACTTCCACTTTGAGTTTAACCATGATTTTTGGATATAGTTTCATGTTCATAAGAAAAATAATTTTCCTAGAAGAACAACTTTTAAATCAAAGTTTATCATAGTTTTTAATTATCAAACCTAAAACAGCCCGATGTGTTACTACGACGGCGTAAATCCGATTTTACGGTGTTTTTCGTGTTTCCAGGTTTTAAATCATTAAGTTAGCATATCATATAGATATAGAACATGTGTTTAGTTGATTTTAAAAGTCAAGTTAGAAGGATTAGCTTTTGTTTGCGAACAAGTTTAGAATTAACTAAACTATGTTCTAGTGATTACAAGTTTAAACCTTCGAATAAGATAGCTTTATATGTATGAATCGAATGATGTTATGAACATCATTACTACCTCAAGTTTTCTGGATAAAGCTACTGGAAATGAGAAAAATGGATCTAGCTTCAAAGGATCCTTGGATGGCTTGAAAGTTCTTGAAGCAGAATCATGACACGAAAACAGTTCAAGTAAGATTTTCACTCGAAATAAGATAGTTATAGTTATAGAAATTGAATCAAAGTTTGAATATGAGTATTACCTTGTATTAGAAAGATATCTTACTGTAAATAAGAAAGATTTCTTGAGGTTGGATGATCACTCTACAAGATTGGAAGTAAGCTAGCAAACTTGGAAGTATTCTTGATTTTTATGAAACTAGAACTTGTAGAATCTATGAAGAACACTTAGAACTTGAAGATAGAACTTGAGAGAGATCAATTAGATGAATAAAATTTAAGAATGAAAGTATTTTAAGGTGTTTTTGGTCGTTGGTGTATGGATTAGATATAAAGGATATGTAATTTTGTTTTCATGTAAATAAGTCATGAATGATTACTCATATTTTTGTAATTTTATGAGATATTTCATGCTAGTTGCCAAATGATGGTTCCCACATGTGTTAGGTGACTCAAATGGGCTACTAATATCTGATCATTGGAGTGTATATACCAATAGTACATACATCTAAAAGTTGTGTATTGTACGAGTACGAATACGGGTGCAAACGAGTAGAATTGTTGATGAAACTGAACGAGGATGTAATTGTAAGCATTTTTGTTAAGTACAAGTATTTTGATAAGTGTTTTGAAGTCTTTAAAAAGTGTATGAATACATATTAAAACACTACATGTATATACATTTTAACTGAGTCGTTAAGTCATCGTTAGTCGTTACATGTAAGTGTTGTTTTGAAACCTTTAGGTTAACGATCTTGTTAAATGTTGCTAACCCAATGTTTATAATATCAAAATAGATTTTAAATTATTATATTATCATGATATTATGATGTACGAATATCTCTTAATATGATATATATACATTAAATGTCGTTACAACGATAATCGTTACATATATGTCTCGTTTCAAAATCATTAAGTTAGTAGTCTTGTTTTTACAGATGTAGTTCATTGTTAATATACTTAATGATATGTTTACTTATCATAATATCATGTTAACTATATATATAACCATATATATGTCATCATATAGTTTTTACAAGTTTGAACATTCGTGAATCACCGGTCAACTTGGGTGGTCAATTGTCAATATGAAACCTATTTCAATTAATCAAGTCTTAACAAGTTTGATTGCTTAACATGTTGGAAACACTTAATCATGTAAAATAACAATTTCATTTAATATATATATAAACATGGAAAAGTTCGGGTCACTACAGAATATACCTTACAAAACTGTACCTCGTTTCAGATCGAGATCCTCGTTTCACTTCTAGATTTCGGAGTGCCTTACAAAAAGCCTCGGGACCACGTTTGGACATGAGTACCGCGTATCATCCACAAACCAACGAATTGAACAAACATACGATTCAAACCTTGGAAACCATAATACGAGTTTGTGTTATCGACTTCAAATTTACTTGAGAAAAGTATTTGCCTTTAGCCGAATTTTCTTACTACAATGATTTTCATTCGATTTTTAATGTCACACCTCTTGAAACCTTATATGACAGGAAACGTCATTCTCCTCTTGTCGAACCAAGTAAACGATGATCAATTCACCGGGCCTGAGATTATACATGAGCGACCGAGAAAATCTATCCATATTCAAGAAAGACCCAACACGACTCGTAGTCGCCAAAGGAACTATGCTGATGTTAGACGTAAACCTTTCGAATTCCAAGTAGGTAACCGCGTAACGTTAAAAGTCGCACCTTGAGAAGGTGTAATCTGTTTCGGGAAACATAGAAAACCAAATTCGCGATATTTTGATCTTTTTGAAATCTAGGGGCGTATTGGACACGTTGCTTACCGTTTCGAATTCCCAACTCAAATAAGTTCCGTTCATCCTACATTCTGTGTATCAAACTTAAAGACGTGTCTTGCGAAACAAGAACTTGTTATCCTCTTCAATGAGCTTACTATCGATGATAAACTTCACTTCCTAGGAGGACCGGTTGAAACTATGAATCGTGAAACCAAATTTTGAAACAAAGTAAAACCCCAATTTTCGAAGTTCATTGAAATGCCCAAGGGAGTACCTTTACTTATTCGTAGAATTTGAAACGCAAATGTTTCGAAGAAGAAACAACAACTACTACTTCCAACTAAATTTCGGGACGAAATTTCTTTTAAGGTGTGTAATGTAACATCCCGCATTTTTCCGTTAAATTTATTTTAACACCGTCTTTTTTTTAGATAATATCTTTCATTATCTAAATTCGTATCTTTCATTAACTAACGTTCTTAATATTTCATTATTCGATTATAACATCTCCTACTTATTCTCGCGTATTTAAAATAATTCGTTTGGTTAATTCACGCACCCGCATCCAAACTCGAGGGACTAATGTTGTCAAGTGAGGAAAGAGGTAACTAGTGGTTGACTTGTCAACCACCTCCCTCCCCACCATTCATTATTTTTCTTTTTCTTTTCCATTTTCTCTCCATTTTTACTTCCAAACTTCCACCATTTTGATCTTCATCACTAATTCATCATCTAAATCCGAATCAAGAAGCTAACATCAAAACAAATCGTACTTTTGAAATCCTCTCTTCATCCTTTACATTTTGGTACCAATTTCACTATTTAGGATAAAGTTTCTAAGAACTCTAGATTTCTCAAATTCGTTTTATAGACTTGAAATGGTGTTAGTTAGGGTCTATGGCTCGAGTCTAACATGAATATGTGATTAGTTTGCTTGATTTGTTTGTTTTGAGTAACTAGCATGAACACTTGAAATGGGTTTGTTAAATCTTTTATTTTGGATGATGATATGTGTTTAGATGTTATTGTTCATGTGTTTAAATAGTTAGTTACTTCATATGCTTCAAATTGGTATGTTGGATGACATGAAAATCTCACATTAACATGATTATTGATTTCATGATTCTTGGTTAGGGTTTGATAGACTTAAAATGAACTTTTGATGAATTGAATGCTATAAAATGTTGTTAGTAAGTGTTTATTTGCAATGTATGTTTAATTACCTTTGAAACAGCATATCGTATATGTAAATTGGATTCCCGAGTCAAGAAATGCGTTTTATGAACTTGAAACTTTGATTTTGAACATTTAATGATCATTTGATGAGGTTTTCATTGTCGTTAATGATGGATTTGATTGAAGAAATGTGTTTAGTTATATTCTTTGTTAAATTACCTTTCCAACGATATAAGATACGCGTTTTGAATATTTATGGTTCATAAGTTACGATCGTTTGAAGTTTGGTTCGAGACTTGTTATTTTCAGCAAAATCCACCTGAATCAGGTAGCGATGCGGCGCATCGCCTGCATGCTGTCCAAAATTTTCCGTTTTGATTCGTTTAATCCTAACTATGCTACGCACCTCCGATTGACATGAAATTTGGCCAACATGCTCATATATGATTATATAACTTAGAAAAATAGTCGGATACCCGACCCGACCCCGTTGACTTTGACTTTGACTTTGATCAAGTTTAAATTTTAGTTAAACTTAACCAAACACTTTTGCAATCGTTCTAACGTGCTTTTATACTTAATCTTCGCATGAAACTTGACAACTTGATTCACATGCTATATAATCGAGTCGTAATGAGCCATAGGACTAATTGAACAACTTTGATCGACTTCATGCTTTACCGATATTGATACAACCTATTGTTTAGGTCGAGACTAGCAATCGTTCTTGCACACGTTTACTTTGTGAAGTACATTTATACTCGTGCACTCGAGGTGAGATCATAGTCCCACCTTTTCAACAACTTTTATACTTTTAAATCGTGGGCTGAGAAACATATACTTTGTTACATTTTGTACTACTTACTTTTATACTTTGAACACAAGTACGAAGGAACAAACATTCCATCGCGAGTTAGAACAAAAATCCTCAATTCGATTATCATTAGTTACACTTGCAGGGTGTAAGCGAGAACTTATGTTGTATGACCATACGGGTTTGACAAACCCTCATTCGGACGGTTCGCTACCGTTATTGGATGAAATATATTTTCAAGAAACAGTGTATGTTCTAACACTATTCTGATGGGGTTCTATGGAAGGAAAGTTAAGTCTTGATAATTGGGTGCTCGCGAACATACTTTTGGAATGCAAACGATTTGGAAAATCAACTTTACGGGAATACTAAATCTTGTGGTTCAAAAATAACGTTTACAAATACACCTATGATTTCACCAACGTTTTTCGTTGACAGTTTTCTATATGTTTCTCAGGTTCATACTTGGCTATTTGATGCATGCTTCCGCGTACACTCATTCTTGCTTGGGGTCAAGCATACATGCATACACTCTGATTACTTGCTTGGGGTCAAGCATACATACATACTTATGCTATTTATAGCAACTGTGATTTTCAACTTATTATGTCGCAAGTTATTTCATTAATACTTTACATCTTTTGTAAACTTAAACTTGTTGTCGAATCGTTTGGTAAACTAAACTTTGTAAGTCTTGTATGTTTCAAATATATGCGACATAATTTTGGTCAAACGCGTCTCATATAGGGACTATGACCACGTAACGGGACCTAAGTAGACGGCGCCGTCAGACCTAAGGCAACAATCAGACAAGAACATGCAATAGGCTTGGGTCACACAGTGAAGGCATTAACTAGATCTTAACAGCTCCTAAGAAGTCTCTTCGGAACAGTCAATAGGCATACTAGGTCATTCATGTCTCAATTCCTAAGTTCCGTGTCCTAAAAGCGCATTAAATGCCTCTCGGGAACTTCGGCCATACTGAGTTCATAGAATCTTCATGTTACGACCCGGAAAATTTCGACTGATTTTGAACCAAACTCTCGATACGATATTGTATTTTTGACACGATAAACAAAGTCTGTTAGGTTGAGTCTCAAAAATTGTGAACTGTTTCATATATTCAATTGACCTTCGACTATTCCCGACGATTCACGAACAACTAATTTTAAATAGTTACATATATATATATATATATATATATATATATATATATATATATATATATATATATATATATATATATATATATATATATATATATATATGAATATTACTTGTAAATTGATTACGAAGATTCTAGATTTGTTAAAAATATTTTTATCTTTTTAGTTAAATTTTAAGTACTCCGTACATATAAATTGGAACAGAAAATAAATAATTATCGAACCTTTTTTTATCAGGTTTCAAACAGTTAATGAGTGAAATAATTAAATATATTTAATCTAAAAATTTGGGATTTTTAGGGACACTTTTATGCGCTAACTGTTTAGCAATGGGCATGACATAATACCGGTGAGAGTGTCGGCAGATGCAAATCAAATAAAGTAGCTGCCATTCAAAATGAAAACACGTTTTCTTTTCTTGATGTAATAAATAATTATTATTATATTTATTATTATATTTAATATTATATTATATCTAATTATATATAAATATATGTTACATGTACATGATTACCACACACGCAACTTGTTTACTAGTTTTCTTGATGGGTACCAGACTCAACATCTCCCATCATATTTGCTTTTCATATTAATTAAGTATATGCATATATATATATATATATATATATATATATATATATATATATATATATATATATATATATATATATATATGTATATATATATATATATATATATATGTATATATATATATATATATATATATGTATATATATAAATATGTATATAAATATGTATATATATATATATGTATATATATATATATATATATATATATATATATATATATATATATATATATATCTTCAACCTCCACTACACAATCACCACCATCGTGTATCACCACATCCGTCACCACTTTGACCACCCATACCACCGCCAACACCTTCTATCGCCACTACCTTGAGCCACCATCTACAATCACAAACCACCAAGACCCTCATCATGTAACCACCACCATCTCCGATCGATCACCCACAAGCCACAATCGATAACCACCATCATCTCTCTCTCGTTCTCTCTCTTATTTGTAACCAAGAACCACCATGGTTCCACACCATATTTACTTCTACTTCACTTATTGCTACCCGTCTTTCCTGTGTTTCTAATTCAATTTGATTAAATCCATCAACACAAGAAACCCCATGTTCAACCATGACCATCACCACAACCGTTAGCCATCATCACTTCCGGCAACCACCACAGACCACCTCTACTCTTTGTGTTTCTGTCGAAAACAAACCATCACCACGCCACCCTTCTTCAATCGTGAGCCACAATATATCACCCTCCCACCTACGAAAACTGTTTAAAAACCACCACGAAATCACTTGCTATTACAGCGGTTTTTGTTTTACTATTTTTCCATCAAAACAACCTCAAGACCACTACAAACCCATTGAACAACCTGCGTTTATTTCCTGTCATTCGCAGCTAATGTACACTTCCTGCTAAGAACAAAGAAGACGATGCTACAGTACGATTTTCTTGTTTTAACTACTGCTGAGTATTCTACGGTTTCTGCTGCTATACGAATCTCTCTTTCGACTGTTTTCATTCGATCTCTTCTACAACCGTTACATGAAATACGCGAATAAGTTTTGGTTATTACTAGTATCAGTTTATATTTCTGTCTGATTAAAAGAAGGTGATGTACAGCGGTGATGAAAATGATGGGTCACCAAATGCCTCCTCAATCGCACGTGCAAATAGATCAAGTTCTTTGAATACAAACGTTTCAAAATGTTAGATTACTGGACTCCTTTTTGCACAATTGGGCCTATGAGTTTATGATTAAAGTGGACCGTAAACCTTTGTTTTAAGTAAGTTGGGCCGAGACATAGTGTCAAAACCCGTCCTTATCCACCGGGACGAAGTCATCAACATCTGGTCCCATTGCGGGGTACTGTCCTAAGTATGCCATGTATGACTCCATGTAGTATCTTTAAAATGAGCAAATGCACAGTGGAATACTTAATTCGTACCTGAGAATAAACATGCTTAAAAGTGTCAACCAAAAGGTTGGTGAGTTCATAGGTTTATCGTAACAACAGTTATCAATAGTTTCAATAGACCACAAGATTTCATAATCATAAACATAATACACTCGCAAGTGTATGTAAAGCATTCTAAGTGGTTGAGCACTTGGTAACCATACTTAACATTTAATCAACGTCGCATATTCCCTTTATTATGAAATCTCCCTACATGGTACCAAGTGTAGTAACGAAACGAAGTACTGTGCAACCGTTAAATACTGGTCGTCCAGTCCGGTTGGGTTTGTCAGGCCCGATAGATCTATCAACAGGATTCGTGTTTACAATACCCATGTAAATATTAGTTACCAAGCTACAGGGAAATATGCCAGTGGTACAACTCAACATAGAATGTATTTTAAGTACTTGTGTCTATTTCGTAAAGCATTCATAAAAGCAGCGCATGTATTCTCAACCCAAAAATATATATTGCAAAAGCAATTAAAAAGGGAGCAAATGAAACTTACCATACTGTATTTCGTATTAAAAATACATATAACATCATTGAACAAGTGTAGGGTTGGCCTCGGATTCACGAACCTATATCGGATATATATATTAATACATATAATTGTAATCGAACAAATTTATTTATTGTTAATGCTATATTTGTTATCTTAATTATGTATTTCATTAGTAACCTAATTAATTACATTTATTTTGTGTACATTAAAAAAATAATTATAATATAGTTTTATTAAGTATGTTTTTATATGTTTAATTTTTATTGTAAATACAATAAATATTAAAATAATGATACTTATAATAATGATAAAAATAATGATAATAATAATAATAATAAAAATAATATTATTAAATATAATAATAAAATTATGTTTAATGATAATAATAATAATAATGATAAAAGTAATAATAATCATGATACTTTTAATAATAATAATAATAATAATGATAAGTTTAATAAAAATGATAATTTTATATATAACGATAATTTTACTAATAATGATAACTTTAATAAAAATGATAGTTTTTAATGATAATTTTAATGATAATTCTAATAATAATTTAAATGATGATTTTGATAAACATGTTATTCTTAGTAATAATGATAATCTTAATAAAAATGATAATTTTATTTAATCATGACTTAATTGTATTTATATTCATCTTTACTCATAAACGTACTTATAACTATACTTCTCGGTAATAATTACCTTAACAATATTCATGATCACAACCTTAATCGTTTTTAACTTAACATTCGTAATCCTAATTATATTAGTATTAATGATATTATTAATATAATAATAATAATTATGATATCTAAATTGGTATTATAATAATAATAATAATAATAATAATAATAATAATAATAATAATAATAATAATAATAATAATAATAATAATAATAATAATAATAATAATAATAATAATAATAATAATAAGAGCAATAAAAGTAATAATTTTACTACCTCACATGAAAAAGCTCCAAAAAGAAAATAACTGTCTTTGACAGGGTTCGAACCCACGACTTCATACTAACATAACATACAGATGTGGTAGCGGAGTAGTATATAAAATAGCTTATATTTTTGCAGAAAATACTATTAAATACGATACAATTTTACACAAGATATTTATTTATTTATAGAATGGATATACTTAAACCTTGCTACAACACTTATAGGCAGTGTACCTAATCGTACAGTAGTGTAGTTTTTAGTAAGTCCGGTTCGTTCCACAGGGAATCTTTTTAAACAAAGCTTAACGCTATATTAGTTTACTTTTATAAAAATACAAATATAAGTAATATTATTATTATAAAGGGGGGTTTTACCGTTTAATGACCGGTTTGTCGATTTTAAAACTTTAGTCGCAGTTAAAACCAAATGTAAAATATTAAAAATAAATACAAGACTTAAATTAAAGCATAAAGTAAATAACGATAATGAAATTGCGAATAATAAAAGTGCGATAAAATAAACTTGCGATAATTAAAAAGTACGATAATTAAAAGTACAATTAAATACAATAACAATAAAAATGCGATAATTAGAAGTGCAATTAAATATAAAATAAAGGAAATTAAATATGAAATAAAAGAATTATGCTTATTTAAACTTCCGTAATCATGATGTTTGACGTGTTGATTTTAGTTTTATGCCCATGGGTTAATTGTCCTTTGTCCTGGATTATTTAATATGTCCGTCTGGTTTTTATCCATAACAGTCCATCAGTCATAAATATAAAGTGCGAGTGTCCTCGTCAAATTATCCTTATACCCGAAGTTAAATATTCCAACTAATTGGGGACTTAAACTGTAACAAGATTTTAATACTTTGTTTAATAATTACACCAGGATGTTGACTGAGTGTAACCCAAGGTTTTAATATTTTGTTATCAATTATACCAAGTGTCCTTGTACATAATTTCACCCCTGTTTTAATTATTCTAGTGGCTATTAATCCATTCCCGTGTCCGGTTAAATGAACGATTATTCGTACATATAAATACCCCGCCCATCGTGTCCGATTGAGTGTATATGGTAATTTATAGGGACGCCCAATTGTAAATCTTTATATTAAAATTAACAAACTATCATTTAGTTAAACAAATATAAAGCCCATTAATAGCTCATAGTCGAATTTCCACAAGTGTCGTTCTTTTGTCCAAACCCCAATTATGATACAAAGCCCAATTACCCAATTTTAGTAATTAGCCCAACACCATGATTACTTCGTTTTAAATAAGCATAATAATAACTTAGCTACGAGACATTAATGTAAAAAGGTTGAACATAAATTACAATGATTAAAAATAGCGTAGCGTTACACGGACAGAATTTCGACTTACACCCTTACAACATTCGCTAACATACCCTTATTATTAGAATTATAATTAAAATTAAAATTAAAATTAAAATATAAATATAAATATTTACGATATATTGAGAGAGAGAGAGATATATGATATATTTTTACGATCAGAATGCGCGAGCTTTATAGGGAGTTTCTGAAATTGGGGTTCCGCGACTCGCGGCCATTTTGGCCTTCAAACTCCGCGAGTCGCGGAGTTTACTTTTACAGCTCACACGAGCTTGGCTCTTTGTTTACCGACGGTTTTAAATATAAATATAATATATTAAATAATTATAAGAATTATTTAAATATTATATTATATTTATGTGCATAGTTGACTTGTAATTTTTAGTCCGTTGCGTCGAGCGTTGAGAGTTGACTCTGGTCCCGGTTCTGGATTTTCGAACGTCCTTACGTACAATTTAATATCTTGTACTTTGCGTTTTGAATCTTGTACTCTTGTAATTTCGAGACGTTTCTTATCAATAATTGGAACCTCTTTGATTGTCTTTTGTACTTTTGAACTTTTTGGTCGTTTGCGTCTTCAATTCGTCGAATCTGTCTTTTGTCTTCACCTTTTATTATTTAAACGAATATCACTTGTAAATAGAACAATTGCAACTAAAAGCTTGTCTTTCTTGAGGAATAATGCTATGAAATATATGTTCGTTTTTAGCATTATCAAATATTCCCACACTTGAGCGTTGCTTGTCCTCAAGCAATATCGTCTTGAAATACTAGAATCACTTCTTTATTCTTCACACTTTGTACATCAGTGATTGATAAGGCTAAAAAGAAACATATATTTCATAGCATTATCCCTCAAGAAAGACACGATTTTAGTTGCAGTTGTTCCATTTTCAAGTAATATTCGTTTATATTAAATAAGTGCGAAGACAAAAGGCGAAAACGACGAATTGAAGATAAAAAGGTCCAAAAGGCTCAAATGTACAAGATACAATTCAAAAGGTTCAATTTATTGAGGAAGAACGTCTAAAAATGACAAAAGTACAAGTTACAAAACGCAAAGTACACGACATAAAATTGTACGAAAGGACGTTCGAAAATTCGGAACCAGGACATGAGTCAACTCTCAACGCTCGACGCAACGGTGTAAAAATTACAAGTCAACTATGCACAAGAATAAAATATAATATTTAAATAATTCATAATAAGAATAATATTAAATAATAAAAAGTTGTTAATTGAGCATAGTTCAGGGGTCATAAGTGAAAATTCAATTCATAATTTGCCTATAAAAGATAGCGCATTCGATCGATTTTAATATCCCTTTTCAATCTTCAATCTCTATCTCTTTCTTAATGTAAACGTATAATATATATTTATATTATAAATTTTAATTTTAATTTTAATTTTAAGTTTAATAATAAATGTAATTTAGTTATGAAACAAATTATTTACGGGTTTTAAGTCAGAACTCTGCCCGTGTAATACTACGATATTAATACCCACTGTAAGTTATGTCTTTCCTTTTTAATTTAATGTCTAGTAGCTAAGCCATTATTATGATTATTTGAGCCGAAGTAATCGTGATGTTGGGCTAAAATATTAAGACGGGGTTATTGAACTTTGTACCATAATTAAGGTTTGGGCAAAAGACCGACACTTGTGGAAATTGGACTATTGACTATTAATAGATGGGGGGTATTGTCTAATTGAGTGACAACTCATTGGAGTCTGTCGAACCTATCTTCAAATTAATTAACCTAATAATTAATAATGATTATGGTTGTCCTATTTAGTGACGTTCATATGGAATCTGTTATAATCATTTAATTAATCAATTGGGTTGAGTAATTGATTATTCATTCTGATCAAGTGGATGAATTAATATTCATAAACTAATTAAAACAGGGGTGGATTACATACAGTGATAACTGGTGTAATTGTTGACAGAAGTGATAACTGCGTCACAGTTTAAATCCTTAATCAGTTGGAATATTTGACTTCGGGTATAAGGGTAATTTGACGAGGATACTCGCACTTTATATTTATGACCGATGGACTATTATGGACAAAAACCAGATAGACGTATCAAATAAACCAGGACAAAGGACAATTAACCCATGGTAATAAATTAAAATCAACACGTCAAACATCATGATTACGGAAGTTTAAATAAGCATAATTCTTTTATTATATTTCTCATCGTATCTTTATTTACTGTCATTTTATTACTCGCAATTTTATTTACTGTCATTTTATTTATTGTCATTATTTTACGCACTTTAATTATCGTCATTTATCTTTGCGCTTAAAATATAGAATCGACAAACCGGCCATTAAACGGTAAAACCCCCCTTTTATAATAATATTACTACTTATATAATTATATATATTTTGTATAAATATAGTTGTTAAAAATATAGTAAGTATCACCAGCTCCCTGTGGAACGAACCGGACTTACTAAAAACTACACTACTCTACGATTAGGTACACTGCCTATAGTGTTGTAGCAAGATTTAGGTATATCCCACTCTATAAATAATTAAAACTTGTGTCATATTTTGTAGTATTTTGTATTAAAAATAATACTATTTCGTACCCTCACGCTACATCATCAAGTTTTTGGCGCCGCTGCCGGGGACCTAGCGAAACGCTATATTTTTACCTTTTAAAAAAAAAATAAAAAAAAAAGTACAAAATCATAAAATACACTATGAGGGTAAAAGCCTCATTAATACACTACGTAAAGTAACTTGAGTAAGTCGAAATGAACTTTGTCATGGATTATGGTAATAGTTGGAAATGAACATTCTCCTTTTGATAAAGTAACGTATTTATATCCCTTAAATATAGCTTTTTAACGTATCTAAGTGTCGATAACCTCCGTTGATAATATTTTCACAACCATCAAATATGTTCATCAAGTATTTGGCAATTGTTGTAACTATAAATTATGCTTAGATATTTTTTTTTTGTGTAGTATTTTTATTTTCATCTTTATTAGTTTTTATAGATTTAAAAATACTAATAAATGTACTGATGTGATCTGCGTAAGGTGTCAAAATAGTTGCAAAATAACGAACTATGTCAACCACACAATATGAGTGAACAACCATACGTGTCAAATATTAAAAGGCCCACCACCCACACACTCTTTCTGCTCCACTAAATTAACATATTTACCATTTTCCCCTTTTCGTAATTCCTTATTATTGTTTCCTAGTATTTTTTTTTTCCCTTATTCTATAATTTTTAGTCTAATAGTTACTTTAGATAATTAAATTTGTAGGTGAATTTTAGATAACTAAGTTAGTTGTAATAAGTTTTGAAAAAAAAATAATAATAAAAAATTATTAATTTAAAAAAAAAAATTCTGTGTAAAAAAAAAAACGTTTTTTTTTTTTTAAAAAAAAAAAAATTCGTTTTTAGATAAAAAAAAAAAAAAAAATTTAAAAAAAAAAAATTTTTTTTTAAAAAAAAAAAAAAAAAAAATTTTCACGGACAATAGGCTGCTACTTTTATTTTATGTTACCCACTAGACAAATAACCCCACTTGTATCAATTAGTGATCACAAAATTCAACTATTTTTGCTGTTAACTATTCTATTTTCGTGATTTAACCCAAGGTGAAACTATTTACATGTTAGTGGTTGGTAATGTGGAGTTATGAGCTGGACAAACTTTTGTATATAATATAGTTGGAGAATATAAACAAACTGCCGTATTTATGTTATTCGGAATTGGGTTTATTAGTCAATCTTTGATGGACTACTATGATTATGCTATAATGGGCCGTAATCCATTCTCTTTTCTCTCTTGGATCGAAACGATGGCCAAGCTTGTGATGATACTTGCGGTTGTGGTGTTATCTAAAAAATAAAAATAAAAAATAAAAATAAAAAAAAAAGTGTTAGTATCCCAATCACAATTTCACCCACTTGACAAACGGGAATACTTATCTCCCATTCTTCAAATTTCTTAGCCTTATTTCTTATCACCCAATTTCTTAGCCTTATTTCGTACCTAGTATTAAGTTTAGTTTTGCCATAGTTATTTTTATACTTTTAGATTTTTAGGTTTTGCCGTAAAATCCCTTAAGTGCTTATTCCTTAGACTAAGATTTAGGTGCTTTAGAATTTTGCGACGCCGTTTTCCGCGCTACTTTCTTATTTTTATTTTTCGACGCCTATTTTTCGACCTTTTTATTTTTCGACGCTTTTCGACGCGCAATCTATTTCTTTCTTATTTCTCGACGCTCTAGTTTTTAGGACTTAGAATTTTCTATATTTTTTATCTAATTCTCCAAACGGAAAGAAAAATTATTTAAGCGGTTAAGTTAATAGACGTTGACATTTTTCTGGTTCGTAGTAATAGTTGGATTTGTACGTGGACCGGGTTATTGGAGCCAAACAGTCCTCAATTATATTGAGACCAAACGAATCCTGCCCCTCTGCTGCATCTTTTGGCTATTCGAAACGTGGGCAAAATCAGAAAAGTCTATTAATTGGATAGCTTATATAAGTTTTTCTTATTATTTTTATAACTAATAGGATATTCTGTGAATGCACCGAGCAAGACGTTCACCACCTGTAACTAGATCAAGACATTTAACAAATATAGCTGACGTTGATTTTTCTTTAGACTCGTCATCAAGTCGACCGAGTACTTCAACTCAAATTTCTGATAATCCAGTTTTTGAAACCAATATCACAATTGAGAATCCGGAGAATACTCAGGGACAATTCCGAGACCCTGATCCATTAATTATTCCTCCGGAACCACCAATCATTCAAACAGAGATTGTTGAGGAAGAAACCATTAAATCAGAAACCTCTAGTGATTCAGATACAACACTTCCAATCATGGAAAATCTAGAACCTCTAAGTATGGAAGACCGAATGAGAGCTACACGCACGGGCCAAGGTCATGCCATTATTAAACCAGAAGTTAATGCTCCAGATTATGAAATCAAAGGACAAATTCTACACATGGTGACTAATCAATGCCAATTCAGTGGTGCGCCGAATGAAGACCCAAACGAACATCTTCGTACGTTTAAAAGAATTTGTACACTATTCAAAATCCGATAAGTGGAAGATGAGCAGATCTATCTCATGTTGTTTCCCTGGACTTTAAAGGGAGAAGCCAAAGATTGGTTAGAATTGTTACCTGAAGGGGCGATTGATACATGGGATGTTTTAGTTGAGAAATTTCTTAAAAGATTCTTTCCGGCATCCAAAGCCGTGAGACTTCAAGGAGAAATTGTTACGTTCGCGCAAAAGCCAAATGAAACATTATATGAGGCGTGGACAAGATTCGGAAGGATGTTGAGAGGATGTCCTCAACACGGATTAGATACTTTTCAAATAGTGCAAATCTTTTATAAAGGCGTAGACATCGCCACACGAAAAGACATCGACATAACAGCTGGTGGTTCCATTATGAAGAAAACCGCAACTGAAGCTTACAAAATTATTGATAACACAGCCTCCCACTCACATGAGTGGCATCAAGAAAAAGATATCTTTCGATCATCTAAAGCGGCTAGAGCCGATTCTAGCCATGACTTTGATTCCGTTTTCGCAAAAATAGATGCTTTCGAAAGACGAATGGAAAAGATGAATAAAGATATTCACGCAATACGAATCAGTTGTGAGCAATGCGGTGGACCACACTTATTGAAAGATTGTCACATTGAACCAACCATGGAACAACGAGAGAATGTTTTCTATATGAACCAAAGGCCGGGAAATAATTATCAAAATAATTATCAACCGCCAAAGCTAAACTTCAATCGAAATCAAAACATTCTTTACAATCCAAAAGGACCCGAAAATAACTGGTATAACCAACAAGGACCGAATAACCAACCAACTCAAAACAACACTTTCAATCAACAAAGACCTGGCTTATATAAACCACAACAACAAACCGAAGAGAAAAAGTCAAATATGGAAGACGTGGTATTCAAGCTAGTTGAATCTCAAACACAATTTATTGAAACTCAAACCCAAACGAACGAGAGGTTTGATCAGTCATTAAGAACTCAACAAGCTTCCATTTTGAATCTAGAAAAACACGTAGGTACTCTTGCTAGCATGATGAGTGAGAGGGAACAAGGAAAGCTACCGAGTAATACTGAAGTAAATCCTCGGAATGAGAATGTTAATATGGTGTCAACAAATTCTAAAAAACCAGCTCCAGAAGATGGGAAGGTTTTAGATGTGAGTAACAATGAAGAAATTACACCACCACCACCCGAGTGTGTAAAGCCAGTGATGGCACCATACAAACCACCCATCCCGTTTCCAAGAAAAGGAGTTGAGTATGAGCAAGTAACAAGTAATAAAGATTGTGATACCTCTGGAAAGAAGAAGA
The DNA here is from genome assembly GCF_046630445.1 of Rutidosis leptorrhynchoides. Classification (NCBI taxonomy): domain Eukaryota; kingdom Viridiplantae; phylum Streptophyta; class Magnoliopsida; order Asterales; family Asteraceae; genus Rutidosis; species Rutidosis leptorrhynchoides. The sequence continues at coordinate 570,194,085 of NC_092334.1, forward strand.
AGAAAAAGAATAAGAAAGTACAAGAAACAAAAACCGTAAAGATAAACCCGGTGAATACAGTTCCACCAAAACCTCCACCTAGGGTAGGTGATCCGGGTGAATTTATTGTTCCTTGTCTACTTAGTGATTGTGTCATGTATGATGCACTAGCAGATTTAGGTGCGAGTGTAAGTGTTATGCCTCTTTCCTTATATAAGAGATTAGGTGTAGGTGAGTTAACTCCAACGGATATGAGTGTTCGACTCTTTGATCAAACCATTAAGCACTCAGTTGGAATTGCTGACAACCTAACCATTCAAGTAGGCAATTTAACCTTTCTAGTCGAATTCATTGTCATTAACATAGAAGAGGACCCAAACATTCCTCTAATTTTAGGTCGACCATTCTTAGCGTCCACCAAGGCGTTATTTGATGTAGGAAATGGTAGAATGACACTTAGTAGTGGTGACAAATCGATCACCTTTATGATTCGAAAGTCTAAATCTCCACCAACCAAAACCGTTGAACCAGCAAAAACGATTGGTAAGAACCATGTTGTTTTACCAACTCCAACGGTAGTGCTTAATAATAATAAAACGCCTAAGTGTGGCGAAAATGAAGTAACACCTAATGATGACATAATAACAAAGGACCCCGTTGTTGATACGAAATTAGATGACCCCGTTATTAACAGTTCAATGAAGAAACTTTTTAAACGGGCTATTGATGCTAGAAGTAAGGGGAACTTTAAGTTATGTAACCGGTTAGTATCCAATCTGTCGCCTAAAGAAAGGGCGAAGCTAGTTGAATTATGGGATATTACGGAAGAAGCCGGGCACTGGCTTAAAGAAAAAGTCACAGATACGCAAGTTGATTATGGACCAAGAGAAATTGACGATAAAGTTAATCACAATTTCAACACCACAGCTACCTAAGTGTGGGGAGATTCGAATGTTCTAAAAAGATAATGCTGTTTGGAGTTAGTTGTTCTGTTCCCGTGTAGTTCCGAGAATGGAATCCGATTGGTCTTTTCCGCTAGCAGACACTAAAGAACTAGTTTTCTCCCTCCATTCTGAATTTTTATTTTTTTTATGTTTTATTTGAAATTAATATGCATTTTAATTTATTTTTATTGTGATTTTAAAAAACAAAAATGTACTTTATTTCATTAAGTTAAAAAAATGATTTCTAAAATTCGTCGTGAGTTGAAGATTAGGTCGTTGAACCGAAATTGCTTTACCCGAGGGCGGGGCGACAAATTTTGTTATCATTATTTTTAATTTTATTGATCTAAAGGATGCCAAAAATATTATATATTATAAATTTTTGAACGTGGGGTTATAAACCAAACTTCAAAAATATATATATATATATATATGTTTGTATTTTATCTTATGTACAAAACAGGGTAAAACAACGCACTTTCAAAGACTGTCATTAAAGTTCAGCAAAAGGTACTAATTTTGACGACAAGACGCAAAACAACAAATATGATATAACAAATGAAGGAATGAACGATGAGGCGCCATCTATCATTCGACGAGCTTTGTAATTACAAACTCGGTATTTTTAATCACTTTTCTACACTAATCACCCTCATGAATTTATAATTATAGTCTGATTTCATGCAAATGAGGGCATTGCATGATCTCAAGTGTGGGGAAGGGTTATAAATTCTCTCGGGTTTATACTTGGTTTATTTGTCAAATTTTTTGAAAATTTGAAAAAAATTTCAACTAAATGAACTCAAAATCATGTTTATATATATTTATGAACAATAAAACTAGGTGTTAATGCCGAAATTATCGTTACCTCGAAAAGGACATAAATTGAGAAACAACTTAAAATGATTGAATTCAATTAAGAATGGAATAAAGGAGAATAAAAAGGCAAAGAAAGAAACTAAGTGTGGGGAGAATATACCAAGTCATTCAATTAAGAACTATCTATCACATGTTTCTGTAAAGTTATTGCAGGTGTTTTGTTTTGGACTAAATTAACTGTTTTACCCGATTTACTGTAATGAGAGATGGATCTACACGATGAATCAATTCCATCATTAAAAGGAAGTAAAGTCTTCCGAAAAAGACACGCTCTTCTTGATTTAGGTCAAGAAGTTGTCGTCCAGACCAGCTGTAGGTTGACGAAAAATCTAGAAAAGTCATCACTAAAATCAGCAGGAAATCCACGGACCTCAGCATCAAACATGGTCGCCAAGTGGTCAGATTTATCCTAACCATGAGAAGGATTTATCTCGTACAATGGGGGGCACCGTGCAAATTAGCTTGATAAGACTAATGAATCAGATCCCCAGAAAGGATAATCTCCTTAAAGATTAAAAATCAGCTTTTAAGACTGATATTACTCAATCCTTGAGATTGACCTTAAAGATTGAGAATTCAAACTCATGGAATTCAATGATATCTAAACTCGAGCTTGAACGAGAAAATATTTTGATCAAAAATACAAACCGATTTGTTTTCTGAAAACCCATTTTCAATGCGTTCATTACCATTGAACGTAAAATCCTAGGAATTCACCTGGAATTCATTAGGTCACCTGAACCAAATCGGGTGTCAACCGTAAGAACGGTGGTTGCATAGCATGGTCGAAGACAGGACCTTGTGCCAGACCGAAAAATCATAGGATGATCTTTACTATTGCTCCTACCAAGGATAGTTCTAGCATCCGACACGTTAAAAAGACCATAACCAAATGCATGTCATTAGACATTGCCTTAACAGTTTCTTGTTCATCGCTTTCCTTTACAACCTGACGGTAGTTTACCAAAAGGTAATATACGGAACAAGTAAACTGGATGTGTGCTTTCCGATACCGGGATAGCAGTGGATTACACGAGCCTAAAAGTTTTTAGCCAAAATATTGATCCACAAACATATTTTGAAACACCGATGGTGGATCAAATCAGAAAACTTGTCTAGGGTAAAATCTAGCTTGAATTTTCAAAAGATCAAATGTTTTCATAAAGATCCAATTTCCTTAAGGATCTAAATTTTTATAGTCATGTGGGACTGTAAACCGCCTTTCAAATGTGCACTTTGCTTTGGAAACCGAAAGTAAATCGGCTATTTGATTGCAAGTGTCGTTGACCTAAACCCAAGGCAACTATGGATGACACACCCACCTTTAACCATATTGTTACTATCATTGTTTATACCGCTCTATCAAAATCACTGATGTACAAAGTGTGAAGAATAAAGAAGTGATTCGTGTGATGTATTATATTTCAAGACTGTATTGCTTGAGGACAAGCAACGCTCAAGTGTGGGGATATTGATAAGGCTAAAAAGGAACATATATTTCATAGCATTATCCCTCAAGAAAGACACGATTTTAGTTGCAGTTGTTCCATTTTCAAGTAATATTCGTTTATATTAAATAAGTGCGAAGACAAAAGGCGAAAACGACGAATTGAAGATAAAAAGGTCCAAAAGGCTCAAATGTACAAAATACAATTCAAAAGGTTCAATTTATTGAGGAAGAACGTCTAAAAATGACAAAAGTACAAGTTACAAAACGCAAAGTACACGACATAAAATTGTACGAAAGGACGTTCGAAAATTCGAAACCAGGACATGAGTCAACTCTCAACGCTCGACGCAACGGTGTAAAAATTACAAGTCAACTATGCACAAGAATAAAATATAATATTTAAATAATTCATAATAAGAATAATATTAAATAATAAAAAGTTGTTAATTGAGCATAGTTCAGGGGTCATAAGCGAAAATTCAATTCATAATTTGCCTATAAAAGATAGCGCATTCGATCGATTTTAATATCCCTTTTCAATCTTCAATCTCTATCTCTTTCTTAATGTAAACGTATAATATATATTTATATTATAAATTTTAATTTTAATTTTAATTTTAAGTTTAATAATAAATGTAATTTAGTTATGATACAAATTATTTACGGGTTTTAAGTCAGAACTCTGCCCGTGTAATACTACGATATTAATACCCACTGTAAGTTATGTCTTTCCTTTTTAATTTAATGTCTAGTAGCTAAGCCATTATTATGCTTATTTGAGCCGAAGTAATCGTGATGTTGGGCTAAAATATTAAGACGGGGTTATTGAACTTTGTACCATAATTAAGGTTTGGGCAAAAGACCGACACTTGTGGAAATTGGACTATTGACTATTAATAGATGGGGGGTATTGTCTAATTGAGTGACAACTCATTGGAGTCTGTCGAACCTATCTTCAAATTAATTAACCTAATAATTAATAATGATTATGGTTGTCCTATTTAGTGACGTTCATATGGAATCTGTTATAATCATTTAATTAATCAATTGGGTTGGGTAATTGATTATTCATTCTGATCAAGTGGATGAATTAATATTCATAAACTAATTAAAACAGGGGTGGATTACATACAGTGATAACTGGTGTAATTGTTGACAGAAGTGATAACTGCGTCACAGTTTAAATCCTTAATCAGTTGGAATATTTGACTTCGGGTATAAGGGTAATTTGACGAGGATACTCGCACTTTATATTTATGATCGATGGACTATTATGGACAAAAACCAGATAGACGTATCAAATAAACCAGGACAAAGGACAATTAACCCATGGTAATAAATTAAAATCAACACGTCAAACATCATGATTACGGAAGTTTAAATAAGCATAATTCTTTTATTATATTTCTCATCGTATCTCTATTTACTGTCATTTTATTACTCGCAATTTTATTTACTGTCATTTTATTTATTGTCATTATTTTACGCACTTTAATTATCGTCATTTATCTTTGCGCTTAAAATATAGAATCGACAAACCGGTCATTAAACGGTAAAACCCCCCTTTTATAATAATATTATTACTACTTATATAATTATATATATTTTGTATAAATATAGTTGTTAAAAATATAGTAAGTATCACCAGCTCCCTGTGGAACGAACCGGACTTACTAAAAACTACACTACTCTACGATTAGGTACACTGCCTATAGTGTTGTAGCAAGATTTAGGTATATCCCACTCTATAAATAATTAAAACTTGTGTCATATTTTGTAGTATTTTGTATTAAAAATAATACTATTTCGTACCCTCACGCTACATCATCAGTGATTTCTATACGGTGGTATAAACAATGGTAGTAACGATATGGTTTACAGTCCCACATGACTATAAAAATTTAGATCCATTAAGGAAATTGGACCTTTATGAAAACATTTGATCTTTTGAAAATTAAATCTAGTTTTTACCCTAGATAAGTTTTCCGGAATAACCCTTTACCGGTGTTTGCAAAATATTTTTGTGGGTTTGGTGGGTTTCAGATTTGAAAATTTTAGCTCAAAACTTATGGTTTTGTGTCACCCACTTGCTAACCTTGTATTCGGAAAGCAACACGTCCAGTTTACTTGTCCCGTATATTACCTTTCGGTAAACTACCGTCCGGTTGTAAAGGAAAGCGTTGAACAAGCAACTGTTAAGGCAATGTCCCCTGACATGCTTTTAATTATGGTCTATAACGTGTCGGACGCAATTACTATCCTTGGTAGGAGCAATAGTAAAGCTCACCCTTATAATTTTTCAGTATGGCACAAGGTCCTGTCTTTGACCACTATGCAACCACCGTTCTTACGGTTGACACCCGTTTTAGTTCAGGTGACCTAATGAATTCCAGGTGAATTCCTAGGATTTTACGTTCAATGGTAATGAACGCATTGAAAATAGGGTTTTCAGAAAACAAATCGGTTTGTAATTTTGATCAAAATATTTTCTCGTTCAAGCTCGAGTTTAGATATCATTGAATTCCATGAGTTTGAATTCTCAATCTTTAAGGTCAATTTCTAGGATTGAGTAATATCAGTCTTAAAAGCTGATTTTTAATCTTTAAGGAGATTATCCTTTCTGGGGATCTGATTCATTAGTCTTATCCAGCTAATTTGCATGGTGCCCCCCCATTTTACAAGATAAATCCTTCTCATGGTTAGGATAAATCTGACCACTTGGCGACCCTGTTTAATGCTGAGGTCCGTGGATTTCCTGCTGATTTTAGTGATGACTTTTCTAGATTTTTCGTCAACCTACAGCTGGTCTGGACGACAACTTCATGACCTAAATCAAGAAGCGCGTGTCTTTTTCGGAAGACTCTACTTCCTTTTAATGATGGAATTGATTCATCGTGTAGATCCATCTTTCTTACAGTAAATCAGGTAAAACAGTTTAGTTTAGTCCAAAGCAAAAGTATTTTCAGTTATTTGTTACAGATATATGTGACATATGTTTAAGATAACTTGGTAAATTTTCCCACACTTGGCTTTTATTTTCCTTTTTATCGTCCTCTATTCCATTTTAAATGAATTTTAACATTTTGGTTTGTTTCTCAATTTATGTCCTTTCCGAGGTAACAATAATTTCGGTGTTAAAACCTAGTTTTATCGTTCATAAATATGTATAAACATGATTTTGAGTTCATTTAATTGAAAATTTTGAAAATTTTTACTAGAATTGGGTAGTCAGTATATAAGACTAGGGCTGTTCTTTATTATCAGAGAGCACTAGATTCTAATACAACTACTGCTTTACTAGTATTTTTAATGGTAACCAAGTGTTTAAGATAAAAATTTTAAAATCCGAAAGAATTTAACCCCTTCCCACACTTAAGATCTTGCAATGCCCTCATTTGCAAGAAATCAGTAATAATTTAAATTATTGAGGGTGATTTGTGTGAAAATGATTAAATTTTTACCAAAGTTTCCAAATATATTGGCGTTTGTTTGCTGAATGATAAATGGTGCACATCATTTGTTCATTCCGTCTTGTTGTTATTTCACATATATTTTGCATCTTGTCGTCAAAATTAGTTGCTTTTGCTGAACTTAATGCCAGTCTTTGAAAATGCGTTGTTTTACCCTGTTGTGTACATAAGATAAACTGCAAACATATATACATATTTTTGAAGTTTGGTATATTACCCCACATTCAAAAATTATTAAAATCTAAGAATAAAAGTTAGACAATTATAAAAACTATTACAATATTAACAAAAGTATTAAACGTATCAATCATTACAAATTACAAAATAAATAAAACTAAGTATACTAGGGATGATACTGGTACCAATAGGGGTTCCAGGCATAACCATAGGTGCTATAGAATGCTTCGGCAGGGTTATACGTAGGATACGGTGGTTGCATCTCTATAGACCAGGGAGAGAAGATGGGTTTCGGTGTAGGAATATAGTTTCTACCTATATGTTGGCAATGAGCTATGATTTGGTTCTGATGAACTTGCCAATCTTCAAATGCTCTCTGTCTAGCATTTTCGTACTCCTGTGAAGCTATAAACCTTTGCATTTCTTGCATCTCATTTCCCCCTCCTACATTACCTTGCTGTTGGTTTCTCTCAACCTGTGGATGTCTACAATGGTATGGTACTGCGGCTTTATTTTGCCTCTTCAAAACTTTCGCACCATGGTACACATTTAAACCTATAGTATCGTGGGGTTCTGGTTCTTCGACTAATAATCCCCCCCGACTTATATCCACACCGAGATATTCACCAATCAAAGTAATAAAAATACCACCTCCTATTATGCTATGCGGTCTCATCCCCCGAACCATAGCTGATAAATAATAACCCACACAATACGGTATACTTACAGCGCTTTATGGGTCTCGAATACACATATGGTAAAACAAATCCTGTTCATTTACCTTTTCCTTGTTCTTACCTCTTTGTGTAATCGAATTAGCTAAAAACCTATGAATCACTCTTAATTCGGCTCTATCTATATCCAAATAAGAGTAATTTCCCCCTTTGAAACGGTGATGGCTTGTCATTTGACTCCACACACCGTGTGTATCAAAATTTTCATCTATCTTTCTACCGTTTAGTATCAACCCTCTACAATCGGCAGATGCTAACTCCTCAGGCGTATATATACGTAAAGCCTGAGCCATGTCCAGTAAAGACATGTGGAGCATCGAACCGCCTAACAAAAATCTAATAAAAGAACGATCGGTTAAACTAGCTACCCGATCATTCAACTCTATACTACACAACAATTCTTCACACCATACTTTATATACAGGTCTACGCATGGTGAATAAACGTACCCAGTCATTAAAAGTAGAATTACCATACCTCTGTACAAGTAATTCCCTAATTGGCCCGGCCAATTCTACAGCTTCTAAGGGTCCCCATTCTATGACCCTCGGTACCTCAACAACCTTAGAATGAAGAGTATGCAAACCCCTTTGGTATTTTGGATAATCTATCCAAAGTCTGTCAAATCTTAGGTTCGGGTGCAACTCTTCCAAGTGCATATCAGAAAAGGTCATGACTGGATGATGTATATCCTGCTTGTAGTAGTTATCCACCTCCTGTTGTTCCGCATTCTCAGCAGGAGCATTGCGGGCTTGGGATGAAGATTCACCCCTTTCAGTCTGCAAAACACATCAAACACAATTTTTGTACATCCAAATATGCATTAGTGTCAGCAAAATCATCAATCAAAATAATTACAATGACATGATCAATTTATATCAAACTTAAGCTTATTTTCATATTTTCATCAAATCTACACTTTTTCAAATAAGCATATACGAAAATGTTCGCCAAGTTCATAAGCATTCAACTCAAATAACATGTCAAAATAATCATTACTAGCAATTAAACAAGTTTCAAATGGCATTATCTTTCAAAAATCAAGTTCATGAATTTTAGACTTGAAAAAGTCCACTTTAATTCTCAAAATCATGTTTAGGTTCAAAGTTTGGATCATTTAACTACCTAGACATGTTACACTACTTAATTTAGCAACAATTCATGACAAAAATCGGCCATAACCTGTTTATATCAAAAAGCCCCAAATTTGCTTAAGAACACAAACCCTAGATTACTCAAAATTTGAAGTTTAAGGCTTCTAATCATGTTAAACAGCATCAATCTAGGTTATACAAGCATAATACATAAACAATTTAAGCCTAATTACACTAAAAAGCATCAAAATCAAATTGGGGAAAAAATTGCTCAAGAACACAAATTTCGGATTAAATGGTGTTTAGGTGTAGAAATTTACCGTTTTTCTTGAGTAATTCCTTGATAGCATCCTTCTCAACATGATTTTAGTAAAAGATTTGGTGATTAACGGTTAAAAATTGTGATTTTGGGGGTTTTTTTCGAGTTTTTTCGGAGTGTTTTCGCAGTATTTTTGAGTTGTGGTGTGTGGTTTGAGCTGTTCTTGCGTTTTATTTTTTTTTCTGTAAATTGGTCCTCCCGCTACTCGCGGAGATTTCCCCTTCAAACTCCGCGAGTCGCGGAGTTTGCTATTTTTTTTTTTTATAATCATTAACTTATAAAACAATTAAGTACTTAATTTTAAAATTTTGTTTCCCTTGTTATTTAGGACGAGGTCGTTTCGGATCGATGTCCTAGTCCGTCCCTCGACAAAATTTTAAAATTTGTCTTTCTGTAGCGATTGTTTTAAAAGCTAAGATTTTTGGGTTTTTTATTGTTTTTGGCATACTTTAATTCAATAAGATTAAAAATAATGATAATAAAAGTTCTCGTCCCTCCCTCGGGTAAAGCAATTTCGGTTCAAAGACCTAGTCTTCAACTTACGACGAATTTTAAAAATCATATTTTTAACTTAATGAGATAAAGTAAATTTTTGTTTTTAAATTCACACAACTTAAATATAAAATTCAAAATTAATATTAAAAATTCACACCAAACTTAAAATTTGAAATGCATAAAATTAAAAATTCATATTTTAAAAATTAAAAATTCACACCAAACTTAATTTTAAAAATTCATATTATAAATTCACACCAAACTTATATTAATTTTTCAAATATTTACAATTTTAAAAATATTGTTTTTACAAAGTTTACAATATTAATTTAAGATTTAAATATTAATTTTAAAAACATGGTAAAAATAAAATTAAAAATCTTTTTGGCTTTTTATCCCACTTTAATCAATCAAATAGTATCAAAAATATGCGCCCCTCTTTTCGGTAAAGTAATTTCGGTTCCAAGACCTAATTTAACTCATGACGAATTTTTGAAATATTTTGGGTTGATTGATTAAAGATATTTATACCTTAAGAATAAACGTTAAATTTCGCAGTGATGTAATAAATTTTTGAATGATATCAATAATTTCGATCGCCAAACCTAATTTTATTTAATACTAATTTAATACTTTATAGCGAACAAATTAGCGTTTATTATCAAAAGGTTAAAAATAAAATAAAATAAAAACTGTACAGACTTACCTGTGAAATAGATTTCTTAGTTATATGATCTATCTCATTCATAAGATAGTCGGTTTAATTGGTTTTCCATGGCTACATAGGCGTAACCTCGAGCATTCAGTGTCTTTTCTTCTAAACATATGAACGGTCCGTCTCTGCATAAAGTAACAAATTCGGTATTTGAATAGGTTTGATTATTTGAACATTTACCTCCATGTGACCATTTTCCGCATTTGTGACATCTTTCTAGGTGTCGTGCTCTTCTTTTCGCTGCGGATTTTGATTTTCCTTTACCAAATTGTAACTTATTATCTTCGCATCTGGATTCTTTTCTAACTCCGCCCATTCTTTCTCTGATTACTGATACTAATTCACTCGGGAGTATGTCATTATTACGTTTAGTGATCAAAGCGTGTAGCATTAGACCATGGTTTAGTTCACAGGCAGTCTTCATTTCGTAAAAACCTAAAAAAAATAAAAATTCAGAATGGGGGGAGAAGACTAGTTCTTTAGGGTCTGCTAGGGAAAGACCATTCGGGTTCCATTTTCGAGAACTACATGAAAACAGACAATCTAACTCTAACAGAAATACATATTATCCTTTAAAGACTTGATTCTCCCCACACTTAGTTAGCTGTGGTGTCGAAATTGTGATTAACTTCGTTGTCGACTTCCATCGGGCCATGTATGTAATGTTTAACTCTGTGACCATTAACTTTAAATTCAATCCCATTTGAATTTATTAATTCTATCGTTCCGTATAGGAAAACTCTTTTGACTATGAATGGTCCAGACCATCTTGATTTCAATTTTCCAGGAAATAGCTTGAATCGTGAATTGAAAAGAAGAACTCTGTCTCCTTCTTTAAATTCTTTTAAACTTCTGATTCTTTTATCATGCCATTTCTTCGTTCTTTCCTTATAGATTAACGAATTATCGTATGCTTCATGTCTTAATTCTTCTAATTCGTTTAGTTGACTTAATCGTAGACGTCCAGCTTCATGTAAATCAAGATTACATGTTTTCAAAGCCTAAAATGCTTTGTGTTCAATTTCTACTGGAAGATGACATGCTTTTCCATAAACAAGTCTAAAAGGTGTGGTTCCAATTGGAGTTTTGTAGGCTGTTCTAAAAGCCCAGAGTGCATCCTCCAATTTAATGGACCATTCCTTCGGATTTGATCCTACGGTTTTCTCTAGAATACGTTTTAAGGCTCGGTTGGTATTTTCAACTTGTCCACTTGTTTGTGGATGATATGCGGTGGAGATTTTATGAGTTACTCCATATCTTTTAAGAACTTTCTCAAGTTGATTATTACAGAAATGAGTACCCCGATCACTTATCAAAGCTTTCGGTGTTCCAAACCTTGCAAAAAGACGTTTTAAAAAGTTGACTACAACTCGTGCATCATTAGTTGGGAAAGCTTGTGCTTCCGCCCATTTAGATACATAATCAATGGCTACGAGTATATATAGATTATTATGAGATTTTGGAAATGGACCCATAAAGTCAATACCCCAAATGTCAAATACTTCACATACTTGGATGACATTTTGTGGCATTTCATCACGTTGACTTATTTTTCCGACCCTTTGACAAGCATCACAGGATTTGCAAAGAAGGTGTGCATCTTTGTAAATTGTAGGCCAATAGAATCCAGCATCATAAACTTTTCTTGCTGTTAGTTGAGGCCCATAATGCCCTCCTGTTGGTCCTGTGTGACAATGGTTTAATATTTTACTAGCTTCATCTCTAAATACACATTGGCGTATTATTCCATCGGGACAACTTTTAAACAGATGTGGATCTTCCCAGAAATAGTGTTTTATATCACTGAAGAATTTCTTTCGTCTTTGGTACGATAATCCTTTTTCAAGGAATCCACAAACTAAGTAGTTTGCATAGTCTGCAAACCATGGGATTTCTTTATAATCTATCTTCAATAGATATTCATCAGGAAAGTTGTCTTGTATGGCCGATTCATTTAGAACTTCTAACTCAGGATTTTCAAGACGAGAAAGATGATCAGCGGCGAGATTTTCTGCTCCTCTTTTATCTCGGATTTCAATATCAAACTCTTGTAAGAGTAAGATCCAATGGATTAATCTTGGTTTAGCATCTTGTTTCGAAAATAGGTATCTAAGAGCAGAATGGTCGGTATAGACCACCGTTTTTGCTAGAACGAGATATGATCGAAATTTGTCAAAAGCAAAGACAATAGCAAGGAGTTCTTTTTCAGTAGTTGTATAGTTCGTTTGTGCTCCTTGTAACGTCTTACTAGCATAATATATAGGTTGAAATCATTTTTCAATCCTTTGTTCTAAAACGGCTCCCATTGCAAAATCACTTGCATCGCACATTAGTTCAAATGGTAGATTCCAATTTGGTGTTATCATGATTGGTGCATTAGTGAGTTTTTCTTTAAGAATATTAAAAGATTTGATACACTCATCTGAAAAGATGAATGGAGCATCCTTTTCTAGGAGTTTATTCATAGGAGTGGCAATTTTAGAAAAATCTTTTATGAAACGTCGGTAAAAACCGGCATGCCCTAGAAAACTCCTAACTCCTCTAACATTGGTGGGATGTGGAAGTTTAGCAATTACATCTACTTTAGCTCTATCCACTTCAATTCCTTCTTTTGAAATTTTATGACCAAGAACGATGCCTTCTTTAACCATGAAATGGCATTTCTCCCAATTAAGAACTAGATTTGACTGTTCGCATCTAATTAGAATTCGCTCCAGATTAACTAGACATGATTTAAATGTATCACCGAAGACTAAAAAGTCATCCATGAATACTTCCATGCATTCTTCTATCATGTCGTGAAAAATCGCCATCATACACCTTTGAAAGGTTGCAGGGGCGTTGCAAAGTCCAAATGGCATGCGTTTGTAAGCAAAAGTACCATAAAGGCACGTGAATGTGGTTTTCTCTTGGTCCTCGGGTGCTATTGGAATTTGAAAATATCCGGAAAATCCATCTAGAAAACAATAGTAACTATTTCCGGCTAATCTTTCCAACATTTGATCTATGAAAGGTAAGGGAAAGTGATCTTTTCTGGTGGCGTCATTTAATTTTCTATAATCAATACACACACGCCATCCTGTTACAGTCCTAGTAGGAATAAGCTCATTTTTCTCATTTGTAATGACAGTCATGCCACCCTTCTTTGGCACGCATTGAACTGGGCTTACCCATGGACTATCAGAGATTGGATAAATTAAACCTGCATCTAGCAGTTTAATAATCTCTTTCTTAACTACATCTTGCATATTAGGATTTAGTCTTCGTTGGCGTTGCACATACGTTTTATGACCTTCTTCCATAAGGATTTTATGTGTGCAATACGAAGGACTTATTCCTTTAATATCATGAATCTTCCATGCAATGGCTGGTTTATGAGTTTTCAACACAGAAATGAGTTGTGATTTCTCATTTTCAGTAAGAGAAGACGATATTATTACAGGTAATTCAGATTCACCTATATATATATATATATATATATATATATATATATATATATATATATATATACAAACTTTGTAAATAAGCGTATTCCAAATGGTTTGGAAGTGGCTTTAATTCTAATTTCGGAGGTTCTTCTATCGATGATTTATATCGATATTTGTCTTCTTCTTTTAGCATTTGAATTTCTTCTGTTGTTGGTTCATATCCATTAGCTATAAGTGTAGCTAACATTTTAGCTTCATCAATTGGTTCATTACCTTCTCCTAAAGAACATTCTCCTGTTCCTTGTAATTCTGGAAATTCTTCTAATAATTTTGCATGTGCATCTATAGTTTGAATATAATAACATGTATCATCTGCAAATTGCGGTTGTTGCATTGCTCTATCAACTGAAAAGGTAACACTCTCATCCACTATACTTAGGGTCAATTTCTTACCGAACACGTCTATCATTACTTTAGCCGTGTTTAAGAATGGTCTTCCTAATATGAGAGGAACTTGAGAATCTTCTTCCATGTCCAGAACAACAAAATCTACTGGAAATACTAAAGTACCAACTTTAACTAGCATGTTCTCCATTATCCCTCTAGGATATTTTATTGATCTATCGGCTAGTTGTATGCTTATTCTGGTTGGTTTCAATTCTCCAAGGTCTAGTTTAGTGTATAGTGTATAGTGAATACGGCATTAGATTTATACTAGCACCTAAGTCTGCCAATGCTTCTATTGAACTAAGACTACCCAGAAAACATGGAATTGTGAAACTTCCTGGATCAGATAGTTTTTCTGGTATCTTATTCAACAGCACTGCTGAACAATTAGCATTCATAGTAACAGCCGAGAGTTCTTCCATTTTCTTTCTATTTGAAATTAGATCTTTCAAGAATTTAGCATATCTAGGCATTCCTGAAATCACATCAATGAAAGGAAGATTTACATTTATCTGTTTAAACATATCCAAGAATTTGGATTGCTCGGCTTCAAGTTTCTCTTTCTTCATTTTGCTCGGGTAAGGAAGTGGTGGTTGGTATGGTTTAACATAAGGTTTAGCCTTAACTGTGTTATCTTCATTAACCTTTTCAACTACCGGTTCTTTTTCCTTATCTTGATCAGGTTGTGGTTCTTGTGGAGTAGGAATAACTTCATCAGAAGTTACAGGTATTTCAGATGGTTTAAGTGTTGTACCACTTCTTGTGGTAATGGCTTTAGCTGTTTCATTCCGGGGGTTAGCATTTGTATCACTAGGTAGACTTCCCAGTTTTCTTTCACCTATTAACCTTGCTAGGTTACTTACTTCTTGTTCCAGATTTTGAATAGAAGCTTGTTGATTTCTAAATGCTTGAGCATTTTGTTCATTGGTTTGTTTTTGAGATGTGAAAAACTGCGTTTGAGTTTCAACTAGCTTTGTCATCATATCTTCTAAATTCGGCTTTTTATCATCGGTTTGTTGTAGTGGTTTGTTGTAGTGGTTTGTTTTGAAAATTAGGTCTTTGCTGATTGTAAGTATTATTGGATACTTGTTGATTGCTAGGACCTTGTTGGTTGTTGTATGGAATATTTCTGTTATAATTCTGGTTTTTATTGTAAATCGGTCTTGGCGGTTGATAATTATTCTGATAATTATTTCCAGGCCTTTGGTTTATGTATGAAATATTCTCTCTTTGTTCCAATGTTAATTCAATACTGAGACAATCTTTTGTCAAATGTGGTCCTCCACACTGCTCACAACTAATTCGTATTGAGTGAATATCTTTAGTCATCTTTTCCATTCGTCTCTCCACAGCATCTATCTTTGCGGAAATGGAATCTAAGTCATGGCTAGAATCGGCTCTAGCTGCTTTAGATGATCTAACGATATCTTTTTCTTGGTGCCACTCATGTGAGTGGGAAGCAGTGTTATCAATAATTTTGTAAGCATCAGTTTTGGTTTTCTTCATAATAGAACCACCAGCTGCTATATCTATGTCTTTCCTTGTAGTGATGTCGCATCCTTGGTAGAATATTTGTACTATTTGACAGGTGTCTAAACCATGTTGCAGACATCCTCTTAATAACTTTCCAAATCTTGTCCACGCCTCATATAGAGTTTCATTCGGTTTCTGTGTAAACGTAACAATTTTTGCTTGAAGTCTTACGGCTTTAGATGCCGGAAAGAATTGTTTAAGAAATTTGTCAACTAAAACATCCCATGTATCGATCGCCCATTCAGGTAACGATTCCAACCAATCTTTGGCTTCTCCCTTTAAAGTCCAGGGAAATAACATGAGATATATCTGTTCATCCTCCACTTCTCGGATTTTAAATAGTGTGCAGATCCTATTAAAGGTACGTAGATGTTCATTTGGATCTTCCTTCGGCGCACCACTAAATTGGCATTGATTAGTCACCATGTGTAGAATTTGTCCTTTGATTTCATAATCTGGCGCATTAATGTCTGGATGAGTAATTGCGTGACCTTGGCCAGTGCGTTTAGCTCTCATTCGGTCTTCCATACTTAAAGGTTCCAGATTCTCCATAATTGAATTTGTTGAATCGGAATCACTAGAGGATTCTGATTTAATGGTTCGTTCCTCAACAATCTCTGTTTGAATGATTGGTGGTTCCGGAGGAAAGTTTAATGGTTCAGGATCTACGAACCGTTCCTGAATATTCTCCGGATTCTCAATTGTGAGGTCGGGTTCAAAAAATGGATTATCGGAAATTTGAACTGAAGTACTTGGTCGACTGGATGACGATTCTAAAGAAAAATCAACGGCGGTTATATTTGCTAAATGTCTTGATCTAGTTACAGGTGGTGAACGTACAAAGGGTGGTGATCGTCTTGCTCGGTGCATTCACTGAATATCCTATTAGTTTTAAAAGGAAAGAAAAATTATAATAAGTTATCCAACCAATAGACTTTTCTGATTTTGCCCACGTTTCGAATAGCCAAAAGATGCAGCAGAGGGGCAGGATTCGTTTGGTCTCAATATAATTGAGGACTGTTTGGCTCCAATAACCCGGTCCACGTACAAATCCAACTATTACTACGAACCAGAAAATTTTGATGTCTATCAATTTAACCACTTAAAATAAATTTTCGTAATTTTAAGAAAATTAGATAAGAAGTAGAATAAAAATCTATGTCCTAAAAACTAGAATAGCGAGAAATAAGAAAGAAAAAGAGTTCGTCGAAAAAGGTTGAAAAAGAAAAATGGTTGAAAAATAAAAGGTGACGGAAAAATTAAAGAAACT
This sequence comes from Rutidosis leptorrhynchoides, assembly GCF_046630445.1. Lineage (NCBI taxonomy): Eukaryota > Viridiplantae > Streptophyta > Magnoliopsida > Asterales > Asteraceae > Rutidosis > Rutidosis leptorrhynchoides. The sequence continues at coordinate 570,211,019 of NC_092334.1, forward strand.
TATAAAAACTTAAAAATACTTGACTAACCTAACCTTATTACTACAACTAATTTAAAATTATAATCGCAAATTGAGATTACCAATTGGAATGATAATTGATACATAGGTAAAAGGTGTCTAAAAATATTAAAGCTTACAAGAAAAACTATATCCCAAATGGAAATAACTTAAAAAGAAACTAAAACTTAAAAAGGTGTCACAAAATTCTAAAGCACCTAAATCTTAGTCTAAAGAAAAAGCACTTAAGGAATTCTACGGCAAAGCCTAAAAATCTAGAAGTAAAAATAACTATGGCAAAAACTGAGTTCAAAACTAAAAATGAGCTAAAAATACAAATATTACGCTAAAACGATTAAAAAGGGACAAAATATAAAAATATATAAAAAGTTGTAAAAATTACAATTTTTATAAAAATATTATTTTTATATTATTTTATAAAAGTATTAATTTAAATATATAAATAAAACTAATTAAAACTTAATATAACTAAATAATTAAAATTAAATATTAATTTAATTAAAACCTAAATCTTAATTAATTAATAATAATAATTATTACTTCGTATTAATTGCAGTTAGGGTTTCTGGCAGGCGTGTCAGAAAAAGCTCCGCGAGTTGCGGTATATCAGGCGGAAAACCCCTCGAGTTGCGGGGTTCAGAAATTCAACTCTGAAACAGTTTAAAATTTACGCGTTTTTTTTTTCTGTTTTTAATTTTTTCTGTTTAAAAAAAAACTATGTGTATAATAAAAACTTATATTTACAACTTAAATAAAAATAGAATTACTTTATAATTTTATAAAAATCTTAAAACTATATTTATATATATATATTTTTTATATGTTTTTAAATAAAAACAAAATACTTAAATAAAACTTATATAAAAATAAAGAAACTTTATAAAACTTAAATATTTAACAAAATCTTAAAAATACATAAATTTTTTTTTTTTATATTAGCGTTGCGCTTCCGGCTTTTAAGAGGTTCCCCGGCAGCGGCGCCAAAAATACTTGATGTGGTAGCGGAGTAGTATATAAAATAGCTTATATTTTTGCAGAAAATACTATTAAATACGATACAATTTTACACAAGATATTTATTTATTTATAGAATGAATATACTTAAACCTTGCTACAACACTTATAGGCAGTGTACCTAATCGTACAGTAGTGTAGTTTTTAGTAAGTCCGGTTCGTTCCACAGGGAATCTTTTTAAACAAAGCTTAACGCTATATTAGTTTACTTTTATAAAAATACAAATATAAGTAATATTATTATTATAAAGGGGGGTTTTTACCGTTTAATGACCGGTTTGTCGATTTTAAAACTTTAGTCGCAGTTAAAACCAAATGTAAAATATTAAAAATAAATACAAGACTTAAATTAAAGCATAAAGTAAATAACGATAATGAAATTGCGAATAATAAAAGTGCGATAAAATAAACTTGCGATAATTAAAAAGTACGATAATTAAAAGTACAATTAAATACAATAACAATAAAAATGCGATAATTAGAAGTGCAATTAAATATAAAATAAAGGAAATTAAATACGAAATAAAAGAATTATGCTTATTTAAACTTCCGTAATCATGATGTTTGACGTGTTGATTTTAGTTTTATGCCCATGGGTTAATTGTCCTTTGTCCTGGATTATTTAATATGTCCGTCTGGTTTTTGTCCATAACAGTCCATCAGTCATAAATATAAAGTGCGAGTGTCCTCGTCAAATTATCCTTAAACCCGAAGTTAAATATTCCAACTAATTGGGGACTTAAACTGTAACAAGATTTTAATACTTTGTTTAATAATTACACCAGGATGTTGACTGAGTGTAACCCAAGGTTTTAATATTTTGTTATCAATTATACCAAGTGTCCTTGTACATAATTTCACCCCTGTTTTAATTATTCTAGTGGCTATTAATCCATTCCCGTGTCCGGTTAAATGAACGATTATTCGTACATATAAATACCCCGCCCATCGTGTCCGATTGAGTGTATATGGTAATTTATAGGGACGCCCAATTGTAAATCTTTATATTAAAATTAACAAACTATCATTTAGTTAAACAAATATAAAGCCCATTAATAGCTCATAGTCTAATTTCCACAAGTGTCGTTCTTTTGTCCAAACCCCAATTATGATACAAAGCCCAATTACCCAATTTTAGTAATTAGCCCAACACCATGATTACTTCGTTTTAAATAAGCATAATAATAACTTAGCTACGAGACATTAATGTAAAAAGGTTGAACATAACTTACAATGATTAAAAATAGCGTAGCGTTACACGGACAGAATTTCGACTTACACCCTTACAACATTCGCTAAAATACCCTTATTATTAGAATTATAATTAAAATTAAAATTAAAATTAAAATATAAATATAAATATTTACGATATATTGAGAGAGAGAGATATATGATATATTTTTACGATCAGAATGCGCGAGCTTTATAGGGAGTTTCTGAAATTGGGGTTCCGCGACTCGCCGCCATTTTGGCCTTCAAACTCCGCGAGTCGCGGAGTTTACTTTTACAGCTCACACGAGCTTGGCTCTTTGTTTACCGACGGTTTTAAATATAAATATAATATATTAAATAATTATAAGAATTATTTAAATATTATATTATATTTATGTGCATAGTTGACTTGTAATTTTTAGTCCGTTGCGTCGAGCGTTGAGAGTTAACTCTGGTCCCGGTTCCGGATTTTTGAACGTCCTTGCGTACAATTTAATATCTTGTACTTTGCATTTTGAATCTTGTACTCTTGTAATTTCGAGACGTTTCTTATCAATAATTGGAACCTCTTTGATTGTCTTTTGTACTTTTGAGCTTTTTGGTCGTTTGCGTCTTCAATTCGTCGAATCTGTCTTTTGTCTTCACCTTTTATTATTTAAACGAATATCACTTGTAAATAGAACAATTGCAACTAAAAGCTTGTCTTTCTTGAGGAATAATGCTATGAAATATATGTTCGTTTTTAGCATTATCACATACCTCCTAACCATTTAGCTGTTCATGTTTTTCTGATACGTTTGGATCGTGATTGTATTTAACCATTACTACTGTAGTCCACTAAAAGCCCAAGGAACAAATGAATAAGTGTACGGCCCAATATGGTTCACGGCCCAAGTGATTTGCAAAGCCCAACCGTTTTAAAGAGTTATTCCAGCAGCTCGTTAATTGATCTGTGGATTATATGGGGTAATACTTCGGTAAAAAAAATAAAAAATAAAAAGCCTCCATTATGCTGTACAGCTCATCGTTCTTCATTGAAATCATCAACATCATTATCGTTTATTTTTATCAACGTATCATCATACACCCTCATCCATTCATACGTTTACTATTCATCATCATTATTATCATATCGAACAGAAACAGAAATAACAGCGATTATTATTGTTTATGGTGGTGTTTCGTGGAGTTCCAACAGTAACCAGAAATCAGAAAAAGGTATACGTGTAACAGCAGTAACATAAGAATGAAAAGAAGAAGAAAGGGAGAAAAGGATTTATATATATGTAAACCGAAAGTGGTGGCGGTTTAACCAGTGGTCGACGGTGGTAGTGATGCAGGATTGGGTGGTGTTAGAAGAATCACGATGGTGGTTATGGATTAATGAAGGTTGTGTTCAACGATGGCGATAGGTTTCATGATTTAGAAGTGGTGGTGGGTGTGATGTGGGCTTCGAAACAAAAACAAGAAACGAATTAGAATCAGAAAAAGTAACGTGTTTAATCTATGGCAGTGCTAACTTGTCTACGGTGGTGAAGGTGTTCATCGGTTTGAAGTGGTGATGGAGGGTGGGGTTCCAAGGTGGTTTCGATGGTGGTTAGGAGAGAAAGAAGAGAGAGATGGATGATGGTGGTTTGTTGTAGCTTACGGTGGTGGTGGATTGTTGGTTGGTTTGAACATGGTGATGGCGGTTTACGGTTGTGATGGAGTGGGTTTAACCGAATAGAAACTTGGATTAATCAAAATAGGTTTGGTTAACGATCGAAACAGTAGTAGAAGTAAAACACGATGGTGGTTCACGATGGTTTCAAGTGGTGGTTGTTTAGGATTGCAAACAGAAACACGTAACAGAAGGTTTGTTTATGGATTTGGCGATGATGGTTGTCGAAAACCGAAGCAAGAGAGGGAGAGATTGAGATGGTTGTTTTCGGTTGAGAGTAATGGTGGCTTGAGCTAATGATGGTGGTGATATATGTGGGCTTTGTGTATAGAGTCTGTGCCATTGATGCATTTGTGAATGTAAATAATATTACGCAGTACCGGTTTATGATTCACACAAATTTTGAAACGTGATTACAGCTCATGTACTATAATAATAAATATAATAATACTATATTATAATATTTTCAACAATCATAAATGGGTGTAAATGAAAAGGAAACAGTTAGCCGCCTAATAATTAGATGATTGTGCCGATAGTTTTCACGAACTGTGTTATATCGTGACCATTGCTAAACAGTTAGAATATAAAAGTGTTCCTAAAAATTCTAAATTTTTAGATTAAATATATTTAATTATTTCACTCATTAACTGTTTGAAACCTGATCAAAAAGGTTTGAAAATTATTTATTTTCTGTTCCGATTTATATGTACGGAGTACTAATATTTATACTTAAAAAGGCAAAAATACTTTTAACCAATCTAGAATCTTCGTAATCGATTTACAGTTCAACTTTTATTTTTATCCTTCATAAACTTATATTAAATCTATATGAACACTAACGAAATGTCAACCGAGTATTACTGACGTTTACTAATTAAACTCGAAATCATTCATTTTCCATTTACACTCTCTCTATATATAATAAGTTTTAAATAACAAGTTTTATCACATAAATATATATTATATATTTTTAAACAAATAAATTTAATATTATTTTATATATTTCCAAGTAGTATTTATATACATATTTATATACACTCATATATATGTATCTATTTACAAATAGTTGTTCGTGAATCGTCGAGAACAGTCGAAGGTCAATTGAATATATGAAACAGTTCAAGATTTTTGAGACTCAACCTAACAGACTTTTCTTATCGTGTTGAAAATACAATATCGTATCGAGAGTTTGGTTCAAAATTAGTCAAAATTTTCCGGGTCATGACAGTACCTACCCGTTAAAGAAATTTCGTCCCGAAATTTGATCGAGGTCGTCATGGCTAACAATAAGAATGTTTTCATGACAAATAAGAGTTGACAAAATAGGGTTTTATCAACATTGAGTAATACTGATAAAATAATTGAGTTACTCGAAGCGTATGAGTGAAGCTATCACAAAAGAGTGAAATGAAGTAAATAGAGGTTCGTTTTAACTTTTGACATAGTCACTGTTGAATTCCGGAATTCAAGGGATTTAAGGAAATCTTCTAACCAGAAAGAAAATGAAATCGCACGATTTATTAGCAAACTTTTCGAAATTATAGAAGAACAGAAATATCAAGGAAATATTTTCTGGATATGTTTAGAGGTTAAATAGAATGAAAGAGTTGTGTAACATGGCACATGATGATGGTACTGAGAATCATCACGTTTCATTAGAAACTCAGCATGACTTACTGTAATATAATCACGTTGGCCAGACGTCATTATATTATACTAACTCATGCTTCAATTCCCAACACTTCTCTAGGAAATCATTCATAATTTAAACTCGAAGGTTTCAGAAATTTAGAAACTAAAACAGTTTCCTTTATGATATAACACAGATAGTACTAGGAGATAATTGATTTCAGACGAGAATAATTATGAAGGTATCTTCAGAATTATCGAAGATGTTTATAACGGAAGATACGATGATATCTTAGGATTTCTAAAGTACCTGAAATTAAAGGGTGATGCAGAAACTTTTCTGCAAAGAATTGAAATAAGTAGGAAGCAAGATATTAGCTGTAGATTTCGTCAGGTACTTAATCGTCTGGATTTGTTAAGTACATGTTTACTCCTTGTGATTTATCCACCGTCTCCTTCATGGTTTGCTCAATTCATTATCCACTACCAATTTTCTATTGAGTGTTTCCAACATTCCATTCTTTATCATCAAACCTTTGGCCATTAAGACCATCTATAACTTTTGCTGCTTCATCAGCATTTTCAGAACTCAGAGATATGATTCATAAGCTAGAGTGCTTTTCAGGAATTCAGAGATTCCGAATTGAAATTCATCGGTCCAGAAGATATACGTTATATATAGATATATAACTGTTGACGTAGGAACGCTGCGAAATTCGAGAATTAATGATTTATGCTTCCCGGTATTTGGTATGGCAACTATCGCTACAAGACGTCGATGAGTACATGATAAGACTTCAATAGATAAATATTGTGATTTGTCGGAGAGATTTAAGCCATGGAGCAACGAGGTTGTTGATACGTCTGTTGGTAATATTGTAGAATATAACAAGTTTCCTGGTAACAATAACAATAGAAAACGTATATATCAAAGTTATAATAAGGTTGATTTGAACGAAAAGTCGAAGTTGACTTGCTGGAGCTGTGACAAAACTGACTATCGTGAAAAAGAATCGCAATGTTATTTTCTGTAACAACAATGCCAAAGGAGTTAGCACCGATACGTGTTAAACCTTTACTCAGGTTCCAAGAGTTTTCCAGGTGCATAACTATATGCATAAATCTTTTCTTCCGTAGATGAGGTGCGGTTGGTTCATCCTTTCGATTGAGGTGTTTTCAAGAATCATGAAAAGTTTGAACGCAGATTGTAATTGTCGAGATGCAAATGAGATTTGAGATGAAATCAAGTGGCAAACTTGAAGAATTGTTTAGTTTCATATGTTATAATCAATATTTTAAATTCATTTTTAATTGTCCAATGTTGATAGTCCAATAATCGGTTTATATATATATATATAATTTTAGAATTATCTCACGACGTATTGTATATGTATTGTCTTTACATCAACCCAGAGACGTATTGTAGACGTATTGTACTAGAATTAACTAAGACGTATTGTGTACGTATTGTCTTAGGATTTATCAAAACGTATTGTATACATATTGTGTTAGGATGTACCAAATATTCGAATTAATAAATACGTATCATGACCCATTGTACAACTTATTGTCTCAGAATTAATCCGACGTATTGTGTACATGTGTCCCGATTTATCCGACGATATGTATAGTGCGTAAAATAAATAACAGAAATTAAATGACGATAAATAAAATTACGATAAATAAATTGTGAATAATAAAATGTAATCAGTTAGCTATGAACAGTTAGCGTGGATTCTTAACAAAATTTCAATTATTTAATTCGTTTGTTTCTAACAAATTTTATTTTGTCCAATGTTTTCTTCATTATGCCACTTTTTGGATTCTGATATATCAAAATCCAAATATGAAATTGAATGAAAATGATTATTCTGCGGTGATTGGATTCGTATCTTTGTGGATGTAAGTAGGATAGTAAATGACTGTTGAATCGGATTTGAAGAATGTATAGTGTAACTTATTAATGTGAAACCCAAATATTCCACGGGTATTACCTACCCGTTAAAATATTCTCATCATTAACAGTTTATACAAAAGAATTTTTAATTACAATCTTTATGAAAATATACATACATATATATTTTCTTCAGATGTAATCATGGATTTAATGAGTTAATATGATATTAAACTCATTTGATTTACCGTTAGAACTAGAACACATAATCTCTAAAACATTAGAGATTACATAATCGCCATGTAGAATGAAGATAAATGATGTAGAACGATACGTAGAACGATGATTATACTTGAGGTACAGAATGAGATGTTGAGGCATGGATTGTTGATGGTACTGGTGTTGTTACTGATGGTACTGTTGATGCCGGTGATGCTGCTGAAGCTGGTACATTTTTCACCATCATTTCAAAGGCTACAACTCGGGTGCGAAGCTCGTTGACTTCTTCGATTACTCCGGGATGATTGGCGGTTGGAACAAGCGAATGAATAAGGTTTATAATTTTAGATAGAAGATAATCGTGACGAACTACCCTGGAGATGAGGCTAAAAATGGCGTTTCGGATAGGTTCGCCGGTAAGTGCTTCAGGTTCTTCGCCGAGGGTGCAGGTTGGTGGGTGGAAAGGATCGCCTTCTTCTTGTCTCCATTGGTTAAGTCGACTACGAACCCATCCGATGAATTGGGGATGGCTGATTCGTTGACTCATTCTGGTGACGCTGCTTCTAGGGCTAGAGTGGGACTCCATATCGGAATCCGAGGGACTTGAACTAGTTGTGAGTTCCATTGCGTACGATTGAATAAAGGATTTTTCGATATGAAATGATTTTCGGATATCGGATGATATTCTAATTATATAGAATACCTATACATAGTACAAAAGCTCTCGTAGATTACGAAGGGATTTAAGGAAACGTGTCAGATTAAGTCTACAATAACAGATACGCTAAGATATGAATTAGCAGATACGCTAAGATATGAATTTATCTGTACACTATCTATCAAATAAGTGCAAGAAGTCGTGTCTAGACTTAGGAATGATAAGCAGGTAATTTTCCACTAGGAATGATAAACAATACTTATAATATGCAGCTAAGGTCGAAGTCCAGACTCGCTAATGCATCCTAACAACTATCAGTTAGACACACTAATGCAAGACCTGGTTCGCTAGGACCAACGCTCTGATACCAAATGTCAAAACCTGTCCTTATCCACCGGGACGAAGTCATCAACATCTGGTCCCATTGCGAGGTACTGTCCTAAGTATGCCATGTATGACTCCATGTAGTATCTTTAAAATGAGCAAATGCACAGCGGAAGACTTAATTCGTACCTGAGAATAAACATGCTTAAAAGTGTCAACCAAAAGGTTGGTGAGTTCATAGGTTTATCGTAACAACAGTTATCAATAGTTTCAATAGACCACAAGATTTCATAATCATAAACATAATACACTCGCAAGTGTATGTAAAGCATTCTAAGTGGTTGAGCACTTGGTAACCATACTTAACATTTAATCAACGTCGCATATTCCCTTTATTATGAAATCTCCCTACACTGTACCAAGTGTAGTAACGAAACGAAGTACTGTGCAACCGTTGAATACTGGTCGTCCAGTCCGGTTGGGGTTGTCAGGCCCGATAGATCTATCAACAGGATTCGCGTTTACAATACCCATGTAAATATTAGTTACCAAGCTACAGGGAAATATGCCAGTGGTACAACTCAACATAGAATGTATTTTAAGTACTTGTGTCTATTTCGTAAAGCATTCATAAAAGCAGCGCATGTATTCTCAACCCAAAAATATATATTGCAAAAGCAATTAAAAAGGGAGCAAATGAAACTCACCATACTGTATTTCGTAGTAAAAATACATATAACATCATTAAACAAGTGTAGGGTTGGCCTCGGATTCACGAACCTATATCGGATATATATATTAATACATATAATTGTAATCGAACAAATTTATTTATTGTTAATGCTATATTTGTTATCTTAATTATGTATTTCATTAGTAACCTAATTAATTACATTTATTTTGTGTACATTAAAAAAATAATTATAATATAGTTTTATTAAGTATGTTTTTATATGTTTAATTTTTATTGTAAATACAATAATGATAATAATATATTAAAATAATGATACTTATAATAATGATAAAAATAATGATAATAATAATAATAAAAATAAAAATAATATTATTAAATATAATAATAAAATCATGTTTAATGATAATAAAAATAATAATGATAAAAGTAATAATAATCATGATACTTTTAATAATAATAATAATAATGATAAGTTTAATAAAAATGATAATTTTATATATAACGATAATTTTACTAATAATGATAACTTTAATAAAAATGATAGTTTTTAATGATAATTTTAATGATAATTCTAATAATAATTTAAATGATGATTTTGATAAACATGTTATTCTTAGTAATAATGATAATCTTAATAAAAATGATAATTTTATTTAATCACGACTTAACTGTATTTATATTCATCTTTACTCATAAACGTACTTATAACTATACTTCTCGGTAATAATTACCTTAACAATATTCATGATCACAACCTTAATCGTTTTTAACTTAACATTCGTAATCCTAATTATATTAGTATTAATGATATTATTAATATAATAATTATGATATCTAAATTGGTATAATAATAATAATAATAATAATAATAATAATAATAATAATAATAATAATAATAATAATAATAATAATAATAATAATAATAATAATAATAATAATAATAATAATAATAATAAGAGCAATAAAAGTAATAATATTACTACCTCACATGAAAAAGCTCCAAAAAGAAAATAACTGTCTTTGACAGGGTTCGAACCCACGACTTCATACTAACACAACATACCTCCTAACCATTTAGCTGTTCATGTTTTTCTGATACGTTTGGATCGTGATTGTATTTAACCATTACTACTATAGTCCACTAAAAGCCCAAGGAACAAATCAATAAGTGTACGGCCCAATATGGTTCATGGCCCAATATAATAATACGGCCCAAGAGATTTGCAAAGCCGAACAGTTTTAAAGAGTTATTCCAGCAGCTCGTTAATTGATCTGTGGATTATATGGGGTAATACTTCGGTAAATAAAAAATAAAAAATAAAAAGCCTCCATTGTGCTGTACAGCTCATCGTTCTTCATTGAAATCATCAACATCATTATCGTTTATTTTTATCAACGTATCATCATACACCCTCATCCATTCATACGTTTACTATTCATCATCATTATTATCATATCGAACATAAACAGAAATAACAGCGATTATTATGGTTTGTGGTGGTGTTTCGTGGCGTTCCAACAGTAACCAGAAATCATAAAAAGGTATACGCGTAACAGCAGTAACATAAGAATGAAAAGAAGAAGAAAGGGAGAAAAGGATTTATATATATGTAAACCGAAAGGGGTGGCAATTTAACCAGTGGTCGACGGTGGTAGTGATGGAGGATTGGGTGGTGTTAGAAGATTCACGATGGTGGTTATGGATTAATGAAGGTTGTGTTCAACGATGGTGATGGGTTTCATGATTTAGAAGTGGTGGTGGGTGTGATGTGGGCTTCGAAACAAAAACAAGAAACGAATTAGAATCAGAAAAAGTAACGTGTTTAATCTATGGCGGTGCTAACTTGTCGACGGTGGTGAAGGTGTTCATCGGTTTGAAGTGGTGATGGAGGGTGGGGTTCCAAGGTGGTTTCGATGGTGGTTAGGAGAGAGAGAAGAGAGAGATGGATGATGGTGGTTTGTTGTAGCTTACGGTGGTGGTGGATTGTTGGTTGGTTTGAACATGGTGATGGCGGTTTACGGTTGTGATGGAGTGGGTTTAACCGAATAGAAACTTGGAGTCATCAAAATGGGTTTGGTTAACGATCGAAATAGTAGTAGAAGTAAAACATGATGGTGGTTCACGATGGTTTCAAGTGGTGGTTGTTTAGGATTGCAAACTGAAACGCGTAACAGAAGGTTTGTTTATGGATTTGGCGATGATGGTTGTCGAAAACCGAAGCAAGAGAGGGAGAGATTGAGATGGTTGTTTACGGTTGAGAGTAATGGTGGCTTAAGCTAATGATAGTGGTGATATATGTGGGCTTTGTGTATAGAGTCTGTGCCATTGATGCATTTGTGAATGTATATAAATAATATTACGCAGTACCGGTTTATGATTCACACAAATTTTGAAACGTGATTACAGCTCATGTAATATAATAATAAATATAATAATACTATATTATAATATTTTCAACAATCATAAACGGGTGTAAATGAAAAGGAAACAGATAGCCGCCTAATAATTAGATGATTGTGCCGATAGTTTTCACGAACTGTGTTATATCGTGACCATTGCTAAACAGTTAGAATATAAAAGTGTTCCTAAGAAATTCTAAATTTTTAGATTAAATATATTTAATTATTTCACTCATTAACTGTTTGAAACCTGATCAAAAAGGTTCGAAAATTATTTATTTTCTGTTTCGATTTATATGTACGGAGTACTAATATTTATACTTAAAAAGGCAAAAATACTTTTAACCAATCTAGAATCTTCGTAATTGATTTACAGTTCAAATTTTATTTTTATCCTTCATAAACTTATATTAAATCTATATGAACGCTAACGAAATGTCAACCGAGTATTACTGACGTTTACTAATTAAACTCGAAATCATTTATTTTCCATTTACACTCTCTCTATATATGATCAGTTTTAAATAACAAGTTTTATCACATAAATATATATTATATATTTTTAAACAAATAAATTTAATATTATTTTATATATTTCCAAGTAGTATTTATATACATATTTATATACACTCATATATATATATATATGTATCTATTTACAAATAGTTGTTCGTGAATCGTCGAGAACAGTCGAAGGTCAATTGAATATATGAAACAGTTCAAGATTTTTGAGACTCAACCTAACAAACTTTGCTTATCGTGTTGAAAATACAATATCGTATCGAGAGTTTGGCTCAAAATTAGTCGAAATTTTTCGGGTCATGACACATAGCATTTCATTGTTGGGCCACCAGTTTCTGATTTAAATCTTAGGCCAAAACGCAATTGTGATCAGGATGATTATCATATAATGGAGAAACGGATATATACGATATATATATATAATTCGAAACTGATCTAAATCAAAAAAGTAACAATAGCCGGATGGTTAAGGGGTATAGTGGGTTAGTGAGAGGTTTTGGGTTCGAGTCTTGGTGGCGGCGTTCTTTTTTTTAGAACTTGTTTTGAAGGTAGTCTATCTTTAATTATTATTATTATTATTATTATTAATATTATTATTATTTTTATTATTATTATTATTATTATTATTATTATTATTATTATTATTATTATTATTATTATTATTATTATTATTATTATTATTATTATTATTATTGTTATATTAATTACTATCATTAATACATTATATTATTATTATCATTAATATAAATATTATTATCATGCTATAATTATTATCATCATTAAAATGAGTATTAGGATTATTAGGATTTTCATTACTATTATTAATATTAATATTATTATTAGTATTATCATTAAATTTATCATTCTTATAAAAAATTCATTTTTTTTAATTATTATTATTAATAAAAGTATTTTTATTAAAATTATCATTATAAGTGTTATCATTATTATTAAAAATATCATTTTTAATATTATTATTATTATTATTATTATTATTGTTATTATTATTATTATTATTATTATTATTATTATTATTATTATTATTATTATTATTATTATTATTATTATTACAAAATAATACAGCATGTTATTCATTATCTATATTATTATCATTCTATCAAATAAATACTTATATGAAGTGTATATGCAAAGTATACATAAATATATAACAATTGAAATAATATATATTATTAATATCAATACATAACTTGTTCGATTACGATTATATGTTTTAATATATATACAAATGATATAAGTTCGTGAATCCGAGGCCAACCCTACACTTGTTTAATGATGTTATATGTATTTTTACTACAAAATACAGTATGGTGAGTATATAGTCCCACTTTTAAACTCTAAATATTTCGGGATGAGAATACATGCATTTTATGATTTACGTTATAGACACAAGTGATTAAAAATACATTCTACGTTGAGTTGTACCACTGGCATATTTCCCTGTAGCTTGGTAACTAATATTTACATGGGTATTGTAAACGCGAATCCTGTTGATAGATCTATCGGGCCTGACAACCCCAACCGGACTGGACGACCAGTATTCAATGGTTGCACAGTACTTCATTTCGGTGACTATACTTGGTACAGTGTAGTGAGATTTCATAATAAAGGGAATATGTAACGTTGATTATTGTTAAGTATGGTTACCAAGTGCTCAACCACTTAGAAAGCTTTACATACACTTGCGAGTGTATTATGTTTATGATTATGAAATCTTGTGGTCTATATTTATAGCGCTGCTAGCATTTAAACCTATATCTCACCAACCTTTTGGTTGAAATTTTAAAGCATGTTTATTCTCAGGTTTGAAAGAAATCTTCCGCTATGTATTAGCTCATTTTAAGGATATTACTTGGAGTCGTTCATGACATATTTCAAAAGACGTTGCATATAGAATGTCAGTACCTCGCATTGGGACCAACTGTTGAAGACTTCGTCCAGGTGGATTAGGACGGGGTTTGACAGAATGGTATCAGAGCGGTGGTCTTAGCGAACCAGGTCTTGCATTAGTGTGTCTAACTGATAGTTGTTAAGATGCATTAGTGAGTCTGGACTTCGACCGTGTCTGCATGTTAAAAGTTTTGCTTATCATTTCTAGTCAAAAATCATCTGCTTATCATCTTTAGGAAATTACCTGTTTATCATTCTTAGTCTAGACATGTCTTACTGCCTCTATTGCATAGACAGTGCATAGATAAATTCATATCTTAGCGTATCTGTTATTGTTACCTTTGCTTGACATCTTCCGTAGATTCCTCCGTAATTTATGGGATTTTAGTATTATATATGCATATGTAAATCATGTAATGCAGGATACTAATCTACATCCTATAATCTATTTCTTATCAAAAATCCTTCATCTGACCGTACGAGATGAATCCCTCCACCAGTTCGAGTCCCTTAGATTTCGATAGCTATTTCGATAGCTATTTCGACAGCTATTCCGACATGGATATTCACCTAAGCCCCGAAAGCGGTGTCACCAGAATGAATCAATCAATTAGTCATCTCCGATTCATCTGATGGGTTCATAGTCGATTTAGTCAATGGAGACGCGAAGAAGGTGATCCTTTTCACCAACCGAATTCACCTCTTGGCGATGAACTTGAAGCATTTACTGACGGATCAGTCCGAAATACCATTTTCACCCTCATTTCCCGAATATCTCAACACGATTATATTCTATCTAAAATTCTAAACCTTACTCATCCACTTGTTCCGACCGACAATCATCCAGGAATAATAAAATAAGTCAAAGAATTTCGCGCTCGAGTAATAAATTAGGAGAATATGGTGCAAAATTTACCAGCTTCAGCAATATCACCGGCACCCACAGTACCATCAATAACAGCACCAGTACCATCAACAATCCATGCCTCAACATCTCATTCTGTACCTCGAGCGTAATCATCGTTCTACGTATCGTTCTATCTACTTTATCTTCGTTCTACATGTCGTTCTACATCGATTATCTTCGCTCGACATGGCAATTATGTAATCTCTAATGTTTTAGAGATCATGTAATCTAGTACTAACGATAAATCAAATGAGTTTAATATCTTATTGACTCATTAAATCCATGATTACATCTGAAGAAAATATATATGTATGTATATTTTCATAAAGATTGTAATTAAAAATTCTTTCGTACAAACTGTTAATGATGAAAATATTTTAACGGGTAGGTAATACCCGAGGAATATTTAGATTTCACATTAATAAGTTACACTGTACACTCTTCAGTTCTGATTCAGCAGTCATTAACAATACTGCTCAATTCCGAACATATACGTATCCGTTCACCAAAGAACAACTATTTTCATTCAAATTCAAATTCATATTTGGATTTTGACTTCTCAGAATCCAACAAGTGGCATAAAGAAGAAAATATTGGACAAAATAAAATTGGTTAGAAACAAACAATTTAACTATGAGAAGAATTTTGTTAAGAATCCACGCTAACTGTTCCTAGCTAACTATTCATAGCTAACTAGTTACATTTTATTTATCGCAATTTATATTCTCGCAATTTTATTTATCGTCATTTAATTTTCTGTTATTTATTTTTACGCACTTTAAATATTCTTGGTACATCCTAACACAATAAGTATACAATACGTTTTGATAAATCCTAAGACAATACGTACACAATACGTCTTAGTTAAATCTAAGACAATACGTTTACAATACGTCTCTGGGTTGATGCAAAGACAATACGTATACAATATGTCGTTGGGAAATTCTAAGATTATATGTATATATAAACTAATTATTGGACTATCAACTAAGAACTGTCATTATTGGACAATTAAAATGAATTAAAATATTGATTATAACATATGAAACTAAACATTTCTTCAAGTTTGCCACTTGATTTAATCTTAAACCTCATTTGTATCTTGACGATTACGATCTGCGTTCAAACCTTTCATGATTCTTGAAAATACCTCAATCGAGAGGTTGAACCAACCGCACTTCATCTACGGAAGAAAAGATTTTGCATATAGTTATGCACCTGAAAAACTCTCGGAAACTGAGTAAACGTTTAACCCGTATCTGTGCTAGTTCCTTTGGCGTTGTTATTATCGAAAATAAATTTGCAATTCCTCTTTAAAGTAGTCAATTTTGTCACAGCTCCAGCAAGTTAACTTCGACTTCTCAGTAAGACTAGTCTTATTATATCCTCGATATATATACGTTGTCCTTTCGCCGTCGTTACCGGAGAACCTTTTATATTCCACGACATCATCAGCAGATGTACCAGCAGCTCGTCATCCCTTTGGCGGAATCAACAATCGGTATTTTGAAATCTCGCAGCGTTTTATTTCAGCAGCTATATATATACAACGTCTATCCCTAAGAATTACATATTTCGAATGTGAAGTTTCTGAAAAACACCCTGAACTGCGAACTAGTTCTCGAAATGCTGATGAAGCAGCAAAAACTGTAAACAACTTTAACGATCAAAAGTTTGATGATAAAGAATGGTATGGTGGTAAAGCTGAGAAAAAGAGAAGGTTTGAAACTGGAAAACGGATCGAGCAGACCATGAAGGAAGCTGTGGACAAATCACAAAGATTAAACCCACCTTCAAAGGGTCCAAATGATTCAGTGTCTGCTGAAATCGTTAGCAAACACCTTACTTCTTATTCTAAACCTTTCCAGATGATATTCTTCATCATCATTTTATCTTAAATAGTATAGGATATATTCGTATCTTCCATTATACATATTCTCCATATTTCTGGAGATATTTTCATAACTATTCTTATCTGAGATCATTTATCTCTCCGTAATATCTGCGTTACAACATAAAATAAACTGTGTTAGTTTCTAAATTCTGAAACCTTCGAGTTTAAAATATGAATGTTTTAAAGTAGCGTTGGGAACTGAAGCATGAGTTAGTATAATATAATGACACTTGATCAACGTGATTATATTACAGTAATTCATGCTGAGTTTCTAATAAAGCATGATGATTCACAGTACCGTCATCATGTGCTATGTTACACGACTCTTATATTCTATTTAATCTTTAAATATATCAAGAAAATATTTCTTGATGATTCGGTCTTTTCCAGGGTATTCTGGTAATTTGACAAATCAAGATCATGCCATTACGATTCCCTCCTTAGAACATTAACTATGTTCAATTCAAAATCCATACCTACGAATTCCGGACCATTATTCGCTTGACTCGAAGTCGGGAAGAGGAGACAAAAGTATATAACTCTTGAATATAAAAGAAAATATAAAGCTCGACAATAACACATAAATTACAAACCGTGTGTATCAATACGTATTGCAACGTAAAGACATGGGAGAATTAAAAACATTATAATTCCAAGGAAATAATAGAAGTGAATAGATTCTTCTGGCGGCAGATGAAAGAGAAGAATGAAAGATATGAAAGTTAGAAATATAACAAGAATCAGAACGGGATAGAGCATTTTGAAGAATACTTTAAGGTATGAATTGAGGGATAAAGAATAGAAGATGTGAGATATAGAAATAAGGATGTGAAGGGGGTGGATTTATAGTAATATATCCGACAGAGAAATCGGAATAGATTATTGCATTTAATCAAAGAAGATCCTGATTTCCCTAATCGACAAATAACCAAATCTTATTACGAAGATTTTCTTTAAATCCCATAAATTTCGAAAACCAATCATACATATGTCATCGGTTAAAAATGAATATACATTTATTCATTTCACTCTCTTGCGATAGTTTCACTTATACTCCTCGCGTAATCAAATTATTTTATCTATATTACTCAATGATGATAAAACTCTATTATCATCTCATGTTTGTCATGAAAACATTCTTATTGTTATCCATGACGACCTCTATCAAATTTCGGGGACGAAATTTCTTTAACGGGTAGGTACTGTCACGACCCGGAAAATTTCGACTGATTTTGAACCAAACTCTCGATACGATATTGTATTTTTGACACGATAAGCAAAGTCTGTTAGGTTGAGTCTCAAAAATTGTGAACTGTTTCATATATTCAATTGACCTTCGACTATTCCCGACGATTCACGAACAACTAATTTTAAATAGTTATATATATATATATATATATATATATATATATATATATATATATATATATATATATATATATATATATATATATAATATGTATATGAATATTACTTGTAAATTGATTACGAAGATTCAAGATTTGTTAAAAATATTTTTATCTTTTTAGTTAAATTTTAAGTACTCCGTACATATAAATTGGAACAGAAAATAAATAATTATCGAACCTTTTTTTATCAGGTTTCAAACAGTTAATGAGTGAAATAATTAAATATATTTAATCTAAAAATTTGGGATTTTTAGGGACACTTTTATGCGCTAACTGTTTAGCAATGGGCACGACATAATACCCGTGAGAGTGTCGGCAGATGCAAATCAAATAAAGTAGCTGCCATTCAAAATGAAAACACATTTTCTTTTCTTGATGTAATAAATAATTATTATTATATTTATTATTATATTTAATATTATATTATATCTAATTATATATAAATATATGTTACCTGTACATGATTACCACACACGCAACTTGTTTACTAGATTTCTTTATGGGTACCAGACTCAACATCTCCCATCATATTTGCTTTTCATATTAATTAAGTATATGCATATATATATATATATATATATATATATATATATATATATATATATATATATATATATATATATATATATATATATATATATATATATATATATATATATATATATATATATATATATATATATATATATATATATATATCTTCAACCTCCACTACACAATCACCACCATCATGTATCACCACATCCGTCACCACTTTGACCACCTATACCACCGCCAACACCTTCTATCGCCACTACCTTGAGCCACCATCTACAATCACAAACCACCAAGACCCTCATCATGTAACCACCACCATCTCCGATCGATCACCCACAAGCCACCATCGATAACCACCATCATCTCTCTCTCGTTCTCTCTCTTATTTGTAACCAAGAACCACCATGGTTCCACACCATATTTACTTCTACTTCACGTATTGCTACCCGTCTTTCCTGTGTTTCTAATTCAATTTGATTAAACCCATCAACACAAGAAACCCCATGTTCAACCATGACCATCACCACAACCGTGAGCCATCATCACTTCCGGAAACCACCATGGACCACCTCTACTCTTTGTGTTTCTGTCGAAAACAAACCATCACCACGCCACCCTTCTTCAATCGTGAGCCACAATATATCACCCTCCCACCTACGAAACCTATTTAAAAACCACCATGAAATCACCTGCTATTACAGCGGTTTTTGTTTTACTATTTTTCCATCAAAACAACCTCAAGACCACTATAAACCCATTGAACAACCTGCATTTATTTCCTGTCATTCGCAGCTGATGTACACTTCCTGCTAAGAACAAAGAAGACGATGCTACAGTACGATTTTTTTGTTTTAACTACTGCTGAGTATTCTACGGTTTCTGCTGCTATACGAATCTCTCTTTCGACTTTTTTCATTCGATCTCTTCTACAACCGTTACATGAAATACTCGAATAAGTTTTGGTTGTTACTAGTATTAGTTTATATTTCTGTCCGATTAAAAGAAGGTGATGTACAGCGGTGATGAAAATGATGGGTCACCAAATGCCTCCTCAATCCCACGTGCAAATAGATCAAGTTCTTTGAATACAAACGTTTCAAAATGTTAGATTACTTGACTCCTTTTTGCACAATTAGGCCTATGAGTTTATGCTTAAAGTGGACCGTAAACCTTTGTTTTAAGTAAGTTGGGCCGAGACATAGCATTTCATTGTTGGGCCACCAGTTTCTGATTTAAATCTTGGGCCAAAACGCAATTGTGATCAGGATGATTATAATATAATGGAGAAACGAATATATACGATATATATATAATTCGAAACTGATCTATATCAGTATAGTAACAATAGCCGGATGGTTAAGGGGTATAGTGGGTTAGTGAGAGGTTTTGGGTTCGAGTCTTGGCGACGGCGTTCTTTTTTTTAGAACTTGTTTTGAAGGTAGTCTATCTTTAATTATTATTATTATTATTATTATTATTATTATTATTATTATTATTATTATTATTATTATTATTATTATTATTATTATTATTATTATTATTGTTATATTAATTACTATCATTAATACATTATATTATTATTATCATTAATATAAATATTATTATCATCCTATAATTATTATCATCATTAAAATGAGTATTAGGATTATTAGGATTTTCATTACTATTATTAATATTAATATTATATTATTATTAGTATTATCATTAAAATTATCATTCTTATAAAAAAAATTCATTTTTTTAATTATTATTATTAATAAAAGTATTTTTATTAAAATTATCATTATAAGTATTATCATTATTATTAAAAATATCATTTTTAATATTCTTATCATTATTATTATTATTTTTAACATTATTATTATTATTATTATTATTATTATTATTATTATTATTATTGTTATTGTTGTTATTATTATTATTATTATTATTATTATTATTATTATTATTATTATTATTATTATTATTATTATTATTATTATTATTATTATTATTATTATTATTACAATATAATACAGCATGTTATTCATTATCTATATTATTATCATTCTATCAAATAAATACTTATATGAAGTGTATATGCAAAGTATACATAAATA
Source organism: Rutidosis leptorrhynchoides (assembly GCF_046630445.1). Classification (NCBI taxonomy): domain Eukaryota; kingdom Viridiplantae; phylum Streptophyta; class Magnoliopsida; order Asterales; family Asteraceae; genus Rutidosis; species Rutidosis leptorrhynchoides. The sequence continues at coordinate 570,232,020 of NC_092334.1, forward strand.
TATAACAATTGAAATAATATATATTATTAATATCAATACATAACTTGTTCGATTACGATTATATGTTTTAATATATATACAAATGATATAGGTTCGTGAATCCGAGGCCAACCCTACACTTGTTTAATGATGTTATATGTATTTTTACTACAAAATACAGTATGGTGAGTATATAGTCCCACTTTTAAACTCTAAATATTTCAGGATGAGAATACATGCATTTTATGATTTACGTTATAGACACAAGTGATTAAAAATACATTCTACGTTGAGTTGTACCACTGACATATTTCCCTGTAGCTTGGTAACTAATATTTACATGGGTATTGTAAACGGGAATCCTGTTGATAGATCTATCGGGCCTGACAACCCCAACTAGACTGGACGACCAGTATTCAACGGTTGCACAGTACTTCCTTTCGGTGACTACACTTGGTACAGTGTAGTGAGATTTCATAATAAAGGGAATATGTAACGTTGATTATTGTTAAGTATGGTTACCAAGTGCTCAACCACTTAGAATGCTTTACATACACTTGCGAGTGTATTATGTTTATGATTATGAAATCTTGTGGTCTATATTTATAGTGCTGCTAGCATCTAAACCTATATCTCACCAATCTTTTGGTTGACATTTTAAAGCATATTTATTCTCAGGTTTGAAAGAAATCTTTCGCTGTGCATTAGCTCATTTTAAGGATATTACTTGGAGTCGTTCATGACATATTTCAAAAGACGTTGCATATAGAATGTCAGTACCTCACAATAGGACCAACTGTTGAAGACTTCGTCCAGGTGGATTAGGACGGGGTTTGACACTTCAGATACAGTGTAACCAGGGGTCTTAATCCTATGAAATAGCTAATTTCATATAGGTGGACAAGTCCTGATCACAACCTAGGTTGGTCAATCCTTATGATGCTAGCATACAAATCTATCAGACTTCCTAGTTCAGTATTATAACAGTAATTGTACTAAATTAACATAATTACGCTAACCCAGACTTCTATCATGGCAACATACAGATTAATTAAGCTATCATGGTAATATCAGAACGCATTATTAAACATAAAAAGTAAGAACACATGTTTAATACAAAAGACAAGCGTTTCGGATAAAAATCTGAAAAGGCCGAAGAAATCTTCCCGAGATCGCAGGGACTCGCCGGGATATCCTCCGGAAAATAAAAGTTAAGCTAACTACTACTAAAAACTAACTAAAAGCTTGAAAATATGAAATGAATTACAAATTGAGTGTGTGTTGAAATGGATGGAGAAAGCCCTTCAAATAGACTTGGAATTTGCCTGCAAACGGCTGGCAGGCCGTTTGGCAAGCCGTTTGCAGGGCCCGTTTGCTAAGGCAAGCCGTTTAATGAGGCTGTTTGATCTGGGCATTTGGCAGGCCGTTTGCCACACTGGCAGGTCATTTGACAGTCCGTTTGGCAAGTCGTTTGGCTTGCTGATTTGCTAGATCGTAACTTGATTTCTTGTCTTTCACCGTTTTCGCTCTAGAATCTTCGTTTTAGCTCCGTTTTACTTGATTCTTTTTGCATCGCCTTCGTAATTACTTAATCTACAAATCAACCGAAAAACGATAATTCTACCGACAAAGTTTAAATCTTTATTGTTCTAGGGCTTAATATCGGGGATAAAAATGTGACTTTTTGGCCGATATCAGCGTGGTTGAGCCCTCAAAAGTGTGCTCAAACGTGTGTGTGATGACCCGGGAATTTCCGACCAAATTTAAACTTTAATCTTTATATGTTTCCGACACGATAAGCGAAGTCTGTAATGTTGAAATCTCAAAAACTTTGAACTGTGTTCATGTATATATTTGACCTTTGACCAATCTCGACGATTCACGAACAATTATGTGTAAATAAATATGTAGATAAATAAATATAGATTTATATATATATATATATATATATATATATATATATATATATATATATACATATAAGTAAATATAAATATAAATGTATATATAATATTTTTAATTAACAATGTACACTTTAATCGGTTGGAATTAAAAATGTAAAATAACATATATAATAATTAAGTTACTATTAAAATGAATATATATAAATTTTATACATAACTAGTATTATATATATTGTAATATATGTAAAGATTATAAATATTAAATATTCAAAATATATTAATTTATAATTAGTAATTATGATATACTTAATTGTAAAATTATTATATTAAATGTAATTACAGGTATAGAATATAGTTGTAGTAGTAATATTATTATTACTTTTATTCCTATTACTAATATTAACATCAATATTAGAATTATTAATATTAGTATTACTATTATTATTATTATTATTATTATTATTATTATTATTATTATTATTATTATTATTATTATTATTATTATTATTATTATTATTATTATTATTATTATTATTATTATTATTATTATTATTATTATTAATATCAATAATATTATTGTTATTATCAACTTCACTAAAATTGTTATTATTGTGGCTTAATATTATTATTACTCTTATCATTATTATTATTATTATTATTATTATTAATATTATTATTATTATATACATTTAGATTATTGTTAAAATAATTATAATTATTAATTAATAATAATAACTAGATAAATCATATGTACAAATTGGGATCCAATTCAGCTTTAGATCTCTTTCAAACTGTAACTAATTGGTACGAACGAATACTTTTTTCCATAACCAAACAAATTCTGTTGTAGGTCTCAATCTACTTTTGTTTTATTTTTCTTTATTTATTTATTTATTTTTTGCCTAATTGAATCAATATCAGTCGATCAATATGGCATATATATAAATCACTCGACTTACTTATCTGGAAGGAATTATTCGATTTCTTATCATCATCATTCAATATCAATTATAACTTATTCAATTTATGGAATTAAATCAGAAAAAGAAACTGCAACCCGTTAATATCCCTGTTTCGACCTGTAACAAGGGATAACTCGAATTTGAAAGAATTTTAAAAATGTAAAAGTGCAATTATGTTAGGTTTCCTCCAACCAAACTATATGGAAAATTTCACGTTCAAATTCTTCCTATCGAGATTCAATTTTGAAGTCAAAGATTTTGAAACAAAAAGTCAACCCAGTTGTTCATGGAAAATTTGAATTCGATTTTAAGTTTCATGTTAAATTAAAGGTGTAGGAAGTTTCTAAAAAGGATTTCCAATCTATTTCATGTAGAAATTTTCTTCTAAAATCGTCTTGATTCCAAAATCACGATTTAAGTTCATTATTATTTTTTTTCTTTTCCCGCGAACACAGCCTCTGCTGTTCTTTTTTTTATTATTTAATTTGGGTCTGTTAAATTAAGAAACGAATACTGATTATATCTGTTTCAATTTCTATGTGAAATCAAATAACAATTAGATGATGGGTTGGGTTCATTGATCGACTGGTTTTTGAAGGAAAGGGAAATAACAAAAAATATAGATAAATACCTGTGGGGTTCGAATAATAACAGAAAAACAGTTTGGGATGGATAGTTTAGTGTGGTGTCGGGTTTACGAAAGGTCACAAGTTCGATACTAGGCTGTGGCATTCTTTTTGTGACATTTTTTGAAGGTAGTCATTTACTACTACTACTACTACTACTACTATTATTATTATTATTATTATTATTATTATTATTATTATTATTATTATTATTATTATTATTATTATTATTATTATTATTATTATTATTATTATTATTATTATTATTATTATTGTTATTATTAATTGTTATTAGTATTATGTTAAAAGTTATAGTATAACTATTATTATTATTACTAAAGTTATTATTAAGTAATATCATAAAAATAATATTAGTATTATTATTATTACTATATATTCATTAATATCGTTAAGACTATTTTTAACGTTATCTATATTAAAATCAGTAAAAGTATTTTTTTGTTGTTAAAATTTCAGAATTGTTAATAATATTAATATAAGGATTATTTTGATTACTATGAATAAGAATGATATTGTTATTACAAAAATAATACAAATTATTTTCATCAACATTAGTACTTGTATCATTTTATGATATTTAGTATTATTATTATTATCATAACCTTAATTACAAACATAATGATTATTATTATTATTGTTATTAATAATATTATAAACAATATAAGTATTATTATTAAGTAATATGATTATTAACATTATCATTTTTGATATCAAAAACTACCTTTTTAAACAAATAAATATTTTGTACACAAAATATACTTTTCACATATACTATAATTATATTTAAATATCACATAATTATATATATCAAAACTACTAAGAGTATTTATATAAATACTTACAGATGACAAACAATCGATTCTTTTAAATATAACATTAAACAAGAATGTATATAAATAGGGATATATTAACTATATAAATATTAACCATTTTGAATATATATACGCAAATTAGATATATAATATATAAATTAAGTTATAATAAATAAATTTGTCGATTACGATTATGTATATTAATATATATACAAATGATATAGGTTTGTGAATCCGAGGTCAACCCTACACTTGTTAAATGACGTCATATGTATTTTTACTACAAAATACAGTATGGTGAGTTCATTTGCTCCCTTTTACTCTTTATATTTTTGGGCTGAGAATACATGCACTGTTTTAAAGACTGTTTTACAATATTTATATGCGTGAGTTTCATTACTCCCCTTTTAAATGCTTTTGCAATATATATTTTTGGGACTGAGAATACATGCGCTGCTTTTATAAATGTTTTACGAAATAGACACAAGTAATCGAAACTACATTATATGGTTGGATTATCAAATCGAATATCACCCTTTTTAGTCTGGTAATCTAAGAATTAGGGAACAGACACCCTAATTGACGCGAATCCTAAAGATAGATCTATCGGGCCCAACAAGCCCCATCCAAAGTACCGGATGCTTTAGTACTTCGAAATTTATATCATGTCCGAAGGAGGTTCCCGGAATGATGGGGATATTCTTATATGCATATTGTGAATGTCGGTTACCAGGTATTCAAACCATATGAATGATATTTTTGTCTCTATGCATGGGACGTATGTTTATGAGAAATGGAAATATGAAATCTTGTGGGCTATTAAAATTTATGAAATGATTATTTATGTTAAACTAATGAACTCACCAACCTTTTGGTTGACACTTGAAAGCATGTTTATTCTCAGGTATGAAAGAAATCTTCCGCTGTGCATTTACTCACTTTAAAGATATTACTTGGAGTCATTCATGACATATTTCAAAAGACGTTGCATTCGAGTCGTTGAGTTTATCAAGATTATTATTAAGTCAATTATAGTTGGATGTATTATGAAATGGTATGCATGATGTCAAATTTTGGTGTAAAGAAAGTTTGACTTTTCAAAAACGAATGCAATGTTTGTAAAATGTATCATATAGAGGTCAAGTACCTCGCTATGTAATCAACTGTTGTGAATCGTTTGTAATCGATATGGACTTCGTCCGGATGGATTAGGACGGGTCTTCATAGTTAGTATCAGAGCGGTGGTCTTAGCGAACCATTTCTGCATTAGTGTGTCTAACTGATAAGTCGCTAGGATGCATTAGTGAGTCTGGACTTCGACCGTGTCTGCATGTCAAAAGTTTTGCTTATCATTTTGTGTCAAAAATTACCTTCTTATCATTCTTAGAGAATCACTTGCTTATCATTCTTAGTCTAGACACGTTTTACTGCATTGACTGCATGAATAGTGTATAGACAAAATTCATATCTTAGCGTATCTGTTACTGTAACTTTGCCTGACAACTTCCGTAGATTCCTCCGTAACTTAAGGGATTTTAGTATCATATATGCATATGTAAATTATGTATTGTAGGGTACTAATCTACATCCTATAATCTATTTCTTATCGAAAATCCTTCATCTGATTGTACGAGATGAATCCTGCAACCAGTTCGAGTCCCTCAGATTCCAATAGCTATTCCGATAGTTATTCCGACAGCTATTCCGACATAGATGTTCACCTAAGCTCCGAAAACAGCATCATCGGCATGAATCAACCAATCAGCCATTATCAATTCATCTGATGGGTTCGTAGTCGACTTAATTAATGGAAACGCACAGAAGGTAATCCCTTCCACCAACCGAATTCACCTCTTGACAATGAACCTGAAGCGTTTACCGGCGAACCCGTTCGAGACACCATTTTCAGTCTCATTTCCAGGGTAACTCGACAAGATTATATTCTATCCACAATTCTGAACCTTATTCATCTGCTCGTTCCGACCGACAATCATCCTAGAGTAATAAGTCAACGAACTTCGCGCTCGAATAATCAATTCGGAGAATATGGTGCAAAATGTACCAGCTTCATCAACATCACCGGCACCAATAGTACCATCAATAACAGCACCAGTACCATCAACAATCCATGCTTCAATATCATTATCTGTACTTTGAGTATGATCTTCGTTCTACGTATCGTTCTACCTCATTTATCTTCGTTCGACATGGCGAATATGTAATCTCTAAAGTTTTAGAGATTATTTATTCTAGTTCCAACCGAAAAGCAAATGAGTTTAATATCATATTAACTCATTAAATCCATGAATACATCTGAAGAAAATATATATGTATATATGTTTTCATAAAGATTGTAATTAAAAATTCTCTTGTACAAACTGTTAATGGTGAAAATATTTTAACGGGTAGGTAATACTCGAGGAATATTTAAATTTCACATTAATAAGTTACATTGTACGTTCTTCGAATCTGTTTCAACAGTCATATACTATCTTACATACATCCACATATATACGAATCCGTTCACCACAGAATAACCATTTTTTTATTCAATTTCATATTTGGATTTTGACTTATCTGAATCCAACAAGTGGCATAATGAAGAAAACATTTGACAAAATAAAATTTGTTAGAAACAAACAAATTAACTATGAGAAATTTTGTTAAGAATCCACGCTAACTGTTCCTAGCTAATTATTCCTAGCTAACTGATTACATTTATTTATCGTAATTTAATTATCGCAATTTACATTCTCACAATTTTATTTATCATCATTTAATTTCTGTTATTTACTTTACGCACTTTATTTATCGTCATTTAAATTTCTGTTATTTATTTTTTTACGCACTTTAAATATCGGGACACGTATACAAGGTTTTGACATATCATATCGACACATCTATATATATTATTTGGAATCACCATAGACACTCTATATGCAGTAATGATCGATTTCTCTATACATGGTTGAGGTTGATTCTCAAATAATATATATACTTTGAGTTGTGATCGAGTCTGAGACATGTACACGGGTCACGATATGAATTAATTAATTCGAATATTATATATTAAACTATGTATGAATTATTGGACTGTTAACTGTGGACTATCGACTGTGGACTGCCAACATTGGACAATTAAAATGAATTAAAATACTGATTATAACATATGAAACTAAACAATTCTTCAAGTTTGCCACTTGATTTCATCTTAAATCTCATTTGTGTCTTGACGATTACAATCTACGTTCAAACCTTTCATGATTCTTGAAAACACCTCAATCGATAGGATGAATAAAACGCACTTCATCTACGGAAGGAAAGATTTATGCATATAGTTATACACCTGAGAAACTCTCGGCAACTGAGTAAAAGTTTAACATGTAGCCGCGTCAGATCCTTTGGCATTTATTAGCAAAAATAACTTTGGGATCCCTTTTCAAAGTAGCAAATTTTGTCACAGCTTCAGCAAATCAACTTCGACTTTTTGTTCGAAACAACCTTATTATCACCTTGATTTATATGTATGTTCTTTTATTGTTACCGGGAAACCTTTTATATTCCACCATATTACTGTCAGCGTTTAATCATCTAAAAACACAATTCTCTTGAAATCACCTCGGATCGATAACCAATGATTCAGATATGGTACCAGTAAATGTAGAGGAATTGGCAATCAGTACTTTGAAAACTCACAGCATATCTACATCAACAGTTATATGTATAACATTTATCTTTTAGAATAATGATCTTCCATTCTGAAATTTTGAAAAGCACCCAGACTACGAATTAATACATTGAACTTTGAAAAAGCTGAATGAAGCAGCAGAAACTGTAGATAATCGTAAACGAACTTAACCATCGAAATTTTGATGATAAAGAATGGAGTATTGGAAACACTCAATAGAAAATTTAGTACCAAAAAGTGGATTATGCGAAACTATGAAGGAAGCCGTGGACAAATCACAAAGAATAAGTTTGACTTCAAAGAATCCAAATGATTCTGTTTCTGATGAAATCTTTAGTGAATACCTTGCTTCCGAATCTAAACCCTTACGGATAAATCTTCTTCATCACCCATCGATATTAGAAATTCCAAGATATCATCGTATCTTTCATTATAAATATCCTCCATATTTCTGGAGATATTTTTATAACTATTCTTATCGAAAATCATTAATCTCTTCGTGCTATCAGTATTACATCATATAGAAACTATTAGTTTCTATATTCTGTAAACTTTCGAGCTTAAAATATGAATGTTATTGAAGTAATGTTGGGAATTGATGCATGAGTTAGTATAATATAATGACCCTTGATCAACGTGATTATATTACAGTAAGTCATGCTGAGTTTCTAAATGGAACATGATGATTCACAGATCATAACATCATCATGTGCCATGTTACATGACTCTTACGTTCTGTCTAATCTATAAACATATCAAGAACATATTTTTCTTGATAGTCCTATCTTTCCTTGAATTCTGGTAATTTGACAAGTCAAATTGTGCTATTACTGTTTCTTTCTTAGGACACTAACGATGTTCATTCTGAAACTTATATCTGCGAATTTTGGACCATTACAAGAGATGCCCAATCGCAAGAAGAAGAAACGAAGGGACAAAACTCCAAAATAGAAATTGGAGTATAAATCGCAGCAAATAGGGGGAGTATTAACTAGGGATGATAATGACTATGGAAAAACAGAAGCAAGGACTTCGAAGTATAAGAGAAAATATAAAGCCAATGACAACACCGAAGTTACAAACTGTGGATATTAGTGCGTATAGCAATATAAAGACACGGGAGAATTATAAATACAATAATCCCTAGAGCATAGTAGAAATAAACAGATTCTTCCGGTGGGAGTTGGAAAAGAAGAACGATCATTGCGATAGTCAGAATAAGAACAAGGATTAGAATCGGATAAAGCATTATTATAATCTTTTGGATATATGAACTGAGAAAGAAGGTATAGAAGTGGTGGAAACTAATGGAATGGAAAAGGTAAATTTATAATGGAAATATCAGACAGAGTAATCGAGGCATATCACCGTATTTAATTATAGAGATCTTAATTCCCTTATTCGCCGAAGAATCAAATCTTTTAGATTTCAAAAATTTTCTTAAAATCCCTTGAATTCCGGAATTCAGCCCTGACTCTGTCAAAAGTTACGACGAATCTTTACTTATCTTAATTCAATCTTTTGTGATAATTTCACTCGTACGCTTCAAATAATTGAGTTGTTTATATTCAAATCACCTGATGGTGATTAAACTTTAATTATTGACTCATATTCGTCATGAAAACATTTTTATTGTTAGCCATGACGATCATACTCAAATTTCGGGACGAAATTTCTTTAACAGGTAGGTACTGTGATGACCCGGGAATTTCCGACCAAATTTAAACTTTAATCTTTATATGTTTCCGACACGATAAGCGAAGTCTGTAATGTTGAAATCTCAAAAACTTTGAACTGTGTTCATGTATATATTTGACCTTTGACCAATCCCGACGATTCACGAACAATTATATGTAAATAAATATGTAGATAAATAAATATAGATTTTTATATATATAAGTAAATATAAATATAAATGTATATATAATATTTTGAATTAACAAAGTACACTTTAATCGGTTGGAATTAAAAATGTAAAATAACATATATAATAATTAAGTTACTATTAAAATTAATATATATAAATTTTATACATAACTAGTATTATATATATTGTAATATATGTAAAGATTATAAATATTAAATATTCAAAATATATTAATTTATAATTAGTAATTATGATATACTTAATTGTAAAATTATTATATTAAATGTAATTACAGGTATAGAATATAGTTGTAGTAGTAATTTTATTATTACTTTTATTCCTATTACTAATATTAACATCAATATTAGAATTATTAATATTAGTATTACTATTATTATTATTATTATTATTATTATTATTATTATTATTATTATTTTTATTATTATTAATATCAATAATATTATTGTTATTATCAACTTCACTAAAATTGTTATTATTGTGGCTTAATATTATTATTACTGTTATCATCATTATTATTATTATTATTATTATTATTATTATTATTATTATTATTATTATTATTATTATTATTATTATTATTATTATTATTATTATTATTATTATATACATTTAGATTATTGTTAAAATAATTATAATTATTAATTAATAATAATAACTAGATAAATCATATGTACAAATTGGGATCCAATTCAGCTTTAGATCTCTTTCAAACTGTAACTAACTAGTACGAACGAATACTTTTTTCCATAACCAAACAAATTCTGTTGTAGGTCTCAATCTACTTTTGTTTTATTTTTCTTTATTTATTTATTTATTTATTTTCTGCCTAATTGAATCAGTATCAGTCGATCAATATGGCATATATATAAATCACTCGACTTACTTATCTGGAAGGAATTATTCGATTTCTTATCATCATCATTCAATATCAATTATAACTTATTCAATTTATGGAATTAAATCAGAAAAAGAAACTGCAACCCGTTAATATCCCTGTTTCGACCTGTAACAAGGGATAAATCAAATTTGAAAGAATTTTAAAAATGTAAAAGTGCAATTATGTTAGGTTTCCTCCAACCAAACTATCTGGAAAATTTCACGTTCAAATTCTTCCTATCGAGATTCAATTTTGAAGTCAAATATTTTGAAACAAAAAGTCAACCCAGTTGTTCATGGAAAATTTGAATTCGATTTTAAGTTTCATGTTAAATTGAAGGTGTAGGAAGTTTCTAAAAAGGATTTCCAATCTATTTCATGTAGAAATTTTTTTCTAAAATCGTCTTGATTCCAAAATCACGATTTAAGTTCATTATTATTTTTTTTCTTTTCCCTCGAACACATCCTCTGCTGTTCTTTTTTTTTATTATTATTTAATTTGGGTCTGTTAAATTAAGAAACGAATACTGATTATATCTGTTTCAATTTCTATGTGAAATCAAATAACAATTAGATGATGGGTTGGGTTCATTGATCGACTGGTTTTTGAAGGAAAGGGAAATAACAGAAAATATAGATAAATACCTATGGGGTTCGAATAATAACAGAAAAACAGTTTGGGATGGATGGTTTAGTGTGGTGTCGGGTTTACGAAAGGTCACAAGTTCGATACTAGGCTGTGGCATTCTTTTTGTGACATTTTTTGAAGGTAGTCATTTACTACTACTACTATTATTATTATTATTATTATTATTATTATTATTATTATTATTATTATTATTATTATTATTATTATTATTATTATTATTATTATTATTATTATTATTATTATTATTATTATTATTATTATTATTATTAATTGTTATTAGTATTATGTTAAAAGTTATAGTATAACTATTATTATTATTACTAAAGTTATTATTAAGTAATATCATAAAAATAATATTGGTATTATTATTATTATTACTATATATTCATTAATTTCGTTAAGACTATTTTTAACGTTATCTATATTAAAATCAGTAAAAGTATTTTTTTGTTGTTAAAATTTCAGAATTGTTAATAATATTAATATAAGGATTATTTTGATTACTATGAATAAGAATGATATTGTTATTACAAAAATAATACAAATTATTTTCATCAACATTAGTACTTGTATCATTTTATGATTTTTAGTATTATTATTATTATCATAACCTTAATTACAAACATAATGATGATTATTATTATTGTTATTAATAATATTATAAACAATATAAGTATTATTATTAAGTAATATGATTATTAATATTATCATTTTTGATATCAAAAACTACCTTTTTAAACAAATAAATATTTTGTACACAAAATATACTTTTCACATATACTATAATTATATTAAAATATCACATAATTATATATATCAAAACTACTAAAAGTATTTATATAAATACTTACAGATGACAAACAATCGATTCTTTTAAATATAACATTAAACAAGAATGTATATAAATAGGGATATATTAACTATATAAATATTAACCATTTTGAATATATATACGCAAATTAGATATATAATATATAAATTAAGTTATAATAAATAAATTTGTCGATTACGATTATGTATATTAATATATATACAAATGATATAGGTTTGTGAATCCGAGGTCAACCCTACACTTGTTAAATGACGTCATATGTATTTTTACTACAAAATACAGTATGGTGAGTTCATTTGCTCCCTTTTACTCTTTATATTTTTGGGCTGAGAATACATGCACTGTTTTAAAGACTGTTTTACAATATTTATATGCGTGAGTTTCATTACTCCCCTTTTAAATGCTTTTGCAATATATATTTTTGGGACTGAGAATACATGCGCTACTTTTATAAATGTTTTACGAAATAGACACAAGTAATCGAAACTACATTATATGGTTGGATTATCGAATCGAATATCACCCTTTTTAGTCTGGTAATCTAAGAATTAGGGAACAGACACCCTAATTGACGCGAATCCTAAAGATAGATCTATCGGACCCAACAAGCCCCATCCAAAGTACCGGATGCTTTAGTACTTCGAAATTTATATCATGTCCGAAGGAGGATCCCGGAATGATGGGGATATTCTTATATGCATATTGTGAATGTCGGTTACCAGGTATTCAAACCATATGAATGATATTTTTGTCTCTATGCATGGGACGTATGTTTATGAGAAATGGAAATATGAAATCTTGTGGGCTATTAAAATTTATGAAATGATTATTTATGTTAAACTAATGAACTCACCAACCTTTTGGTTGACACTTGAAAGCATGTTTATTCTCAGGTATGAAAGAAATCTTCCGCTGTGCATTTACTCACTTTAAAGATATTACTTGGAGTCATTCATGACATATTTCGAAAGACGTTGCATTCGAGTCGTTGAGTTCATCAAGATTATTATTAAGTCAATTATAGTTGGATGTATTAAGAAATGGTATGCATGATGTCAAATTTCGTTGTAAAGAAAGTTTGACTTTTCAAAAACGAAGGCAATGTTTGTAAAATGTATCATATGGAGGTCAAGTACCTCGCTATGTAATCAACTGTTGTGAATCGTTTGTAATCGATATGGACTTCGTCCAGATGGATTAGGACGGGTCTTCACAGTGTGGGTGCTGAAGAACACCACCAGCTTACTGTTTTTGAGTTTTTTACACCAAAAACTCGATTTCTGCTTGTTTTGATCAATCCAATGACCCAAGAACACTATATAACACATATATAATCTATTTCTAACCTCAAACAAGCATAACAAACACATTCAAAGAAAGAATCAAAAATAAAAGTTAACTTTTTTAAAACCCATTCACAACTCAATTTAATTCTTCAAAATCTGAGATTTATACCTTGTTTTGATGCTTGAAATCACTTGAATTGGATGCACGAAATCACAAGCTTCGAATTACACTCTTTGATTTTAGGATTTAGAAAACAACTCTGTTTTTTAGGGTTTATGTTATTGCTAAAATTTGCAAGTAATGAATGTACAGGTATATATCTAATCTTAGGTTTCTTCACACAAAGGTAAGTAACACTTCCGTCTAACATACGAGTATTTACCAATTATCTGAAACCCAAAATATTTAATAACTTATTCATTCTAAGTCCAATTCATAAAAGGAAATATGTTCTGTGACCCTTGTCACAAAACGCACATTATCCCATACACAATAATTATAAAACACATAATTATTAAAATCACTATACAAACCCACAAGGGTAAATGTGTCATTTCTACTAGGCCCAAAGCGAGGCTGTTACATAGATACTCTCAACAAGATCACCATTAAGAAACATGTTCTTAACATCAAACTGATGGACAAGCCAATCTCTGGAAAGAGCCAGGCTAAGAACTGTGTGTATAGTACTCAACTTAATTACCGGGCTGAAAGTTTCATCGTAATCGATCCCAATCTCCTGACTGCGCCCATTAGCAACAAGCCACGCTTTGTAGCGAATCAATGTACCATCTGCGTTATACTTATGTCAAAAGAGCCACATAGAACGAAAAATGTTAGCGTACATTGGTCGGGGCACAAGGGTCCAAGTATGATTTTTAATCAAATCATTATATTCATCACACATAGCACTTTGCCAGTTAGGATCGGTAAAAGCTTGAAGGTAGTATTTAGAAATTAGAGATATGGTAGAAACATTAAGATTCAGACGTTTGGATAGGTCACGTAATACCAGCTTGAGAGCGGGTGACAATGGGATTAGTAGGTACGGGGGTGGGTTTGACTATGAAGCTTGAGAATAGGGTGAGGAACAAAGGACGATGAAGATTATGTGGAAGGTGCAGTGAGGGGTATGGGATGCAGATGTCATAACCCGTCCTTAACCATAAGAACGTGTTAGATAACGTATGATTTCATTGCGAGGTATTGACCTCTATATGCGACATTTTTTAAAGAAAAACTGCATATATTATACATTACAAACCATGATCCTTATTTTTGATACAAGCTTTGGACAAAATAAAGATGATTATCGTTTAGCGATAATCTTCGACTTACAAACTTTACAAATGATAATAACAACCCGATTTCTAGCATATTTTACAACACAAGTTCTTGGATATGCAGTCTTATTTTTGACACAAATATGAGTACGCAAGATCCTGCTCAAATTCAACATTATGCAGCGGAAGCTTTAGTAATCTCCTGAGAATAGACATGTTTTAAAAGGTCAACATAAAGTTGGTGAGATATAGGTTTAGTGCCGGCAGCAATATATATATATAGACCACAAGATTTCGTATATAAACAGTTTAATAAAAATATTCTAAGTGGTTGAGCACTTGGTAACCATACTTAACATTTAATCACGTCGCATATTCCCTTTAATATGAAATCTTACTACACCGTACCAAGTGTAGTCACAAAACGAAGTACTGTGCAACCGTTGAATACTGGTCGTCCAGTCCGGTTGGGGTTGTCAGGCCCGATAGATCTATCAACAGGATTCGCGTTTACAATACCGCTGTAAATATTAGTTACCAAGCTACAGGGAAGTATGCCAGTGGTACAACTCAACGTAGAATATATTTTTCAGTTACTTGTGTCCATAACGTAAAACATAAAATACATGTATTCTCATCCCGAAATATTTAGAGTTTAAAAGTGGGACTATATACTCACGTTCGTCTTGAAGATATATATATTTTTGACTTGGTCTTCCGGTTGATATCACGAACCTATCCATATATAATATATCAATACCTTTTCTTTTTAAACAAACGTCTCATATATATACTTGTTATACTTTTAATACTTTGAATAATTCCTTAGTCCGTAGTTAGCATTTCGTTGTTAGTAATTCAATTTTAATGGTTCATTTGTAGATGTTTAATATACCCGCAATGAAATAAATAAAACCCCCAACGAAATAAATAAAACCCCATCGTATATGTATTGGTCGAGATTAATCTTGACCCACGGTACCGGTGTTGTCAAATGACGTGTTGCGTACATAAAGTACCGGTGTTGTCAAATGACGTGTTGCGTACAAACATGGGATCTTATGATTAATCTTCTCGTATTGTTTATGGGTGATCCTGAACCATATAAAATTGAATTATAAGTACATATATATAAAATATCTTGTTATCTTAGAAATATGTGATTTTATTTAATTTTTCCCAATTAATCCCGAAGTTAAACAAGTCTTAGATATCCGATCTCGTTTTGGTCATAGTTTCTTCGTTACAACTCCGTTTTCGTTGATTCAACTTGTCACTTCCTTGGATCGAGTCCCTCTTTAAGACTATGAACTATAAATACCTTAGTTTGTATTCAAAATAACAGGTCATAGGTCAAACTTTAGTGAAACTTATGAAGTTAATCATTTTCCATCATGTAAACAACCTTAAATGATTATTTTTCTAAAAATACTTATACTTTGAGTTAAATCATGAAATTTTTATGTGTTATCATATTCATAGTAAAAATCATTTTTCCAGAAAATAAACCTCCAATTCAAAGTTTAAGATGGTTTTTAATTATCCAACCCAAAACAGCCCCCGGTTGCACTCCGACGTCGTAAATTCAGTTTTTAAGGTGTTCTTTGAAAAACCAAGTTATACCTTGTTAAATTAGCATATATTTATGATATATTACAGGTCTTGAAGTATTTTAAAAGTTAAGTTAGAAGGATCTATTTAGTTTGCAAACAAGTTTGAAAACATTCAAACTATGTTCTTGTTGTTAAAATTTTATACCACAAAATAAGATAGCTATATATATATGAATCGAATAAGGTTATGAACATAGATTCTACCTCAAGTTCCTTGGACAAGGTTGCTGTAAAAGAGGAGTAAGAACCTAGAACTAAAAGGGTGATGGAATTGGATGAAAGATTGGAAGTAAGTTTGTGTTCTTGGAAGGATTCTTGAAGTGTTTTTGTAAGGGTTTTCTTATGGTGATTAAGTGATGTTTTTGAAGCTAAATGATGGGGAAAATGCTTGGAGATGATCAAGTATGAAGTTAAGAGTATTTTGAGAGAGAAATGGGAGTGTAAGTATGAGAAAATGGGTTGAAGAAATGGTGTGTATGCATAAAAACGTTTTTAGGTTATAAAGGAAAAAAAAGATACCTAACTTTGTTTTCTTGCTAAATAATTCATGCTACTTGACAAATGGTTGGTTCCACATGTTTCTTAATCATTTAAGGCTGCTAAGGAGCAGATTTTTATTGGTATATACCAATAGTAAATACATCTAGAAGCTGCGTATGATACGGGTACATATACTCTAGGTATACGTATAGAAATCTTTGAGGAAACGGAACGAGGATTCAAATATAGCTATCTTTTGTAAATATACTTATATTGTTTTATGTATGTAAGCCCTTTAAAAGTGATAAAATACATATCTATACGATGCATGTATAAGTATTATAGGTTATAAGTATTTATGTCGAAGAACGTTACGTATAGTTATCGTTTTGAAAACTTAAGTTAGTAGTTTCAAAATATACTTATAACTCATTGTTATTAGTACCCAATGAGATGTTAAACATCCTTAGATCATGTTAAATATATATAAATACATATATATACATAAACGTATAATTATCGTATGTTATATAGTTCGTGATATCATCGGTCAAATTGAACGGTCAAACGTTGTGTAAAACTCTTTTCGAAGACATAAGTCTCAACAATTTGGATTGCTTGTCATGTTGGTAAGGTTTAATTTATGTAAATATTAATCTTATAAATATAGAATGATCGAAAAAGTGCGGGTCATTACAGTACCTACCCGTTAAATAAATTTCGTCCCGAAATTTTAAAATTGTACCTATTTTGCGTCATCGGGAAACAAGTGTGGATACTTTTGTTTCATTTGATCCTCTCGTTCCCAAGTAAACTCGGGACCCCTTCGAGCATTCCAACGAACCTTAACGATCGGTATGTTGCTCTGCTTGAGCCGTTTAACTTCACGATCCATGATTTCGATTGGTTCTTCGATGAATTGTAGTTTCTCGTCGACATGGATTTCTTCAAGAGGAATGGTGAGGTCTTCCTTTGCAAGACACTTCTTAAGGTTCGAGACGTGAAAGGTATTATGTACTCCGGCGAGTTGTTGCGGTAACTCGAGTCGATAAGCTACCGGTCCAATGCGTTCGATGATCTTGAACGGGCCTACATATCTTGGGTTCAGTTTACCTCTTTTACCGAAACGTATTACACCTTTCCAAGGTAACACCTTTAGCATAACCATGTCACCGATCTGAAACTCTAATGGTTTCCTTCGGACATCGGCGTAGCTCTTTTGGCGACTACGGGCTGTTTTCAATCTCTCTTTGATTTGTACTATCTTTTCAGTAGTTTCATGTATGATCTCGGGACCAGTTAATTGTCGATCTCCTACTTCATTCCAACAGATAGGAGATCTACACTTCCTTCCGTACAATGCTTCGAATGGTGCAGCTTTAATGCTCGCATGATAACTATTATTATACGAGAATTCTGCTAATGGTAGATACTTATCCCATCCGTTTCCAAAATCGATCACACATGCCCTGAGCATGTCTTCAAGAGTCTGAATTGTTCTTTCACTCTGCCCGTCCGTTTGCGGATGATATGCGGTACTCATATCCAAACGAGTTCCTAGTGCCTCCTGTAGTGATTGCCAGAACTTTGAGGTAAATCTACTATCACGATCAGATATAATGGAAATAGGTATTCCATGCCTTCAAACTATTTCCTTTATATATAATCGTAATAATTTCTCCATTCTATCCGTTTCCTTTGTAGGCAAGAAATGTGCAGATTTGGTAAGACGATCAACAATTACCCAAATAGTGTCGTATCCCCAGGCAGTCTTTGGTAACTTCGTGATGAAATCCATGGTAATACCGTCCCATTTCCATTCTGGAATTTCTGGTTGTTGAAGTAACCCTGACGGCTTCTGGTGTTCTGCTTTGACTTTGGAACAAGTTAAACATTCCCCAACATATGTTGCAACGTCTGTCTTCAAATTAGGCCACCAATAATGCGTCTTAAGATCTTGGTACATCTTTCCAACTCCAGGATGTATCGAATATCTTGTCTTATGTGCCTCGTTCAATATCAACTTCCTTAATCCACCCAAATTTGGTACCCAAATACGATTTGCAAAATATCGAATTCCATCTTCCCGCATAACGAGTTGCTTCTCATACTTCTTCATTATTTCATTTCCTATATTTTCTTTAGTAAGTGCTTCTCGTTGAACTTCTTTGATTTGTGAGTTGAGATTCATGCGAATTTTTATGTTCATCGCTCGTACTCGAATTGGTTCTCGTTCCTTCCTGCTTAATGCGTCAGCCACTACATTCGCTTTCCCGGGATGATAGCGAATCTCACAATCGTAGTCGTTTATCAGCTCGACCCACCTACGTTGCCTCATGTTCAGCTGTTTCTGATCGAAAATATGTTGAAGACTTTTATGATCAGTAAACACAGTGCATCTAACCCCATATAAGTAGTGTCTCCATATCTTTAACGCAAACACGACTGCTCCCAGTTCTAGATCATGCGTCGTATAATTCCGCTCGTGAATCTTTAATTGTCGGGATGCGTATGCAATAACTTTCTTCCGTTGCATAAGAACGCAACCAAAACCTTGTCGCGAAGCGTCACAATATATTTCAAAATCATCGTTCCCTTCTGGTAACGATAAAATAGGCGCCGTAGTCAACTTCTTTTTCAGTAATTGAAATGCACTCTCCTGCTCAGAAGTCCATTCATATTTCTTCCCTTTTTGCGTTAACGCTGTCAACGGCTTAGCTATTCGGGAAAAATCTTGAATAAACTTTCTATAATAACCGGCTAAACCCAAAAATTGGCGTATCTGCATTGGTGTCTTAGGAGTCTCCCATTTTTCAATGGCTTCAATTTTTGCTGGATCAACCTGAATTCCTTTGCTACTAACAACGTGGCCAAGAAATTGCACTTCTTTCAACCAGAAAGCACATTTAGAAAATTTAGCATATAGCTGTTCTTTTCTTAACAACTCTAATATCAACCTTACATGCTGCTCATGCTCTTGCTCACTCTTGGAATAGATAAGAATATCATCAATGAAAACGATAACAAACTTATCTAAATATGGACTACAAACTCGATTCATGAGGTCCATGAATACAGCTGGCGCATTCGTCAATCCAAACGGCATAACCAAAAATTCGTAATGACCGTAGCGTGTCCGAAAAGCAGTTTTCGGTATATCTTCTTCTTTGACACGTAATTGATGATAGCCCGATCTTAGGTCAATTTTCGAGTACACACATGATCCTTGGAGTTGATCAAATAAGTCATCAATTCTCGGTAGTGGATACCGATTCTTGATAGTTAACTTATTTAATTCACGATAATCTATACACATTCGGAAAGATCCGTCTTTCTTCTTGACGAATAAAATTGGAGCTCCCCACGGTGAAGTACTTGGTCGTATGAATCCACGATCCAGTAATTCTTTTAACTGACTCTGAAGTTCTTTTAACTCGGATGGTGCAAGTCTATATGGAGCACGGGCAACCGGTGCAGCTCCTGGTACAAGATCTATTTGAAATTCTACAGATCTAAATGGAGGTAATCCTGGCAACTCTTCCGGAAATACTTCAGGAAAATCTCTTGCCACAGGCACGTCATTGATGCACTTCTCTTTTTCTTTCTTTTCGACTTTATTAACATGTGCTAAGATAGCATAGCACCCTTTCTTCAAGCGATTTTGAGCTTTCAAATAACTAATGAGTTTTAGCTTTGAGTTACCCTTCTCTCCATAAATCATTACTGGCGTTTTATTCTTACGAGGAATGCGAATTGCCTTCTTGGCGCACACAACTTCGGCTCCTATTTTGGACATCCAGTCCATGCCGACTATTACATCAAAACTTCCTAATTCTACGGGTATCAAATCAATCTTAAATGTTTCTCCGGCTAAATTTATTTTACAATCATGGCAAATTTTATCGTCTTTAATTAGTTTACCATTAGCTAACTCAATCATGTACTTAGCATCTAGAGGTAATGATGAACAATTCAATTTAGCGTGAAAGTCTCTACACACGTAACTTCTATCAGCACCAGTATCAAATATAATAGATGCGGATAAGTTATTAATGGTAAACGTACCCGTAACAAGCTCCGGGTCTTCACACGCCTCTCTAGCATTAATAACAAATGCTCTCCCTCGTGCAGGTCCGATATTTTTCTCTGGATTCGGGCACTGGCTCTTATAGTGACCTTGTTTTCCACACCCATAACAAGTAATGGTAGCCAAAGCAGTTCTATTTGCATTGGTGGCAGGAGTCTTGGTACCATTTGTATTTATAACGAGAGCCCTACAATCTTCAGCAAGATGACCCTTTCGATTACATTTGTTGCATACCACATTACAGTAACCAGAGTGATGTTTGTGGCATCGGTTGCATAAAGGATTTTGTCCTTTATAACCAAAGCTTAAACCACTACCCGCACCTTGCGTGATTTCTTGTTTCTTAAAAGATTGTTGTTGGTTACCTCGATCATAATTTCCATTCCACTTTCTTTTGTTACCTGATACCTTCACATCAGTATTGGATACTTTCTTATCCATGATGACCTGATCCATTAGCTCGTTTGCCATGGTTATAGCTTCATGAATTGTCTTAGGTTTCGATGCTGTAACGTTTGCCTTGACCTTTTTGGGCAAACCATCTTTGTACATTTCAATCTTCCGTTCTTCGGTTGGAACCAATTCAGGACATAGCAAAACTAATTCCATGAATCGCTGATTGTAGTTGGTGATTTCAGTACCAATAACCTTCAGACTTCGTAACTCATCTTCCAACTTCCTAACCTCGTTCCTTGGACAATATTCGTTGATTAACATTGTTTTGAATTCTTCCCATGGAGTATCATAAGCTACATCTCCTCCTACAGCCTTCACATAATTTTTCCACCACGTGAGTGCACTATCTTGTAAAGTGCATGATGCATACTTGGTCATGTCCTTTTCAACACAACCACTGATTTTAAACACAGTCTCCATCTTTTCTATCCATCGGGTTAAACCGATCGGTCCTTCTGTTCCACTGAATGATGAGGGCTTGCAAGCTTGAAAAGTTTTGTAAGTGCACCCCACACGAGGATTTGGGTTAACTGCAGCACCTCTTGCAGCCTCGACCCATAACATTCTGTCGTTCACTCGTTGATTGATGAGTTCCTGGATTTCTTGTTCCGTCATTCGGTTCAATCGCGCCATATTCTTCTATAAGAATGAAAAGAAAATAATTATTCACATGGAATATTATAGATGTAGTGTATATTTACAGTACATTATAGCTTATTAATAATATGAACCAGGTATTATTATAAAAGCCTTTTCTTCTTATTAGCATTTTATAATTATATCTAGGGTAGTACCTACCCGTTAATGTCCATACTTAATAGCTTAGTACAGAATCAATTACTACCATCTAAATAATACTTAACCATGGAAAATTATTGCATTTCACACTTCACTATTTTACATATGCTTATCTTACATCGAACATTAAGAAAACCACACTAATAATATTATACAAAACATTATATGATCCCATGGTTTAATACGGCAGCGCATCGTTTGGTCTATTTTCTAGGACGTTTAGGTTCAAAGAATCGCTTAACGCTTATCCTGGCTGTCTGCCTATATTTTGGCTGTGGGACTAAAGAACTGGATGCCGGGATAGAATGAATAGGAATAGCGGGAATAGGGGTGGTAGTGTCTAGTGGAGTTGGTGCCACATCATCCTTACTAAACTCGGGATTTGAATTTTCTAATTCATTAGCCTTTCGTTTCTTTCCTAGTTCGAACTCGTCTTTTGTAATTTCCTGTATTTCTTCCTCGGGTTCACTTTCCTCCTCGGGTTCACTTTCCTCCTCGGGTTCACTTTCCTCCTCGGGTTCACTTTCCGGGTTCTCTATAGTCGGTTCATCCGGAATTTGTGAGTCTTCCCCAAAGATATTATTTTCGTCATCGGATAGGTTAATGACTGGAACACCATCTGAAGATTCTGGTTCGGAGTCGCTGAACGTGATGATAAGTTTTGATCCCGACATCTATCACACAACAACTAACCCATTAGTACTACATAATATTTACATATAAATTTTAACCAACAATGATAAGCAATGGTTTTTAAATCAAACCCGGTCAAAGTCCAGACTTACTAATGTATCCTAACGACTTATCAGTTAGACACACTAATGCAAACCTGGTTCGCTAAGACCACCGCTCTGATACCACATGTCATAACCCGTCCTTAACCATAAGAACGTGTTAGATAACGTATGATTTCATTGCGAGGTATTGACCTCTATATGCGACATTTTTTAAAGAAAAACTGCATATATTATACATTACAAACCATGATCCTTATTTTTGATACAAGCTTTGGACAAAATAAAGATGATTATCGTTTAGCGATAATCTTCGACTTACAAACTTTACAAATGATAATAACAACCCGATTTCTAGCATATTTTACAACACAAGTTCTTGGATATGCAGTCTTATTTTTGACACAAATATGCGTACGCAAGATCCTGCTCAAATTCAACATTATGCAGCGGAAGCTTTAGTAATCTCCTGAGAATAGACATGTTTTAAAAGGTCAACATAAAGTTGGTGAGATATAGGTTTAGTGCCGGCAGCAATATATATATATATATAGACCACAAGATTTCGTATATAAACAGTTTAATAAAAATATTCTAAGTGGTTGAGCACTTGGTAACCATACTTAACATTTAATCACGTCGCATATTCCCTTTAATATGAAATCTTACTACACCGTACCAAGTGTAGTCACAAAACGAAGTACTGTGCAACCGTTGAATACTGGTCGTCCAGTCCGGTTGGGGTTGTCAGGCCCGATAGATCTATCAACAGGATTCGCGTTTACAATACCGCTGTAAATATTAGTTACCAAGCTACAGGGAAGTATGCCAGTGGTACAACTCAACGTAGAATATATTTTTCAGTTACTTGTGTCCATAACGTAAAACATAAAATACATGTATTCTCATCCCGAAATATTTAGAGTTTAAAAGTGGGACTATATACTCACGTTCGTCTTGAAGATATATATATTTTTGACTTGGTCTTCCGGTTGATATCACGAACCTATCCATATATAATATATCAATACCTTTTCTTTTTAAACAAACGTCTCATATATATACTTGTTATACTTTTAATACTTTGAATAATTCCTTAGTCCGTAGTTAGCATTTCGTTGTTAGTAATTCAATTTTAATGGTTCATTTGTAGATGTTTAATATACCCGCAATGAAATAAATAAAACCCCCAACGAAATAAATAAAACCCCATCGTATATGTATTGGTCGAGATTAATCTTGACCCACGGTACCGGTGTTGTCAAATGACGTGTTGCGTACATAAAGTACCGGTGTTGTCAAATGACGTGTTGCGTACAAACATAGGATCTTATGATTAATCTTCTCGTATTGTTTATGGGTGATCCTGAACCATATAAAATTGAATTATAAGTACATATATATAAAATATCATGTTATCTTAGAAATATGTGATTTTATTTAATTTTTCCCAATTAATCCCGAAGTTAAACAAGTCTGAGATATCCGATCTCGTTTTGGTCATAGTTTCTTCGTTACAACTCCGTTTTCGTTGATTCAACTTGTCACTTCCTTGGATCGAGTCCCTCTTTAAGACTATGAACTGTAAATACCTTAGTTTGTATTCGAAATCACAGGTCATAGGTCAAACTTTAGTGAAACTTATGAAGTTAATCATTTTCCATCATGTAAACAACCTTAAATGATTATTTTTCTAAAAATACTTATACTTTGAGTTAAATCATGAAATTTTTATGTGTTATCATATTCATAGTAAAAATCATTTTTCCAGAAAATAAACCTCCAATTCAAAGTTTAAGATGGTTTTTAATTATCCAACCCAAAACAGCCCCCGGTTGCACTCCGACGTCGTAAATTCAGTTTTTAAGGTGTTCTTTGAAAAACCAAGTTATACCTTGTTAAATTAGCATATATTTATGATATATTACAGGTCTTGAAGTATTTTAAAAGTTAAGTTAGAAGGATCTATTTAGTTTGCAAACAAGTTTGAAAACATTCAAACTATGTTCTTGTTGTTAAAATTTTATACCACAAAATAAGATAGCTATATATATATGAATCGAATAAGGTTATGAACATAGATTCTACCTCAAGTTCCTTGGACAAGTTTGCTGTAAAAGAGGAGTAAGAACCTAGAACTAAAAGGGTGATGGAATTGGATGAAAGATTGGAAGTAAGTTTGTGTTCTTGGAAGGATTCTTGAAGTGTTTTTGTAAGGGTTTTCTTATGGTGATTAAGTGATGTTTTTGAAGCTAAATGATGGGGAAAATGCTTGGAGATGATCAAGTATGAAGTTAAGAGTATTTTGAGAGAGAAATGGGAGTGTAAGTATGAGAAAATGGGGTGAAGAAATGGTGTGCATGCATAAAAACGTTTTTAGGTTATAAAGGAAAAAAAAGATACCTAACTTTGTTTTCTTGCTAAATAATTCATGCTACTTGACAAATGGTTGGTTCCACGTGTTTCTTAATCATTTAAGGCTGCTAAGGAGCAGATTTTTATTGGTATATACCAATAGTAAATACATCTAGAAGCTGCGTATGATACGGGTACATATACTCTAGGTATACGTATAGAAATCTTTGAGGAAACGGAACGAGGATTCAAATATAGCTATCTTTTGTAAATATACTTATATTGTTTTATGTATGTAAGCCCTTTAAAAGTGATAAAATACATATCTATACGATGCATGTATAAGTATTATAGGTTATAAGTATTTATGTCGAAGAACGTTACGTATAGTTATCGTTTTGAAAACTTAAGTTAGTAGTTTCAAAATATACTTATAACTCATTGTTATTAGTACCCAATGAGATGTTAAACATCCTTAGATCATGTTAAATATATATAAATACATATATATACATAAACGTATAATTATCGTATGTTATATAGTTCGTGATATCATCGGTCAAATTGAACGGTCAAACGTTGTGTAAAACTCTTTTCGAAGACATAAGTCTCAACAATTTGGATTGCTTGTCATGTTGGTAAGGTTTAATTTATGTAAATATTAATCTTATAAATATAGAATGATCGAAAAAGTGCGGGTCATTACAGCAGAGGTGGAGGCGGTGATGGCGTTGTTCTGGGTTGTTCGATTGGTTGGTCAGTCATGGAGGTGGTTGAAGGAGTGGGTGAAGAATCTAGGAAAGAACATGATGGTGACTGAGTAGGGGTCATATAGCCATATGGAAAGACGGATTCATCAAATGTGACATGAGAGATGATGATTTTGTTAGGGTACAATGATATTCGCGATGGTTAGACGGTAATCGAGAAAATGCAGCATGTGGAGCAAGGGGCTAGTTTATTAGTGGTGTTTAGATGAGGGTAACAAAGACAGCCGAAAACGCGTAGGAAAGTGTGCGTCGGTTGGGATTTATATAAACGAGTGTGAGGAATCTCATTGTTAATGGCAGACGAGGGAAGTATATTGAGGAGGTGAGCGGCCATATGAAGTGCCTCTACACAAAAAGAAGGGGTAAGTGTGCCTCAAAAAGAAGAGTACGAATGAGGTTGTTAATAGTTCGAATCATGCGCTCGGATTTCCCATTGTGTTGGGATGTTTGAGGACAAGAGATACGAATGTGAATGCTGTTAGATTGAAAAAGCTTGTGGATGGAGTGATTGTCGAAATTACCACAAAGGTCACATTGCTTTTATTCCGCAATTAAATAGGGTTTTAACAAAGGAGAAAAACGAAAAGTTTTAGCATACACGTCAGACTTTGTATGTAAAGGGAATACCCAAAGATATTGAGAAAAATGGTTTAGGAATACGACATAAAATTTAATACCACCTAGAATCGGAAGTGAAGAAGTCCAAAAATTGGAGTGAACAATGTCAAAGCAAGAGGTAACAATAGAAACGGAAGGATAAAACGGAAGTCAAACATGCTTACCAAGCTGACAAGCATGGAAAAACATGTGAGACCTCGTTTTATTATAAGAAATAGAATGACTAGAAATAAGATGTTGCATCACATCTTTACCAGGGTGTCCAAGACGCTGATGCCAAGTTGTATGCGATGTGAGAAGAGCTTGAGGGAGAATTAACCCGATACAAATCAACCGAGCTATCACAACGGAGAAGGAGCCTACGAGTCAGTGGAATTTTTTTTTTGTTGATTACTGATACACGATTACAAGCATTATATATATATATAGATATGGGCTAAGACCTAACATAAAAACAAAGGGCCTAAACACAATGGGCCAACAATTAATGACTAACATGCGTGATATTTACATGGCAAGGAAAAGACTAAGAAATGGTCAGTTTTGTGAGATTCGCGGGTATAGATGATACATGCATGTTTACAATGAAGCTGATCAAGATTGAGAACTACTGAAGATATATGTGGGTTTACAAGGCTCATGACAAAATAGTTTCAAGGAAACCAGATGGTCGGCCAAATGTATATAACCTTCGCTATAAGGCAGGGTAGTCTTTTGAAATCAGATTGCAAAACTTTTTCGACGCTCTCAGGGATAGTAGAAAGTTCATCGATGTTGTTAGCAGAGGGAGAACAAATGTTTTCAACAATGCTCAATCTAATTCGCGAGTCCATTTGTAATATCCCATAAAAATTGATAATATTCAGAGCATATGTTTTAGGAGGATAACCATTAGAGTTATATTTTATTCTAAGCTTAATATATTGATTTTTCCATAACATTGTTTAACAGTTAATATATCATAAGTTAAATATTAATTATGTTGGATGTTTAATGAATTCATTAACCATGTACTTTTAATAAAATTACCTAAAGTCTATGTCATTCAATACAACAAATTTGCTTCCTAATGAAATCCCTTTATGTATTACTGTGAAAGATTACATACAGTTGAAAATAGCAACACCTATAAAATGATTATAAAAAAGATATTATTAAAGTATTCATTAATACATGGATTTTTTTTAGAACGACAATTTTGACATCGAATGCTCTCATTTGTCACCACGCGCGCTAGAAGGAAACTCAGCACACACTATCGCCGCATTGGGTACCCGGTGTGCTTTGGATTAAACCGAGTGGCTTGGGTCATACACCTTTATCACCACAACAGAATCCTTGAGAAAACCTCCCCCTGGATTTAAACCTACGCTAACTAGGACCCATATCCAACCCAAAGCTTATACAATACACCTTGGGAAACTTACAACCCTTTTGATTCATTTGACCCATTTTCTTTTAAGCTAAAAAAGATGTTTTGTCGATGTTTCACTTGTTTGAGATAAACATAACGGAAATCAAGCCCTTAATATATAAGTGGGTCAAATTTACTAAGGGGTGGTAGGAATGTTATGGTTCGTCCAGGAAAATGATCAGGTGTGGGTTCCGGCATCGCGTTCGGACCCCGTCAGTGACTCATAACCGTCGTTAAAAAAAACCGTGTGTTCTTCTGAGAAGGTTTTTCCCTATTCGAGAGGGATTGAGTATTTTTACTAGTTACCGGGTTATTCACACCATATGAAAGGATTTGATCTTCTTGCAAAAAACAACATATGAAATATCACCTGTCATTTTATGCTTTATTAAACAAGCATGTAAAGTGATAATGTAAAATTTTTTATAAGGTTGTTCATTACAAAATACTTAATATTTTTTAAATCTAATTGACATGAACTACAAACTCATGAAGTGGGATGTTCGAATTGCAAACCCATTGCTACACATATAGCCGAGGCACATACACAAGATCTGAAGTGCAAGTAGCATTTTTAGGGCCTGATTCAAATTATGTTTACAAACTAAGTCCGGTTTAATGCTGTTTCCATCTTGCAATCTCAACGGCCCTGCTAAAAAAAATGAAATTCAATTTCACATATCTACGAAGATAACATGATCGATCAATCATCTTACATAGAAAATAGCCACCGCTAGCAGAAATGCATTTATGAAGACGAAAAAAGAGCATAGTGCATATGTGTAATAGACATACTCATTCTGGCAGGTAAACGTAAATTTTCCCCACGTCATTCTCTTATCTCTATATATGTGCTACATCTTAATCCCAAAAAATTTATCAGTCACCCACAATTTTACCAGAGTTGACTGGGATCGTACCTTACCATCCTCAAGACAACACTGAGCATTCAGGCACCAATATTACACATATATGCGTCGTAAATATGTTGAATACTCACACGATCACATGATCGCATGTGACAAACAATACTCAATGACATACCTCAAAGACTAATTACACACACAAGATAGGTGGTACATGGTAATTATTAAGATCAGGGAAGATATAAAATCCTGTATTTTCTTACAAACGGTAGGCTTTATACAGGTCTGAATGGTATACAAAAGTGTAATGCTTCAACAGAACCTACTTAAAGCCGTTAAGAGACCACTGAGTCATCAAGCATCTCTATTGCTTCGATCTCAATCTCTTAATCAATAGACCGTAGTTACATGTTGCATTAAGGCAGTTCACTCAAATCTCAGTTGTATACATACAGGCCTAGAGTAAAAGAACTTATATAGCCAATCTAGTCTTAAAAAACACATTCAAATAATAAATTTGATTCCTTCAATGTAATTTTAAAGACTTAAATACCTCAATTAAAAGACTTAAATACCTCAAACCCTCCCCCTTATCAGCCTCTATGTATCATTGCATCTTCGAGTTATTATAACAACTATATCTATCAATCTTGAGACACTCAATAAGTTAGCATAATATTAATATGCATATTTATTAGACAGCCATGTAGTACGTAAAACATAAAAATAACCATTTTACAAGTCAAAAGTCGATATTACCTGATTGATGCTTCGGATAACTCTGAATAAGGAAAATGCATACCATATTACCATGTACAAACAGGAACAGATGAATAGCATAATTTACAGTTGCACCAACACGTAAAAAACATATTGATAAGTTAGCATCCACATACACACATTATATCTGTATGGAAACAAATAGAGCATATAACAAACATACATACGTTCACACAAATAAATTTGCCCTAAAACCACACACATATCTACAAACACACAAACAAAATAATAACACTTATAATTTGCAGTTAATACATATATAAATATATACACGGACATGTACATCTCTGCC
Source organism: Rutidosis leptorrhynchoides (assembly GCF_046630445.1). Taxonomy (NCBI): domain Eukaryota; kingdom Viridiplantae; phylum Streptophyta; class Magnoliopsida; order Asterales; family Asteraceae; genus Rutidosis; species Rutidosis leptorrhynchoides. The sequence continues at coordinate 570,262,090 of NC_092334.1, forward strand.
AAAACAAAAGGTCATATAACAGAACCCGGTAAATGTCTGAAAAAGAAACAGAATAAAATAGTGAGTGTACAGATATACAAATATAATTATACATACAAATCTGCTGAAAATGATAAAACCCATAAAACAAAAACAAGGTATACAATTGAATAACAAACAAAATAACAACAATTTAACCGCACAGTTTTACAAATCTGCAGCATCAAAATTAGGGTTATAAGATAATAAATTACACAGATTCGCCGAAATAACTTAATTATACAAACACCAAATTAATAAAAGTTCGTGATATGCATACAAAAGCAGTGACAAACAGAACACATAACTGACTTAGTAAATACACCCACATAATAATATCCAAATTAACATACCAGTTGAAGCTACCAATTTTAAGGTGGACTGAAACCAAAATCCTAACACCAGCATCATCAGCTAGTTATAAAAACACATAAGGTAAAAAGATGATGGTTGCAAAATGTAGCAATAACATACATACAAAGATGATGGTTAGCTACACATCATCCAACAATGACAAATATAGAAAAACGTAAAAGTTGTGAACTAAGTGAGGTTATCCAATGACCATTTCCATGACCATAATTCTCCTAATGAGGTTATCCCTAATGAGGTTATCCGTAAGTTTCCATCAAGTATTTTGGCACTAGCCTACCTATCAACTCAGTCAACTTATTCTTCAATGAACCGTCTGCTATATGATTCACTTACAGTGTTAAGGTCGTAACATCAAGTGAGTAACTTCTTCCTTCCATTTCATGTAAAAGCATCTCTACATCATCATAGTATTGGTTTTTTAGATAACCTTGCAGAAGAACTCTGTACGTAACATCATTTGGCGGGCAACCACTCCCACCCATTTTTAGAAACAACTTCTTTGCATCACTTAATAGACCTTCCTTACAAAGAGAACTAATTATCACATTATATGTTTGAATAGTAGGTTTCAAGCCTTTAGTATTTAGGTCTTCAAAAAGAACCCTTGTGATATCAAACTTCTTACATTTGCTTGCACCATCAATCAAGATGTTATACACAACAATATTTGAATTAAGCTTGCTATTACCCATTAACTTGAACAAAGTGAATGCATCTTCTACCAGATTGTTGCTGCAAAGACCCTTTAATATTATTCTATAAGTTGGTTCATCAGGAATTTGACCATGTGCAAGCATCTCATCAAAGAGTTTGCAAGCAGCAACACAACGACCAACGCTAAACAATCCCTGTATCATGGAGCTGTAAGTGACTACATCACATTTCAAACCTATTCTTTCCATTTCTGAAAACATATCCATGGCCTTGTCAATCATCATATTCTTACAATACCCGTTTATTAAACTATTGTAAGTGATAACATTAGGGACCAGACATGTAAGTGTCATTGAATCAAAAGTCGTTCTTGCTTTGCTCATTTCACCTCGTAAACAGTAACCATCAATAAGTGAATTGTATGTTACTACGTCTGGAATCTTTCCTCTCTCAAACATTGTCATACCCCGTCCTAATCCGTCTGGACGAAGTCACCAACATCTGGTTCCATTGCGATGATCGACTCCAAATAATATCTTTAAAATGAGCAAATGCACAGCGGAAGATTTCTTTCATACCTGAGAATAAACATGCTTTCAAGTGTCAACCAAAAGTTTGGTGAGTTTATAAGTTTATCATAAACAATAAAATTCATCATTTTGATAGACCACAAGATTTAAATGCTGCATGGTACAAATGGGCCCGAATCCTATACCCACCTGTAATGTACATGCGATATCTTTTAAATACAGTACACCTTTCTCGTGTACGAAATCATCTTTCATAAATCTTAGTAACCGTACACATATCTCGTGCACAAAAATAACATACACATAACCTGTGTATAAAATCATTCTCTCGATACATAACATTCACTTTTCATTTCTTTCATAGCTTGGTTTGGTAACCGACCTTAACATATAATGCGCATAATAATATCCCCAAAATAGAACATCTCGTCTGTATAATAATCATATAAACTTCGAAGTACTAAACACCACGCCCACTAGCCCTTCCGTCTAGTGAACATTCTGGGTGGGGGTGTTAAACCCGGTAGCTACCTTTAGGATTCGCGTCAATTAGGCGTGCACAAATTCTCAAAATTAGTGATGTTCCCTAATTCTTAGGTTACCAAGCAATAATAATCAGGGGAAAAATATTCGTATCAATTGTGGCAATTATCACGTCCACATAATTCAATGGTGGCAATTATCACGTCCACATAATTCATTCGAGGAATGTTTTGCTTGTGTCTATCTCGTCAAACATTTATAAAAGCATTTCATGTATTCGTAGTTCAAAAATATATTTCAAAAGCATTTAATAAAGCAGTTGTAAAAACAGCGCATGTATTCTCAGTCCCAAAAATATAAAGAGTAAAAGGGAGCAAATGAACTCACTTATTGTATTTTATAGTAAAAATACATATGACGATATTGAACAACTGAACAATGCATGGTTGGCCTCGGATTCACAAACCTATATCATTTATATATATTAACACATATAATCATAATCAAACAAGTTTTATATATATTATTTCAATTGTTTATATATTTATATGTATATACTTTTACATATGTTTTATATAAGTTTTCTAATAACCAATTTTATTGTAATAATAATAATGTTAAAAATAATAATATTAGTGTTAAAGATAATAATAATAATGATGATAATAATAATAATTATAATTTTTATAAAATTAATAGTAAAAATAATAATAATGATAATAAAAATAATAATGACAAAAATAATGATAATTCTAGTAATAATTTTTATAAAAATAAGATTAATAATAATAGTGATAATAATAATGATAATAATAATACTGATAAGTATACTAGCTATAAAACTAATACTTTTAATGCTAATGATAATTATGATACTAATTTAGTTGTAATAATAATCATAATGGTAAAAGTAATAATAATGATAATAATAATACTAATAATAATAATAACTATGATAATAATAACTTTACTACTAATGGTAATGATAATAATATTAATTGTATTAGTGATAATAATAATAATTATATTTTTAATATTAGTCATAATAATGATAATAATAATAGTAATAATAATAATAATAATTATAATAATAATAATAAAAATACTACCTTCATGCAACAAGCTTAAAGAAAAAAATCGCCACTGCCCGGACTCAAACCCACGACCTCTCGGTTAAACATCAAACTCCTAACCAACTGATCTAACATGTTTTTCTACCATGAAGCCCAATGTAAATTAATATAGCTCGTTTCTTGGCCCAACAAATATAGGACACAGCCCAACAGACAACAAAAATCTCGGTCCAATCCCATTAAACAAACGTCGGCCCAAGTAGCAGTTCAGTACACGGTTTAAAAGTTTTAGAGGCCCGCTAGTTGTTTTCTTTTAAACCACCGATGGATGTAGGGTTATATAGTTTTTGATTGTCGGCCACACAACAAAAAGGAACTTAACTCGAATGGAAGTAGGAAGTGTAAACCTTAAAATACGCCGGTGGTTAACAAATATAACAGGTTCATATATATTTTCATTATCATAAAATCACATTCATTATTCATCTTCTTTCTTCTTTATTCAAAATCATTATCATCGTGTTTTCGCAGCTGTGGTAACCGGTTGATTATAGTGGTGTTGTTCATCGATGAATAAACAAAAAAAAAAATAATAGGAGTGATAGCAGTAGTTATCGGTGATAGTCTAAAATAGTAATTGAGTGGGTGGGTTTGTATTGGTGATCGACTGAATATCAATCTCACTTGATGGCAGCCGTAAATAGTTGCAGGTGGTCTATGGTTGTGGATGGTGGACGGGAACACAGTGGCGGTGGTTGGTTCATTCATGTTAGTGATCAAGTGGTGTAAAGGTGGTTTGATAATGGGTGTCAAGGTGATTGGTGGTGATCGAGTTTAAAAAAAAAAATATCAGCAATAATAGAAGTAATTCATATCGATCAAGTGACGATTTGCAGGTGGTGGTTTGTGTTCGTGGTGTAACAGGAATTAAACGGCAGAGAGAAATAAAATATATAGCAGTGGTTAGTGGCGATGGTTTGTGGTTAAAGCAGAAAAAAATATTGAACAATGGTTGATGTGGGTGTCGATGAAGAAAATTCAAGGTGTTGAGGTGAAGGTGATGATATTCCGACTGTAGCAACAACCAAGAGAAAGAAATACGGCCGCCATACTTGTGTTGGTCTACTGTCTTCGAACAGGAAACAGAAAACGCATAATAGTAGCAAACATGGTTTACTTGTTATGGTTATGATGGAAGTGGTGTGCACGTAGTGTTCAACAGAAAGAACGGTGGTCGTGAGGTGATTCGATGGATGTTGAAATAGAAACGTAAGTTGTGGTGATCGGTGTTCTTGAAGAAGGAGTAGGCACAAGTTTGAGTGGTGATCGAGCTTAATGAAGGTGGTGTTTCGAGTGAAGAAGAAGATGTGATTGAGGTGGTTCCCGTTGATTGTTGTGGTGTGGGTGATTAGGAGGTTGAAGGTAATGGATAGTTGATCATATATGTATGTATTAATATCTATGTGAATATGTAGATTTTATACATAGATATAGTTACACTATAAAATTGATTGAGATATAGTAGATAGACAAAAACAGTGGCTTAAATATCTTAATTACACTGTGGAAATAGTGACGCAAATCACATTCAATTACAGTAAATAAATATTGATGATTATCAATCATAAACAATGATACATGTGTGTTTGCTGTTCGTCAATAGAAGTAGACAATAATGGTATTGAGTGGTTGATCTTGGAAGGTAAATGATAACAAAAACAGTGATATATGGTGTCCAACATCATATATGTGAATGACATATATATATTATTAAATTGCAACGAATTGTAAGAGTAATAATAGATTGTGGTGGCCAATTCTTGGAATACAAAAGCAACTAAACAAAAATAGTTAAAGGGTGAGAAGTGAGGATACTAGGGAAGAAAAAGAATGAAAAGAATAGTATATAAAAAAAAAAAAAAACAAGTGGGTTTGGGATATATATATCTATGTATCTTATAATAACAATTTGGTAAAGTCACTGGATGTATGCATATATATAAAGTGATATGCCGAGTTTGACAAAGACTAAAACAAAATAGGTGTTAAATGTCTTCATAATTCAAATGTGCATTTATATAAAATTAATTAAAGTAGATGTAAGTTGGAGTATCTTACCGACACTATTATGCTTTTAATAAATTTACGAATCAACGTTTATTTAAAGTTCTCATAAGTTTATATTATACTTATTTGATAACAAATGGAATGACAATTGAATGTTATTATAAACGTATACAAAGTCTATTAAATATATATATATATATATATATATATATATATATATATATATATATATATATATATATATATATATATTTCTATTTACAAATAATTGTTCGTGAATCGTCGAGAACAGTCGAAGGTTAAATGAATTTATGAAACAGTTCAAAATTTTTGATAGTCAACCTAACAGACTTTGCTTATTGTGTCGGAATTATGAAATCGTATCGAGAGTTTGATTTAAAATTAGTCGAAATTTTCCGGGTCACTAAAGTACCTACCCGTTAAAGAAATTTCGTCCCGAAATTTGAGTGAGGTCGTCATGGCTAACAATAAAAGTGTTTTCATGACGAATATGAGTTAGAGTTTTATCATTATTGATTAATATAGATAAAACGATTCGATCATGTGAAACGTACGAGTAAAGCTATCACAAAAGATTGAGATGCGAAATAAAGATTCGTCTTAACTTTTAACGTATGTTTGTCTTGATTTTTGACGTTGTCTTGGGTGAATTCCGGAATTCAAGGGATTTAAAGAAAATCTTTGAAATCTAAAAGATTTGATTCTTTGACTAATAAGGAAATCAAGATCTCTATAATTAAATACAATGATCTGCCTCTATTACATTGTCTGATATTCTCATTATAAATTAAACTCTTCCGTTCCATTATCCTCACCATTCCTATATTGTCTTTCTTAGTCCATACATCCAAAAGATTGTGAAAATGCTTAATCCAGTTCTGATTCTTGTTCTTATCCTCACTATCATAGCAATCATTCTCCTTTTCCAATTACCACCGGAGGAATCCGTTTTCTTCTACTTTGCCCTTGGGGTTATAATGCTTTTAATTCTCCAGTGTCTTTATGCTGCGATAAACATTGATATACACGGTTTGTAATTCCTGTGTTTGTGATCGGCTTTATATTTTCCTTTATTTTTCGGAGCTTCATGCTTTTGTTTTCTCTTCCCGACCCCAAGTCAAGCGAATAATGGTCCAGAATTTGTAGATATAGAGTTTCGAATGATTATAATGTTCTAAGCAGGAAAGAACGTGATAGCACAATTTGATTTTTAAATTTATCAAAATTACAGAAGATAGAACTATCAAGAATATATTCTTCTTGATATGTTCGGAGGTTATGTAGAATGAAAGAGTTATGTAACATGACACATGATGATGGTATAATCTACTGTGAACCATCATCACGTTTCATTAGAAACTCATCATGACTTACTGTAATATAATCACGTTGACCAAGCGTCATTATATTATACTAACTCATGTATCAGTTCCCAACATTACTTCAATGACATTCATATTTTAAGCTCGAAAGTTTACAGAATATAGAAACTAACAGTTTCTATATGATGTAACACTGATAGCACGAAGAGATTAATGATTTCAGATAAGAATAGTTATAAAAATATCTTCAGAAATATGGAGGATATTTATAATGAAAGATACGATGATATCTTGGAATTTCTAATATTGAAGGATGGTGAAGAAAATTTGTCCGCAAGAGTTTGGAGTCAGAAGCAAGGTATTCGCTAAAGATTTCATTAGAAACAGAATCATAAGGATTTTTAATGTATAAGTTTAGTCCTTGTGATTTGTTCAGAGAGTTCTTCGTGGTTAGCTCAATCCGTTTTCCAGTTCCAACATTTCTGAGCTTGCCAACATACTATTCTTTATCGTCAAACTTTTAACTGTTAAGGTCGTTTACGTTTTTGTTGTTTCATTCAACTTTTTCAGCATTTCGAGTATTGATTCGTAGACTGGGTGCTTTTCAGAATGGAAAATCATAATTCTGAGAGGTAAATGTTATATATATATCGGTTGATTAGAAACGCTGCGAGATTCAAAATACGAATTGCTGATTTTTTGGTAATTGGTATGGCAACTCTCGTTACAAGGTGCGGATGGGTATATGATAGGGTTTTTAATGAACAAATATAATGATTCTTCGGAGCGACTTAAGCCAATAAGTAATGAAGTTGCTGGTAAGTTTACTGCTAATGTGGTGGAATATAAAAGGTTCCCCGACAACGATGACGAAAGACAGACTTATATATCAAGGCTATAATAAGGCTAATCCGAATGAAAGTCGAAGTTGACTTGCTGGAGCTGTGACAAAATTTGCTAATTTGGAAAGGAATTTGCAAAGTTATTTTCGGTAATAACAACGCCAAAGGAGTTAGCACAGACATGTTTTAAACGTTTACTCAGGTTCCGAGTGTTTTCAGGTACATAACTATATGCATAAATCTTTCCTTCCGTAGGTGAAGTGCGGTTGGTTCATCCTCTTGATTAAGGTGTTTTCAAGAATCATAAAAGGTTTGAACGCAGATTGTAATCGTCAGGATACAAATGAGGTTTAAGATGAAATCAAGTGGCAAACTTGTAGAAATATTTAGTTTCATATGTTATAATCAATATTTTAATTCATTTTAATTGTCCAATATTATTAGTCCACAGTCGATAGTCCACAGTTAGCAGTCCAATAATTCATATATAGTTTAATATATAATATTCGAATTAAATAATACGTTTCGTGACCCGTATACGTCTCAGACTCAATCACAACTCAAACTATATATATTATTGTAGAATCAACCTCAACCCTGTATAGCTAACTCCAGCATTACTGCATATAGAGTGTCTATGGTTATTCTAAATAATATATATAGATGCGTCGATATGATATGTCAAAACCTTGTATACGTGTCCCGATATTTAAAGTGCGTAAAATAAATAACAGAAATTAATTGACGATAAATAAAATTGCGAGAATTAAAATTGCAATAATTAAAATGCGATAAATAAATTGTGATAAATAAAATGTAATCAGTTAGCTAGGAACAGTTAGCTAGGAACAGTTAGCGTGGATTCTTAACAAAATTTCTCATAGTTAATTTGTTTGTTTCTAACAAATTTTATTTTGTCCAATGTTTTCTTCATTATACCACTTGTTGAATTCTGATAGGTCAAAATCCAAATATGAAATTGAAGGAAAATGGTTATTCTACTGTAAACAGATACGTATATCTGTGGATGTAAGTAGGATAGTAAATGACTGTTGAATCAGATTCGAAGAATGTACAGTATAAAATGTTAATATGAAAGTTAAATATTTCCTCGGGTATTACCTACCCGTTAAAATATTTTCACCATTAACAGTTTGTACAAAAGAATATTTAATTACAATCTTTATGAAAACATATATACATATATATTTTCTTCAGATGCAATCATGGATTTAATGAGTTAATATGATATTAATCTCATTTGATTTATCGTTAGAACTAGAATACATAATCTCTAAAACATTAGAGATTACTTAATCGCCATGAAGAACGAAGATAATTGATGTAGAACGATACGTAGAACGATGATTATACTCGAGGTATGGAATGAGATGTTGAGGCGTGTAATGTTGAAACTTGGGTTGTTGGTGGTACTGGTGTTGCCGGTGCTGTTGCTGATGCTGGTAGGTTTTGCACCACGTTTTCCAAATTGATTACTTGAGCGCGAATTTCGTTGACTTCTTCTATTATCCCGGGATGATTGTCAGTTGGAATGAGCGGATGAATAAGGTTTAGAATTGTGGATAGAATATAATCATGATGAGATACTCTGGAAATGAGAGAGAAAATGGTGTTTCGAACAGGTTCACCGGTAAGTGCTTCAGGTTCTTCGCCAAGAGGTGAATTCGGTTGGTGGAAGGGATCACCTTCTTCTTGTCTCCAATGATTAAGTAGACTACGAACCCAGCCCCAGTTCATCCAGAATAGATGATGGCTAATCGGTTGATCCATTCTGGTTACACTGCTTTCGGAGCTTGAGTGTAACTCCATGTCGGAATACGAGAGATTTGAACTAGTGACGAGTTCCATTTCGTGCGATTGAGTAAAGGGTTTTTCGGTATGAAATGATTTTTGGATATCGGATGGTATTCTAATTACATAGAATATCTATATATATAGAACATAAGATTTCGTAGACTACGAAGGAATTTACAGAATATGTCAGACAAGTCTACAGTAACAGATACGCTAAGATATGAATTTTTGTCTATACACTATTCATGCAATCAATGCCGTAAGATGTGTCTAGACTAAGAATAATGAGCAGGTAATTTCCTAAGGATGATAAGCAGATGATTTCTGACAAAATTGATAAGCAAAACTTTTGATATGCAGACACGGTCGAAGTCCAGACTCACTAATTCATCCTAACGACTATCAGTTAGACACACTAATGCAAGACCTGGTTCGCTAAGACCACCGCTCTGATACCACATGTCATACCCCGTCCTAATCCGTCTGGACGAAGTCACCAACATATGGTTCCATTGCGATGATCGACTCCAAATAATATCTTTAAAATGAGCAAATGCACAGCGGAAGATTTCTTTCATACCTGAGAATAAACATGCTTTCAAGTGTCAACCAAAAGGTTGGTGAGTTCATAAGTTTATCATAAACAATAAAATTCATCATTTTGATAGACCACAAGATTTAAATGCTGCATGGTACAAATGGGCCCGAATCCTATACCCACCTGTAATGTACATGCGATATCTTTTAAATACAGTACACCTTTCTCGTGTACGAAATCATCTTTCATAAATCTTAGTAACCGTACACATATCTCGTGCACAAAAATAACATACACATAACCTGTGTATAAAATCATTCTCTCGATACATAACATTCACTTTTCATTTCTTTCATAGCTTGGTTTGGTAACCGACCTTAACATATAATGCGCATAATAATATCCCCAAAATAGAACATATCGTCTGTATAATAATCATATAAACTTCGAAGTACTAAACACCACACCCACTAGCCCTTCCGTCTAGTGAACATTCTGGGTGGGGGTGTTAAACCCGGTAGCTACCTTTAGGATTCGCGTCAATTAGGCGTGCACAAATTCTCAAAATTAGTGATGTTCCCTAATTCTTAGGTTACCAAGCAATAATAATCAGGGGAAAAATATTCATATCAATTGTGGCAATTATCACGTCCACATAATTCAATGGTGGCAATTATCACGTCCACATAATTCATTCGAGGAATGTTTTGCTTGTGTCTATCTCGTCAAACATTTATAAAAGCATTTCATGTATTCGTAGTTCAAAAATATATTTCAAAAGCATTTAATAAAGCAGTTGTAAAAACAGCGCATGTATTCTCAGTCCCAAAAATATAAAGAGTAAAAGGGAGCAAATGAACTCACTTATTGTATTTTGTAGTAAAAATACATATGACGATATTGAACAACTGAACAATGCATGGTTGGCCTCGAATTCACAAACCTATATCATTTATATATATTAACACATATAATCATAATCAAACAAGTTTTATATATATTATTTCAATTGTTTATATATTTATATGTATATACTTTTACATATGTTTTATATAAGTTTTCTAATAACCAATTTTATTGTAATAATAATAATGTTAAAAATAATAATATTAGTGTTAAAGATAATAATAATAATGATGATAATAATAATAATAATAATTTTTATAATTTTTATAAAATTAATAGTAAAAATAATAATAATGATAATAAAAATAATAATGACAAAAATAATGATAATTCTAGTAATAATTTTTATAAAAATAAGATTAATAATAATAGTGATAATAATAATGATAATAATAATACTGATAAATATACTAGCTATAAAACTAATACTTTTAATGCTAATGATAATTATGATACTAATTTAGTTGTAATAATAATCATAATGGTAAAAGTAATAATAATGATAATAATAATACTAATAATAATAATAACTATGATAATAATAACTTTACTACTAATGGTAATGATAATAATATTAATTGTATTAGTGATAATAATAATAATAATTATATTTTTAATATTAGTCATAATAATGATAATAATAATAGTAATAATAATAATAATAATAATAATAATAATAATAATAATAATAATAATAATAATAATAATAATTAATAATAATAATAATACTAATAATAATAAAAATGCTACCTTCATGTAACAAGCTTAAAGAAAAAAAATCGCCACTGCCCGGACTCAAACCCACGACCTCTCGGTTAAACATCAAACTCCTAACCAACTGATCTAACATGTTTTTCTACCATGAAACCCAACGTAAATTAATATAGCTCGTTTCTTGGCCCAACAAATATAGGACACAGCCCAACAGACAACAAAAATCTCGGTCCAATCCCATTAAACAAACGTCGGCCCAAGTAGCAGTTCAGTACACGGTTTAAAAGTTTTAGAGGCCCGCTAGTTGTTTTCTTTTAAACCACCGAGGGATGTAGGGTTATATAGTTTTTGATTGTCGGCCACACAACAAAAAGGAACATAACTCGAACGGCAGTAGGAAGTGTAAACCTTAAAATACGCCGGTGGTTAACAAATATAACATGTTCATATATATTTTCATTATCATAAAATCACATTCATTATTCATCTTCTTTCTTCTTTATTCAAAATCATTATCATCGTGTTTTCGCAGCTGTGGTAACCGGTTGATTATAGTGGTGTTGTTCATCGATGAATAAACAAAAAAAATAATAGGAGTGATAGCAGTAGTTATCGGTGATAGTCTAAAATAGTAATTGAGTGGGTGGGTTTGTATTGGTGATCGACTGAATATCAATCGCTCTTGATGGCAGCCATAAATAGTTGCAGGTGGTCTATGGTTGTGGATGGTGGACGGGAACACAGTGGTGGTGGTTGGTTCGTTCATGTTAGTGATCAAGTGGTGTAAAGGTGGTGTGATAATGGGTGTCAAGGTGATTGGTGGTGATCGAGTTTAAAAAAAAAAATCAGCAATAATAGAAGTAATTCATATCGATCAAGTGACGATTTGCAGGTGGTGGTTTGTGTTCGTGGTGTAACAGGAATTAAACGGTAGAGAGAAATAAAATATATAGCAGTGGTTAGTGGCGATGGTTTGTGGTTAAAACAGAAAAAAAATATTGAACAATAGTTGATGTGGATGTCGATGAAGAAAATTCAAGGTGTTGAGGTGAAGGTGATGATATTCCGGCTGTAGCAACAACCAAGAGAAAGAAATACGGCCGCCATACTTGTGTTGGTCTACTGTCTTCGAACAGGAAACAGAAAATGCATAATAGTAGCAAACATGGTTTACTTGTTATGGTTATGATGGAAGTGGTGTGCACGTAGTGTTCAACAGAAAGAACGGTGGTCGTGAGGTGATTCGATGGATGTTGAAATAGAAACGTAAGTTGTGGTGATCGGTGTTCTTGAAAAAGGAGAAGGCACAAGTTTGAGTGGTGATCGAGCTTAATGAAGGTGGTGTTTCGAGTGAAGAAGAAGATGTGATTGAGGTGGTTCCCGTTGATTGTTGTGGTGTGGGTGATTAGGAGGTTGAAGGTAATGGATAGTTGATCATTTATGTATGTATTAATATCTATGTGAATGTGACGATCGCTCCAAATCCATATGGACGAACACGTCATTCATTGATTTCATTGCGAGGTATTTGACCTCTATGTGATACATTTTGTAACATTGTATTCGCTTGAAAATGTATTTCATAAATGAATATATAAATTCCAGGTTTTTAACATCTGATGATTCCTACGTATAGACAATCACCATTTAAATGGTTTACAATAATACATCTGTTGACAATACAGTCAAAATAAGATACATGGTAATGGTTTGGTGAATGCAAGTTTCTTGTATATAGCATGTATGACTCCAAGCACATATCTTGTATCACGTATAAGCAAACAGTGGAAGACTTCTAGAATCCTGAGAATAAACATGCTAACAAGTGTCAACACAAAGGTTGGTGAGTTCATAGTTTTAATATTACACATAATCCGTATATCAATGTGGATTTCAAAAGTTCAGTTGTTTTATTCAAAACGTTTTATCAATAGGTTTTACATAAAAGGTGGATCACAAGATTTCAGTTGTTTCATCCGAAACGTTTATCAATCGGTTCTACAAAATTGAGCACCCTGGTAACTAAACTTTAACGTTTATATAATTTGTACCCTTTGTATAATCATCTTAATAATACACGCAAACCAACGTGTACGCTTATCAAATAGCATACGTCCGTTAAAAGGCTAGTGCTCTAGCTCGGACGGGGATGTCAAGCCCTATGGATCCATATACTACTACTCGCGCCCACCAGTTCTTATAACCGGCAGTTACTAGTTACCAAAGCTAAGGGATTTTCGGTTCAAACTCAGTGTAGAATTAAGTATGTACTTGTATCCATTGGGTTTAAAATAAATTGCATGTATTCTCAGCCCAAAAATATAGATTGAAAAAGCAATTAAAAAGGGAGCAATGAAACTCACGCATATATATATTGTAAATCAGTTAATAAAGCATTTGCATGTATTCTCAGCCCAAAAATGTAGAGAGTAAAAGGGATCATATGAAACTCACACAAAATCAGTTTTAGTATTTGTATCCATTTAGTAAAACAGTTTATAAAACTGCGCATGTATTCTCAGCCCAAAAATATAATTTGAAAAAGGGATCATATGAAACTCACACAAAATCAGTTTTAGTATTTGTATCCATTTAGTAAAACAGTTTATAAAACTGCGCATGTATTCTCAGCCCAAAAATATAATTTGAAAAAGGGATCATATGAAACTCACGCATATAAATATTGTAAAATAGTTAATAAAGCATTTGCATGTATTCTCAGCCCAAAAATGTAGAGAGTAAAAGGGATCATATGAAACTCACGCATATATATATTGTAAATCAGTTAATAAAGCATTTGCATGTATTCTCAGCCCAAAAATGTAGAGAGTAAAAGGGATCATATGAAACTCACACAAAATCAGTTTTAGTATTTGTATCCATTTAGTAAAACAGTTTATAAAACTGCGCATGTATTCTCAGCCCAAAAATATAATTTGAAAAAGGGATCATATGAAACTCACACAAAATCAGTTTTAGTATTTGTATCCATTTAGTAAAACAGTTTATAAAACTGTGCATGTATTCTCAGCCCAAAAATATAATTTGAAAAAGGGATCATATGAAACTCACGCATATAAATATTGTAAAATAGTTAATAAAGCATTTGCATGTATTCTCAGCCCAAAAATGTAGAGAGTAAAAGGGATCATATGAAACTCACTGTTTAATATTGATATACAATATTGTAGGAAAGCACGTAGATGCATCGGAGATGATAAACACGAGGTTTGATTCACAAAAATACCCCCGAACATTACCCATAATTTTCTTGGCAATAACCCATAATTTTCTTAGCTCTAGCTCGCTTGGAAACCATTTTGAAAGTGACAAGCTCATAACCTCGTCGTAGTATTTTATGTATAATACTAATTAATAATAATAATAAGATTAATAATAATAATAATAATAATAATAATAATAATAATAATAATAATAATAATAATAATAATAAAATAAATACGGAGTAATATGTATGTGTGTGTGTTAATGTGTCGAGCAAAATGCCATTTTATAGCATCAGGCCAGACTTTTGCCTCCATGCGATCGCATGGATTTATAAGCTTGTGGCCATGCGATCGCATGGCCTCAGATTCCAGCTCACAAAATTTTGTTTTCTTGTTTGTCAACATAATATTAAATTAATATAAATATAATTTATATAATTTATATAATTAATTATATATTATATTAAATTCACGTGCATAGTTGACTTGTAATTTTTGTTCCGATAAGTCGTACGTCATCACTCGACTTATGTCCCGGTTCCGGTTTTTCGAATGTCCTTTCGTACCTTTAGAACACTTGCATTTTACGTTTCGTGTCACGTACCTTTGTCAAAATATAGCCTTAAATTATTCATAAACTATACCACTCATAGTATAACTTAAACTTTCAAATGTTTTGGTCATTTACTTCTATAAATCATCGTCTCGCTATTTGTTAATATATATATAATATATACATTTTCATTTTGAAATAGTGTTTTACTGTAGCAAAGTCAAATTTTACTGTAGCAATTCACTGTAGCAAAGTCAAATTTCACTGTAGCAAATAGTGATTTTCGAAAACACTGTAGCATTTTGAGTAATGTGGCAATTTGAAAACACTGTAGCAAATTAGTGTTTAACTGGTTCATCTTAAACGCTTTAGTTAACTTATCTAAATATCAATTGAATCAATAAACGAATGTTACTATCGTTTATTATATATATGTATATATCTTTTTAATATACATAAATTAGTTTTTAAATACACATTGGAAGTTATTTATAAATAAATTTTAATAATAAATATTTCAACTTATCATATACATTCAAATAGATATTTAAACTAATAAGTTTAATGTACGTTATCAAACAATTAATACATTGTTACCTTTTCATGTTATAGTATATATGTATCTATTTACATATAATTGTTCGCGAATCGTCGAAAACAACCGAAGGGTATTTAAATATATAAAAGTAATTCAAAAATTTTGAGATTCAGTTTTACAGACTTTGCTTATCGTGTCGAAAATGTTAATCATACAAAGATTAAGTTTAAGTTTAGTCAAAATTTCTGGGTCATCACAGTGAATATGTAGATTTTATACATAGATATAGTTACACTATAAAATTGATTGAGATATAGTAGATAGACAAAAACAGTGGCTTAAATATCTTAATTACACTGTGGAAATAGTGACGCAAATCACATTCAATTACAGTAAATAAATATTGATGATTATCAATCATAAACAATGATACATGTGTGTTTGCTGTTCGTCAATAGAAGTAGACAATAGTGGTATTGAGTGGTTGATCTTGGAAGGTAAATGATAACAAAAACAGTGATATATGGTGGCCAACATCATATATGTGAATGACATATATATATTATTAAATTGCAACGAATTGTAAGAGTAATAATAGATGGTGGTGGCCAGTTCTTGGAATACAAAAGCAACTAAACAAAAATAGTTAAAGGGTGAGAAGTGAGGATACTAGGGAAGAAAAAGAATGAAAAGAATAGTATATATAAAAAAACAAGTGGGTTTGGGATATATATATCTATGTATCTTATAATAACAATTTGGTAAAGTCACTGGATGTATGCATATATATAAAGTGATATGCTGAGTTTGACAAAGACTAAAACAAAATAGGTGTTAAATGTCTTCATAATTCAAATGTGCATTTATATAAAATTAATTAAAGTAGCTGTAAGTTGGAGTATCTTACCGACACTATTATGCTTTTAATAAATTTACGAATCAACGTTTATTTAAAGTTCTCATAAGTTTATATTATACTTATTTGATAACAAATGGAATGACAATTGAATGTTATTATAAACGTATACAAAGTCTATTAAATATATATATATATATATATTTCTATTTACAAATAATTGTTCGTGAATCGTCGAGAACAGTCGAAGGTTAAATGAATATATGAAACAGTTCAAAATTTTTGAGAGTCAACCTAACAGACTTTGCTTATTGTGTCGGAATTATAAAATCGTATCGAGAGTTTGATTTAAAATTAGTCAAAATTTTTCGGGTCACTACAAACACGATGTTGATAACAGCTTGTGCTTCATCTACTTTACCATCTTTACATAATGCATCCACTAGTACACTGTAGGTTTGCACATTTAAAGAGATCCTTTCATCCTCCATTTCTTTTAGTATGTTATAAACCTCATCCCAACGACCTAAATTACAAAGACCATGAATCAAAGAGGTGTATGTGATGACATCCGGTAGAATCCCTTTGCGAAACACCATCTTTTTGAAAAGATTAAAAGCATCATCAATCATTTGGTCTATGCAAAGACTGTCAATGATGGTATTATATGCAATGACATCAGCTTTACAACCTCGTTCATCCATTAGCTTAAGCAAAGCGATAGCAGTATCATTGTTTCCGATCCTACAAAGTCCCTTAATCATTGTGTTATACATAACTACATCAGGCTCACAAAGATTCGGTTTATTAAGTTTTTTTAAGAATATTTCAGCTTCAAGAATCCTATCTTCTATAATAAGTCCATCTAATAGTGCACTAAAAATGAACAAATTTGGTACAATGGCTTGTTTGAAGCAAATACCTAGAAGTGAAAAACCGTCACTGGTATGGTGCAAGTGGCAACTGAAATGTCCCGTTCTTATTGATTAAAAACGTTCCATATTAATTGATTTCGTTGCGAGGTTTTGACCTCTATATGAGACGTTTTTCAAAGACTGCATTCATTTTAAAACAAACCATAACCTTTATTTCACCAATAAAGGTTTAAAAAGCTTTACGTAGATTATCAAATAATGATAATCTAAAATATCCTGTTTACACACGACCATTACATAATGGTTTACAATACAAATATGTTACAACAAAATAAGTTTCTTGAATGCAGTTTTTACACAATATCATACAAGCATGGACTCCAAATCTTGTCCTTATTTAAGTATGCGACAGCGGAAGCTCTTAATAATCACCTGAGAATAAACATGCTTAAAATGTCAACAAAAATGTTGGTGAGTTATAGGTTTAACCTATATATATCAAATCATAATAATAGACCACAAGATTTCATATTTCAATACACATCCCATACATAGAGATAAAAATCATTCATATGGTGAACACCTGGTAACCGACATTAACAACATGCATATATAAGAATATCCCATCATTCCGGGACACCCTTCGGATATGATATAAATTTCGAAGTACTAAAGCATCCGGTACTTTGGATGGGGTTTGTTAGGCCCAATAGATCTATCTTTAGGATTCGCGTCAATTAGGGTGTCTGTTCCCTAATTCTTAAATTACCAGACTTAATAAAAAGGGGCATATTCGATTTCAATAATTCAACCATAGAATGTAGTTTCACGTACTTGTGTCTATTTTGTAAATCATTTATAAAACCTGCATGTATTCTCATCCCAAAAATATTAGATTTTAAAAGTGGGACTATAACTCACTTTCACAGATTTTTACTTCGTCGGGAAGTAAGACTTGGCCACTGGTTGATTCACGAACCTATAACAATATATACATATATATCAAAGTATGTTCAAAATATATTTACAACACTTTTAATATATTTTGATGTTTTACGTTTATTAAGTCAGCTATCATCGTTAGTAACCTACAACTAGTTGTCCACAGTTAGATGTACAGAAATAAATCGATAAATATTATCTTGAATCAATCCACGACCCAGTGTATACATATCTCAGTATTGATCACAACTCAAACTATATATATTTTGTAATCAACCTCAACCCTGTATAGCTAACTCCAACATTCACATATAGAGTGTCTATGGTTGTTCCGAAATATATATAGATGTGTCGACAAGATAGGTCGAAACATTGTATACGTGTCTATGGTATCTCAAGATTACATAATATACAATACAAGTTGATTAAGTTATGGTTGGAATAGATTTGTTACCAATTTTCACGTAGCTAAAATGAGAAAAATTATCCAATCTTGTTTTACCCATAACTTCTTCATTTTAAATCCGTTTTGAGTGAATTAAATTGCTATGGTTTCATATTGAACTCTATTTTATGAATCTAAACAGAAAAAGTATAGGTTTATAGTCAGAAAAATAAGTTACAAGTCGTTTTTGTAAAGGTAGTCATTTCAGTCGAAAGAACGACGTCTAGATGACCATTTTAGAAAACATACTTCCACTTTGAGTTTAACCATAATTTTTGGATATAGTTTCATGTTCATAATAAAAATCATTTTCTCAGAATAACAACTTTTAAATCAAAGTTTATCATAGTTTTTAATTAACTAACCCAAAACAGCCCGCGGTGTTACTACGACGGCGTAAATCCAGTTTTACGGTGTTTTTCGTGTTTCCAGGTTTTAAATCATTAAGTTAGCATATCATATAGATATAGAACATGTGTTTAGTTGATTTTAAAAGTCAAGTTAGAAGGATTAACTTTTGTTTGCGAACAAGTTTAGAATTAACTAAACTATGTTCTAGTGATTACAAGTTTAAACCTTCGAATAAGATAGCTTTTTTTGTATGAATCGAATGATGTTATGAACATCATTACTACCTTAAGTTCCTTGGATAAACCTACTGAGAAATAGAAAAATGGATCTAGCTTCAACGGATCCTTGGATGGCTCGAAGTTCTTGAAGCAGAATCATGACACGAAAACAAGTTCAAGTAAGATCATCACTTGAAATAAGATTGTTATAGTTATAGAAATTGAACCAAAGTTTGAATATGATTATTACCTTATATTAGAATGATAACATACTATAAGAAACAAAGATTTCTTGAGGTTGGATGATCACCTTACAAGATTGGAAGTGAGCTAGCAAACTTGAAAGTATTCTTGATTTTATGTAACTAGAACTTGTAGAATATATGAAGAACACTTAGAACTTGAAGATAGAACTTGAGAGAGATCAATTATATGAAGAAAATTGAAGAATGAAAGTGTTTGTAAGTGTTTTTGGTCATTGGTGTATGGATTAGATATAAAGGATATGTAATTTTGTTTTCATGTAAATAAGTCATGAATGATTACTCATATTTTTGTAATTTTATAAGATATTTCATGCTAGTTGCCAAATGATGGTTCCCACATGTGTTAGGTGACTCACATGGGCTGCTAAGAGCTGATCATTGGAGTGTATATACCAATAGTACATACATCTAAAAGCTGTGTATTGTACGAGTACGAATACGGGTGCATACGAGTAGAATTGTTGATGAAACTGAACGAGGATGTAATTGTAAGCATTTTTGTTAAGTAGAAGTATTTTGATAAGTGTTTTGAAGTCTTTCAAAAGTGTATAAATACATATTAAAACACTACATGTATATACATTTTAACTGAGTCGTTAAGTCATCGTTAGTCGTTACATGTAAGTGTTGTTTTGAAACCTTTAGGTTAACGATCTTGTTAAATGTTGTTAACCCAATTTTTATAATATCAAATGAGATTTTAAATTATTATATTATCATGATATTATCATGTATGAATATCTCTTAATATGATATATATACATTAAATGTCTTTACAACGATAATCGTTACATATATGTCTCGTTTAAAAATCATTAAGTTAGTAGTCTTATTTTTACATATGTAGTTCATTGTTAATATACTTAATGATATGTTTACTTATCATAGTATCATGTTAACTATATATATATCCATATATATGTCATCATATAGTTTTTACAAGTTTTAACGTTCGTGAATCACCGGTCAACTTGGGTGGTCAATTGTCTATATGAAACATATTTCAATTAATCAAGTCTTAACAAGTTTGATGGCTTAACATGTTGGAAACATTTAATCATGTAAATATCAATCTCAATTAATATATATAAACATGGAAAAGTTCGGGTCACTACAGTACCTACCCGTTAAATAAATTTCGTCCCGAAATTTTAAGCTGTTGAAGGTGTTGACGAATCTTCTGGAAATAGATGCGGGTATTTCTTCTTCATCTGATCTTCACGCTCCCAGGTGAACTCGGGTCCTCTATGAGCATTCCATCGAACCTTAATAATTGGTATCTTGTTTTGCTTAAGTCTTTTAACCTCACGATCCATTATTTCGACGGGTTCTTCGATGAATTGAAGTTTTTCGTTGATTTGGATTTCATCTAATGGAATAGTGAGATCTTCTTTAGCAAAACATTTCTTCAAATTCGAGACGTGGAAAGTGTTATGTACAGCCGCGAGTTGTTGAGGTAACTCAAGTCGGTAAGCTACTGGTCCGACACGATCAATAATCTTGAATGGTCCAATATACCTTGGATTTAATTTCCCTCGTTTACCAAATCGAACAACGCCTTTCCAAGGTGCAACTTTAAGCATGACAATCTCTCCAATTTCAAATTCTATATCTTTTCTTTTAATGTCAGCGTAGCTCTTTTGTCGACTTTGGGCGGTTTTCAACCGTTGTTGAATTTGGATGATCTTCTCGGTAGTTTCTTGTATAATCTCCGGACCCGTAATCTGTCTATCCCCCACTTCACTCCAACAAATCGGAGACCTGCACTTTCTACCATAAAGTGCTTCAAACGGCGCCATCTCAATGCTTGAATGGTAGCTGTTGTTGTAGGAAAATTCTGCTAACGGTAGATGTCGATCCCAACTGTTTCCGAAATCAATAACACATGCTCGTAGCATGTCTTCAAGCGTTTGTATCGTCCTTTCACTCTACCCATCAGTTTGTGGATGATAGGCAGTACTCATGTCTAGACGAGTTCCTAATGCTTGCTGTAATGTCTGCCAGAATCTTGAAATAAATCTGCCATCCCTATCAGAGATAATAGAGATTGGTATTCCATGTCTGGAGACGACTTCCTTCAAATACAGTCGTGCTAACTTCTCCATCTTGTCATCTTCTCTTATTGGCAGGAAGTGTGCTGGTTTGGTGAGACGATCAACTATTACCCAAATAGTATCAAAACCACTTGCAGTCCTTGGCAATTTAGTGATGAAATCCATGGTAATGTTTTCCCATTTCCATTCCGGGATTTCGGGTTGTTGAAGTAGACCTGATGGTTTATGATGCTCAGCTTTGACCTTAGAACACGTCAAACATTCTCCTACGTATTTAGCAACATCGGCTTTCATACCCGGCCACCAAAAATGTTTCTTAAGATCCTTGTACATCTTCCCCGTTCCAGGATGTATTGAGTATCTGGTTTTATGAGCTTCTCTAAGTACCATTTCTCTCATATCTCCAAATTTTGGTACCCAAATTCTTTCAGCCCTATACCGGGTTTCGTCTTCCCGAATATTAAGATGCTTCTCCGATCCTTTGGGTATTTCATCCTTTAAATTTCCCTCTTTTAAAACTCCTTGTTACGCCTCCTTTATTTGAGTAGTAAGGTTATTGTGAATCATTATATTCATAGATTTTACTCGAATGGGTTCTCTGTCCTTTCTGCTCAAGGCATCGGCTACCACATTTGCCTTCCCCGGGTGGTAACGAAACTCAAAGTCGTAATCATTAAACAATTCAATCCACCTACGCTGCCTCATATTCAGTTGTTTCTGATTAAATATGTGCTGAAGACTTTTGTGATCGGTATATATAATACTTTTGACCCCATATAAGTAGTGCCTCCAAGTCTTTAATGTAAAAACAACCGCGCCTAATTCCAAATCATGTGTCGTATAATTTTGCTCGTGAATCTTCAATTGTCTAGACGCATAAGCAATCACCTTCGTTCGTTGCATTAATACACAACCGAGACCTTGCTTTGATGCGTCACAATAAATCACAAAATCATCATTCCCTTCAGGCAATGACAATATAGGTGCCGTAGTTAGCTTTTTCTTCAATAACTAAAACGCTTTCTCTTGTTCATCCTTCCATTCAAATTTCTTCCCTTTATGCGTTAATGCAGTCAAGGGTTTTGCTATTTTAGAAAAGTCTTGGATGAACCTTCTGTAGTAACCAGCTAGTCCTAAAAACTGGCGTATGTGTTTCGGAGTTTTTGGGGTTTCCCACTTTTCAACAGTTTCTATCTTTGCCGGATCCACCTTAATACCTTTTTTGTTCACTATGTGACCGAGGAATTGAACTTCTTCCAAACAAAATGCACACTTTGAAAATTTAGCGTACAATTCTTCCTTCCTCAATACTTCTAACACCTTTCTCAAATGTTCACCGTGTTCTTGGTCATTCTTTGAGTAAATAAGTATGTCATCAATGAAAACAATGACAAACTTGTCAAGGTATGGTTCACACACTCGGTTCATAAGGTCCATGAACACAGCTGGTGCATTAGTTAAACCAAACGGCATGACCATAAACTCATAATGACCGTAACGTGTTCTGAAAGCAGTCTTTGGAATATAATCTTCTTTCACCCGCATTTGATGATACCCGGAACGTAAGTCAATCTTTGAATAAACAGACGAGCCTTGTAGTTGATCAAATAAGTCATCGATTCTCGGTAGTAGGTAGCGGTTCTTGATGGTAAGTTTGTTCAACTCTCGGTAGTCGATACACAACCTGAATGTACCATCTTTCTTCTTGACAAACAAAACAGGAGCTCCCCACGGTGATGTGCTTGGTCGAATGAAACCACGCTCTAAAAGTTCTTGTAATTGACTTTACAGTTCTTTCATCTCGCTGGGTGCGAGTCTGTAAGGAGCAAGAGCTATTGGTGCAGCTCCTGGTACAAGATCTATTTGAAATTCAATGGATCGATGTGGGGGTAATCCCGGTAATTCTTTCGGAAATACATCGGGAAATTCTTTTGCAATGGGAACATCATTGATGCTCTTTTCTTCAGTTTGTACTTTCTCGACGTGTGCTAGAACAGCATAGCAACCTTTTCTTATTAGTTTTTGTGCCTTCAAATTACTAATAAGATGTAGCTTCGTGTTGCCCTTTTCTCCGTACACCATTAAGGGTTTTCCTTTTTCTCGTATAATGCGAATTGCATTTTCGAACAAACGATCTCTGCTTTCACTTCTTTCAACCAGTCTATACCGATTATCAAATCAAAACTCCCTAACTCTACTGGTATCAAATCAATCTTAAATGTTTCGCTAACCAGTTTAATTTCTCGATTCCGACATATATTATCTGCTGAAATTAATTTACCATTTGCTAATTCGAGTAAAAATTTACTATCCAAAGGCGTCAATGGACAACTTAATTTAGCACAAAAATCTCTACTCATATAGCTTCTATCCGCACCCGAGTCAAATAAAACGTAAGCAGATTTATTGTCAATAAGAAACGTACCCGTAACAAGCTCCGGGTCTTCCTGTGCCTCTGCCGCATTAATATTGAAAACTCTTTCGCGGCCTTGTCCATTTGTGTTCTCCTGGTTCGGGCAATTTCTAATAATGTGGCCCGGTTTTCCACATTTATAACAAACTACATTGGCATAACTTGCTCCGACACTACTTGCTCCGCCATTACTCGTTCCGACACCATTTGTTCCTTTCGTTCTATTAACCCCTGGTCCCTAGACCTCACACTTAGCCGCGCTATGACCATTTCTTTTACACTTGTTGCAAAATTTGGTGCAGAACCCCGAGTGATACTTTTCACACCTTTGGCATAGCTGCTTCTGATTGTTGTTGTTGTTGCGGTTATTATTGTTGTTGGGATGATTGTTGTAGTTGCTGTTGCTGTTGTTGTTGTTGTTGTTGTTGTTGTTGGGCCGTTTGTTGTGGTTGCGATTGATGTTGCGATTGTTGGGATAATTGTTGCGATTATTGTTGTAATTGCTGTTGTTGTTTTATTGGTGATTCTTATCACCGTTTTCCTCCCACTTTCTTTTGACTTGCTTCACATTGGCCTCTTCAGCAGTCTGTTCTTTAATTCTTTCTTCAATCTGGTTCACTAGTTTGTGAGCCATTCTACATGCCTGTTGTATGGAGGCGGGTTCGTGTGAACTTATATCTTCTTGGATTCTTTCCGGTAATCCTTTCACAAACGCGTCAATCTTCTCTTCCTCATCTTCGAATGCTCCCGGACACAATAGGCACAATTCTGTGAATCGTCTTTCGTACGTGGTAATATCAAATCCTTAGGTTCGTAACCCTCTAAGTTCTGTCTTGAGCTTATTGACCTCGGTTCTGGGACGGTACTTCTCGTTCATCAAATGCTTGAATGCTGACCACGGTAGTGCGTACGCATCGTCTTGTCCCACTTGCTCTAGATAGGTATTCCACCATGTTAACGCAGAACCTGTGAAGGTATGCGTAGCGTACTTCACTTTGTCCTCTTCAGTACACTTACTTATGGCAAACACTGATTCGACCTTCTCGGTCCACCGTTTCAATCCGATCGGTCCTTCGGTTCCATCAAATTCCAAAGGTTTGCAGGCAGTGAATTCTTTGTAGGTGCATCCTACACGATTTCCTGTACTGCTAGATCCAAGGTTATTGTTGGTATGTAGCGCAGCCTGTACTGCGGCTATGTTTAAAGCTAGAAAAGTACGGAATTCCTCTTCATTCATATTCACGGTGTGTCGAGTAGTCGGTGCCATTTCCTTCAAAATAGTTAAATGGAACAAGTTAATCATACAGAATATTAAGAGTAGTTAATAGTATTTCGTAGCATAATATGAACTCATTTATAAAAGCTTTTTCTTCATATTAGCGTTTTATAAGTTTAAATTCGGGTAGTACCTACCCGTTAAGTTCATACTTAGTAGCTAATATACAATTCAACTACTACAATTCTATATGAAAAACTGATTATAATAATATTTCGCGTTCAAACTTTTACACAATATTTTACAAACTTACAATACCGCTTATTTTACATATAGCATGAAATATAGAACACAATAAATTTGATACAAGATGGTTGTGAAGATAATTATAGCTAGTACACAAGTCGTTCAGCAAAGGCAATAAAGACACGTAATTCATACGTCCAGAAACAAGTCATGCATTCTGGTTTTACTAGGATTACTTCCCATCCTTGGTCTTGTGGAACATAACCGTTATGGCCGTTGATAAGACAGCGTGTTGTAACGTCGTCAAAGGGACGAGGGTTACGTAATGTCCAACAGTCCCGTAACAATCTAAAAACCTCATTTCTTACCCCAATTACCAACTCCGTCACTTGTGGGAACGTTTTGTTTAATAGTTGTAGCCCGATGTTCTTGTTCTCACTTTGGTGAGAAGCGAACATTACTAATCTGTAAGCATAACATGCTTATTTATGTTGCATGTTAGCCGCTTTTTCTAAATCACGAAGTCCAATATTCGGATATATTGAGTCAAAATAATTTCTTAACCCATTGCGTAAAATAGCATTTGGGTTCCCCGCAATATATGCATCAAAGTAAACACATCGTAACTTATGGATTTCCCAATGTGATATCCCCCATCTTTCGAACGAAAGCCTTTTATAAACCAAGGCATTCTTGGAACGTTCTTCGAATGTCTTACAAACTGATCTCGCCTTAAATAGTTGTGCCGAAAAATTCTGACCGACTCTAGACAAGATTTCATCAATCATGTCTCCGGGTAGGTCTCTTAAAATATTGGGTTCTCTATCCATTTTGTGTTTTTTTACTGTAAAATAGACAAGAGTTAGATTCATAAAAAAAATACTTATTAATACAAGCAATTTTTACATATATCATAAAGCATAAGCACACTATATTACATATATTACACCACACGAATACAACTATCTTATTCCGACTCGCTTGTTTCTTCTTCTTCAGTTTTGGTTCGTTTTGCCAAGTTTCTAGGGATATATGATGTTCCCCTAATACGAGCCGTCATTTTCCACATTGGTTTAGAAAAACCTGGTGGTTTAGAGGTTCCCGGGTCATTGTTACAACTTAAGGACTTCGGGGGTTGTCGATACATATAAAGTTTATCGGGGTTGGAATTAGATTTCTCTATTTTTATGCCCTTTCCCTTATTATTTTCTTTTGCCTTTTTAAATTCAGTTGGGGTAATTTCTATAACATCATCGGAATACTCGTCGGAATCCGATTCATCGGAGAATTGGTAATCCTCCCAATATTTTGCTTCCTTGGCGGTAACACCATTGACCATAATTAACCTTGGTCGGTTGGTTGAGGATTTTATTTTACTTAACCGTTTTATTATTTCCCCCACCGATTCTATTTCTTCATCCGGTTCCGATTCTTCTTCCGGTTCCGACTCTTCTTCCGGTTCCTCTTCGGGAACTTGTGAATCAGTCCACGAATCATTCCAATTTACATTTGACTCTTCATTATTATTAGGTGAGTCAATGGGACTTGTTCTAGAGGTAGACATCTATCACATAATATCAAACGCGTTAAGAGATTAATATATCACATAATATTCACATGTTAAAAATATATAGTTTCCAACAAAATTTGTTAAGCAATCATTTTTCAAGTAAACACGGTCAAAGTCCAGACTCACTAATGCATCCTAACAAACTCGATAAGACACACTAATGCAAAATTCTGGTTCTCTAAGACCAACGCTCGGATACCAACTGAAATGTCCCGTTCTTATTGATTAAAAACGTTCCATATTAATTGATTTCGTTGCGAGGTTTTGACCACTATATGAGACGTTTTTCAAAGACTGCATTTATTTTAAAACAAACCATAACCTTTATTTCATCAACAAAGGTTTAAAAAGCTTTACGTAGATTATCAAATAATGATAATCTAAAATATCCTGTTTACACACTGAAATGTCCCGTTCTTATTGATTAAAAACGTTTCATATTAATTGATTTCGTTGCGAGGTTTTGACCTCTATATGAGACGTTTTTCAAAGACTGCATTCATTTTTAAAACAAACCATAACCTTTATTTCATAAATAAAGGTTTAAAAAGCTTTACGTAGATTATCAAATAATGATAATCTAAAATATCCTGTTTACACACGACCATTACATAACGGTTTACAATACAAATATGTTACATCGAAATCAGTTTCTTGAATGCAGTTTTTACACAATATCATACAAACATGGACTCCAAATCATGTCCTTATTTTAGTATGCAACAGCGGAAGCTCTTAGTATTCACCTGAGAATAAACATGCTTTAAACGTCAACAAAAATGTTGGTGAGTTATAGGTTTAACCTATATATATCAAATCATAATAATAGACCAGAAGATTTCATATTTCAATACACATCCCATACATAGAGATAAAAATCATTCATATGGTGAACACCTGGTAACCGACAATAACAAGATGCATATATAAGAATATCCCCATCATTCCGGTACACCCTTCGGATATGATATAAATTTCGAAGTACTAAAGCATCCGGTACTTTGGATGGGGTTTGTTAGGCCCAATAGATCTATCTTTAGGATTCGCGTCAATTAGGGTGTCTGTTCCCTAATTCTTAGATTACCAGACTTAATAAAAAGGGGCATATTCGATTTCGATAATTCAACCATAGAATGTAGTTTCACGTACTTGTGTCTATTTTGTAAATCATTTATAAAACCTGCATGTATTCTCATCCCAAAAATATTAGATTTTAAAAGTGGGACTATAACTCACTTTCACAGATTTTTACTTCGTCGGGAAGTAAGACTTGGCCACTGGTTGATTCACGAACCTATAACAATATATACATATATATCAAAGTAAGTTCAAAATATATTTACAACACTTTTAATATATTTTGATGTTTTAAGTTTATTAAGTCAGCTGTCCTCGTTAGTAACCTACAACTAGTTGTCAACAGTTAGATGTACAGAAATAAATCGATAAATATTATCTTGAATCAATCCACGACCCAGTGTATACGTATCTCAGTATTGATCACAACTCAAACTATATATATTTTGGAATCAACCTCAACCCTGTATAGCTAACTCCAACATTCACATATAGAGTGTCTATGGTTGTTCCGAAATATATATAGATGTGTCGACATGATAGGTCGAAACATTGTATACGTGTCTATGGT
This sequence comes from Rutidosis leptorrhynchoides, assembly GCF_046630445.1. Taxonomy (NCBI): domain Eukaryota; kingdom Viridiplantae; phylum Streptophyta; class Magnoliopsida; order Asterales; family Asteraceae; genus Rutidosis; species Rutidosis leptorrhynchoides. The sequence goes on from NC_092334.1 coordinate 570,290,866, forward strand.
ATCTCAAGATTACATAATATACAATACAAGTTGATTAAGTTATGGTTGGAATAGATTTGTTACCAATTTTCATGTAGCTAAAATGAGAAAAATTATCCAATCTTGTTTTACCCATAACTTCTTCATTTTAAATCCGTTTTGAGTGAATCAAATTACTATGGTTTCATATTGAACTCTATTTTATGAATCTAAACAGAAAAAGTATAGGTTTATAGTCGGAAAAATAGGTTACAAGTCGTTTTTGTAAAGGTAGTCATTTCAGTCGAAAGAACGACGTCTAGATGACCATTTTAGAAAACATACTTCCACTTTGAGTTTAACCATAATTTTTGGATATAGTTTCATGTTCATAATAAAAATCATTTTCTCAGAATAACAACTTTTAAATCAAAGTTTATCATAGTTTTTAATTAACTAACCCAAAACAGCCCGCGGTGTTACTACGACGGCGTAAATCCGGTTTTACGGTGTTTTTCGTGTTTCCAGGTTTTAAATCATTAAGTTAGCATATCATATAGATATAGAACATGTGTTTAGTTGATTTTAAAAGTCAAGTTAGAAGGATTAACTTTTGTTTGCGAACAAGTTTAGAATTAACTAAACTATGTTCTAGTGATTACAAGTTTAAACCTTCGAATAAGATAGCTTTATATGTATGAATCGAATGATGTTATGAACATCATTACTACCTTAAGTTCCTTGGATAAACCTACTGGAAAAGAGAAAAATGGATCTAGCTTCAACGGATCCTTGGATGGCTCGAAGTTCTTGAAGCAGAATCATGACACGAAAACAAGTTCAAGTAAGATCATCACTTGAAATAAGATTGTTATAGTTATAGAAATTGAACCAAAGTTTGAATATGATTATTACCTTATATTAGAATGATAACCTACTGTAAGAAACAAAGATTTCTTGAGGTTGGATGATCACCTTACAAGATTGGAAGTGAGCTAGCAAACTTGAAAGTATTCTTGATTTTATGTAACTAGAACTTGTAGAATATATGAAGAACACTTAGAACTTGAAGATAGAACTTGAGAGAGATTAATTAGATGAAGAAAATTGAAGAATGAAAGTGTTTGTAGGTGTTTTTGGTCGTTGGTGTATGGATTAGATATAAAGGATATGTAATTTTGTTTTCACGTAAATAAGTCATGAATGATTACTCATATTTTTGTAATTTTATGAGATATTTCATGCTAGTTGCCAAATTATGGTTCCCGCATGTGTTAGGTGACTCACATGGGCTGCTAAGAGCTGATCATTGGAGTGTATATACCAATAGTACATACATCTAAAAGCTGTGTATTGTACGAGTACGAATACGGGTGCATACGAGTAGAATTGTTGATGAAACTGAACGAGGATGTAATTGTAAGCATTTTTGTTAAGTAGAAGTATTTTGATAAGTGTATTGAAGTCTTTTAAAAGTGTATAAATACATATTAAAACACTACATGTATATACATTTTAACTAAGTCGTTAAGTCATCGTTAGTCGTTACATGTAAGTGTTGTTTTGAAACCTTTAGGTTAACGATCTTGTTAAATGTTGTTAACCCAATGTTTATAATATCAAATGAGATTTTAAATTATTATATTATCATGATATTATCATGTATGAATATCTCTTAATATGATATATATACATTAAATGTCTTTACAACGATAATCGTTACATATATGTCTCCTTTAAAAATCATTAAGTTAGTAGTCTTGTTTTTACATATGTAGTTCATTATTAATATACTTAATGATATGTTTACTTATCATATTATCATGTTAACTATATATATATCCATATATATGTCATCATATAGTTTTTACAAGTTTTAACGTTCGTGAATCACCGGTCAACTTGGGTGGTCAATTGTCTATATGAAACATATTTCAATTAATCAAGTCTTAACAAGTTTGATTGCTTAACATGTTGGAAACATTTAATCATGTAAATATCAATCTCAATTAATATTTATAAACATGGAAAAGTTCTGGTCACTACAGTACCTACCCGTTAAATAAATTTCGTCCCGAAATTTTAAGCAGTTGGAGGTGTTGACGAATCTTCTGGAAATAGATGCGGGTATTTCTTCTTCATCTGATCTTCACGCTCCCAGGTGAGCTCGAGTCCTCTACGAGCATTCCATCGAACCTTAACAATTGGTATCTTGTTTTGCTTAAGTCTTTTAACCTCACGATCCATTATTTCGACGGGTTCTTCGATGAATTGAAGTTTTTCATTGATTTGGATTTCATCTAACGGAATAGTGAGATCTTCTTTAGCAAAACATTTCTTCAAATTCGAGACGTGGAAAGTGTTATGTACAGCTGCGAGTTGTTGAGGTAACTCAAGTCGGTAAGCTACTGGTCCGACACGATCAATAATCTTGAATGGTCCAATAAACCTTGGATTTAATTTCCCTCGTTTACCAAATCGAACAACGCCTTTCCAAGGTGCAACTTTAAGCATGACCATCTCTCCAATTTCAAATTCTATATCTTTTCTTTTAATGTCAGCGTAGCACTTTTGTCGACTTTGAGCGGTTTTCAACCGTTGTTGAATTTGGATGATCTTCTCGGTAGTTTCTTGTATAATCTCCGGACCCGTAATCTGTCTATCCCCCACTTCACTCCAACAAATCGGAGACCTGCACTTTCTACCATAAAGTGCTTCAAACGGCGCTGTCATAACCCGTCCTTAACCATAAGAACGTGTTAGATAACGTATGATTTCATTGCGAGGTATTGACCTCTATATGCGACATTTTTAAAAGAGAAACTGCATATATTATACATTACAAACCATAACCATTATTTTTGTTACAAGCTTTAGACAATAAAAAGATGATTATCGTTTAGCGATAATCTTCGACTTACAAACTTTACATATAATGATAACAACACGATTTCGAGCATATTTTACAACACAAATCCTTGGGTATGCAGTTTTATTTTTGACACAAATATGCGTACGCAAGATCCTGCTCAAATTCAACATAATGCAGCGGAAGCTTTAGTAATCACCTGAGAATAGACATGTTTTAAAAGGTCAACATAAAGTTGGTGAGATATAGGTTTAATGCCGGCAGCAATATATATATATATATAGACCACAAGATTTCGTATATAAACAGTTTAATAAAAATATTCTAAGTGGTTGAGCACTTGGTAACCATACTTAACATTTAATCACGTCGCATATTCCCTTTATTATGAAATCTTACTACACCGTACCAAGTGTAGTCACGAAACGAAGTACTGTGCAACCGTTGAATACTGGTCGTCCAGTCCGGTTGGGGTTGTCAGGCCCGATAGATCTATCAACAGGATTCGCGTTTACAATACCGCTGTAAATAACAGTTACCAAGCTACAGGGAAGTATGCCAGTGGTACAACTCAATGTAGAATATATTTTTCAGTTACTTGTGTCCATAACATAAAACATAAAATACATGTATTCTCATCCCGAAATATTTAGAGTTTAAAAGTGGGACTATATACTCACTTTCGTCTTGAAGATATATATATAATTTGACTTGGTCTCCGGTTGATATCACGAACCTATCCATATATAATATACTTGTTATACTTTTAATACTTTGAATAATTCCTTAGTCCGTAGTTAGCAGTTCGTTGTTAGTAATTCAATTTTAATGGTTCATTTTTAGCTGTTTAATATACCCGCAATGAAATAAATAAAACCCCCAACGAAATAAATAAAACCACATCGTATATGTATTGGTCGAGATTAATCTTGACCCACGGTACCGGTGTTGTCAAATGACGTGTTGCGTACATAAAGTACCGGTGTTGTCAAATGACGTGTTGCGTACAATCATGGGATCTTATGATTAATCTTCTCGTGTTGTTTACGGGTGATCCTGAACCATATAAAATTGAATTATAAGTACATATATATAAAATATCATGTTAACTTAAAAAGATGTGATTTATTTAATTTTTTTCCAATTATTTTCGTGGCTAAACTAGTCTTGGATATCCATTTTGTTTCGGTCATAGTTTCTTCGTTACAACTCCGTTTTCGTTGATTCAACTTGCCATCTCCTTGGATCGAGTCCCTCTTTAAGACTATGAACTGTAAATACCTTAGTTTGTATTCAAAATCACACGGCATAGGTCAAACTTTAGTGAAACTTATGAAGTTAATCATTTTCCATCATGTAAACAACCTTAAATGATTATTTTTCTAAAAATACTTATACTTTGAGTTAAATCATGAAATTTTTATGTGTTATCATATTCATAGTAAAAATCATTTTTCCAGAAAATAAACCTCCAATTCAAAGTTTAAGATGGTTTTTAATAATCCAACCCAAAACAGCCCTCGGTGGCACTCCGACGTCGTAAAAACAGTTTTTAAGATAATCTTTGAAAAACCAAGTTATACCTTGTTAAATTAGCATATATTTAAGTTATATTACAGGTCTTGAAGTATTTTAAAAGTTAAGTTAGAAGGATCTATTTAGTTTGCAAACAAGTTTGAAAACATTCAAATTATGTTCTTGTTGTTAAAATTTTATACCACAAAATAAGATAGCTATATATATATATGAATCGAATAAGGTTATGAACATAGATTCTACCTCAAGTTCCTTGGACAAGGTTGTTGTAAAAGAGGAGTAAGAACCTAGAACCAAAAGGGTGATGGAAGTGGATGAAAGATTGGAAGTAAGTTGGTGTTCTTGGAAGGATTTCTTGAAGTGTTTTTGTAAGGTTTTCTTATGAGGTTTAAGTGTTGTTTTTGAAGCTAAATGATGGGGAAAATGCTTGGAGATGATCAAGTATGAAGTTAAGAGTATTTTGAGAGAGAAATGGAAGTGTAAGTATGAGAAAATGGGGTGAAGAAATGATGTGCATGCATAAAAACGTTTTTAGGTTATAAAGGAAAAAAAAGATACCTAACTTTGTTTTCTTGCTAAATAATTCATGCTACTTGACAAATGGTTGGTTCCACATGTTTCTTAATCATTTAAGGCTGCTAAGGAGCAGATTTTTATTGGTATATACCAATAGTAAATACATCTAGAAGCTGCGTATGATACGGGTACATATACCCTAGGTATACGTATAGAAATCTTTGAGAAAACGGAACGAGGATTCAAATATAGTTATCTTTTGTAAATATACTTATATTGTTTTATGTATTTAAGTCTTTAAAAGTGATTAAATACATTACTTATACGATATATGTATAAACATTATAGGTCATAAGTATTTAAGTCAAATAACGTTACGTATGGTTATCGTTTTGAAAACTTAAGTTAGTAGTTTCAAAATATACTTATAACTTATTGTTATTAATACAAAATGAGATATTAAAACATTCTTAGGTCATGTTAAATATGTATATATACATATATATACACAAACGTATAATTATCATATATTGTATAGTTCGTGATATCATCGGTCAAACTAGACGGTCAAACGTTGTGTAAAACTCTTTTCGAAAAACATAAGTCTCGACAATTTGGATTGCTTATCATGTTGGTAAGGTTTAATTTATGTAAATATTAATCTTATAAGTATAGAACGATCGAAAAAGTGTGGGTCGTTACATTACCTCCCCGTTAAATAAATTTCGTCCCGAAATTTTAAAATTGTACCTATTTTGCGTCATCGAGAAACAAGTGTGGATACTTTTGTTTCATCTGATCCTCCCGTTCCCACGTAAACTCGGGACCTCTTCGAGCATTCCAACGAACCTTAACGATCGGTATGTTGCTCTGCTTGAGCTGTTTAACTTCACGGTCCATGATTTCGATTGGTTCTTCGACGAATTGTAGTTTCTCGTCGACATGGATTTCTTCAAGAGGAATGGTGAGGTCTTCCTTTGCAAGACACTTCTTAAGGTTCGAGACGTGAAAGGTATTATGTAGTCCGGCGAGTTGTTGCGGTAACTCGAGTCGATAAGCTACCGGTCCAATGCGTTCGATGATCTTGAACGGGCCTACATATCTTGGGTTCAGTTTACCCCTTTTACCGAAACGTATTACACCTTTCCAAGGTGACACCTTTAGCATAACCATGTCACCGATCTGAAACTCTAATGGTTTCCTTCGGACATCGGCGTAGCTCTTTTGGCGACTACGGGCTGTTTTCAATCTCTCCTTGATTTGTACTATCTTTTCAGTAGTTTCATGTATGATCTCGGGACCAGTTAATTGTCGATCTCCTACTTCATTCCAACAGATAGGAGATCTACACTTCCTTCCGTACAATGCTTCGAATGGCGCAGCTTTAATGCTCGCATGATAACTATTATTATACGAGAATTCTGCTAATGGTAAATATTTATCCCATCCGTTTCCAAAATCGATCACACATGCCCTGAGCATGTCTTCAAGAGTCTGAATTGTTCTTTCACTCTGCCCGTCGGTTTGCGGATGATATGCGGTGCTCATATCCAAACGAGTTCCTAGGGCCTCCTGTAGTGATTGCCAGAACTTTGAGGTAAATCTACTATCACGATCAGATATAATGGAAATAGGTATTCCATGCCTTGAAACAATTTCCTTTATATACAATCGTAATAGTTTCTCCATTCTATCCGTTTCCTTTATAGGCAAGAAATGGGCAGATTTGGTAAGACGATCAACAATCACCCAAATGGTGTCGTATCCCCAGGCAGTCTTTGGTAACTTCGTGATGAAATCCATGGTAATACCGTCCCATTTCCATTCTGGAATTTCTGGTTGTTGAAGTAACCCTGACGGCTTCTGGTGTTCTGCTTTGACTTTGGAACAAGTTAAACATTCCCCAACATATGTTGCAACGTCTGTCTTCAAATTAGGCCACCAATAATGCGTCTTAAGATCTTGGTACATCTTTCCAACTCCAGGATGTATCGAATATCTTGTCTTATGTGCCTCGTTCAATATCAACTTCCTTAATCCACCCAACTTCGGTACCCAAATACGATTTGCAAAATATCGAATTCCATCTTCCCGCATAACGAGTTACTTCTCATACTTCTTCATTATTTCATTTCCTATATTTTCTTTAGTAAGTGCTTCTCGTTGAACTTCTTGGATTTGTGAGTTGAGATTCATGCGAATTTTTATGTTCATCGCTCGTACTCGAATTGGTTCTCGTTCCTTTCTGCTTAGAGCGTCGGCCACCACGTTCGCTTTCCCGGGATGATAACGAATTTCACAATCATAGTCATTTATTAACTCAACCCACCTACGTTGCCTCATGTTCAGCTGTTTTTGATCGAAAATATGTTGAAGGCTTTTATGATCAGTAAACACAGTGCATTTAACCCCATACAAGTAGTGTCTCCATATCTTCAATGCAAACACGACTGCTCCCAGTTCTAGATCATGCGTCGTATAATTCCGCTCGTGAATCTTTAATTATCGGGATGCATATGCAATAACTTTCTTTTGTTGCATAAGAACACAACCAAAACCTTGTCGCGAAGCGTCACAATATATTTCAAAATCATCGTTCCCTTCAGGTAACGATAAAATAGGCGCCGTAGTTAACTTCTTCTTCAGTAATTGAAATGCGTTCTCCTGCTCCGAGGTCCATTCGTATTTCTTCCCTTTTTGCGTTAATGCTGTCAACGGCTTAGCTATTCGGGAAAAATCTTGAATAAACCTTCTATAATAACCGGCTAAACCCAAAAATTGGCGTATCTGCATTGGTGTTTTAGGAGTCTCCCATTTTTCAATGGCTTCAATTTTTGCTGGATCAACCTGAATTCCTTTGCTACTAACAACGTGGCCAAGAAATTGCACTTCTTTCAACCAGAAAGCACACTTAGAAAATTTAGCGTATAGCTGTTCTTTTCTCAACAACTCTAATATCAACCTTAAATGCTGCTCATGCTCTTGCTCACTCTTGGAATAGATAAGAATGTCATCAATGAAAATGATAACAAACTTATCTAAATACGGACTACAAACTCGATTCATGAGGTCCATGAATACAGCTGGCGCATTCGTCAATCCAAACGGCATGACCAAAAATTCGTAATGACCATAACGTGTCCGAAAAGCAGTTTTCGGAATGTCCTCTTCTTTGACACGTAGTTGATGATAGCCCGATTTTAGGTCGATTTTCGAATAAACACATGATCCCTGGAGTTGATCAAATAAGTCGTCAATTATCGGTAGTGGATACCGATTTTTGATAGTTAACTTATTTAATTCACGATAATCTATACACATCCTAAAAGATCCATCTTTTTTTTTAACAAATAGAATCGGAGCTCCCCACGGTGAAGTACTTGGTCGTATGAATCCATGATCCAGTAATTCTTTTAACTGACTCTGAAGTTCTTTTAACTCGGACGGTGCAAGTCTATATGGAGCACGGGCAACCGGTGCAGCTCCTGGTACAAGATCTATTTGAAATTCTACAGATCTAAATGGAGGTAATCCCGGCAACTCTTCCGGAAATACTTCAGGAAAATCTCTTGCCACAGGCACGTCATTGATGCACTTCTCTTTTTCTTTCTTTTCGACTTTATTAACATGTGCTAAGATAGCATAGCACCCTTTCTTCAAGCACTTTTGAGCTTTCAAATAACTAATGAGTTTTAGCTTTGAGTTACCCTTTTCTCCATAAATCATTACTGGCGTTTTATTCTTACGAGGAATACGAATTGCCTTCTTGGCGCACACAACTTCAGCTCCTATTTTGGACATCCAGTCCATGCCAACTATTACATCAAAACTTCCTAATTCTACGGGTATCAAATCAATCTTAAATGTTTCTCCGGCTAAATTTATTTTACAATCACGGCAAATTTTATCGGCTTTAATTAGTTTACCATTAGCTAACTCAATCATGTACTTAGCATCTAGAGGTAATGATGAACAATTCAATTTAGCGTAAAAGCCTCTACTCACGTAACTTCTATCGGCACCAGTATCAAATATAATAGATGCGGATAAGTTATTAATGGTAAACGTACCCGTAACAAGCTCCGGGTCTTCACACGCCTCTCTAGCATTAATAACAAATGCTCTTCCACGTGCAGATCCATTATTCTTCTCTGGATTCGGACACTGGCTCTTATAGTGACCTTGTTTTCCACACCCATAACAAGTAATGGTAGCCAAAGCAGTTCTATTTGCATTGGTGGCAGGAGTCTTGGTACCATTTGTATTTGTAACGAGAGCCCTACAATCTTCAGCAAGATGACCCTTTCGATTACATTTGTTGCATACCACATTACAGTAGCCAGAGTGATGTTTGTGGCATCGGTTGCATAAAGGATTTTGTCCTTTGTAACCAAAGCTTGAACCACTACCTGCACCTTGTATGGTTTCTTGTTTCTTAAAAGATTGTTGTTGGTTACCTCGATCATAATTTCCATTCCACTTTCTTTTGTTACCTGATACCTTCACATCAGTATTGGATGCTTTCTTATCCATGATGACCTGATCCATTAGCTCGTTTGCCATGGTTATAGCTTCATGAATTGTCTTAGGTTTCGATGCTGTAACGTTTGCCTTGACCTTTTTGGGCAAACCATCTTTGTACATTTCAATCTTCCGTTCTTCGGTTGGAACCAATTCAGGACATAGCAAAACTAATTCCATGAATCGCTGATTGTAGTTGGTGATTTCAGTACCAACAACCTTCAGGCTTCGTAATTCATCTTCCAACTTCCTAACCTCGTTCCTTGGACAATACTCGTTGATTAACATTGTTTTGAATTCTTCCCAAGGAGTATCATAAGCTACATCTCCTCCTACAGCCTTCACATAATTTTTCCACCACGTGAGTGCACTATCTTGTAAAGTGCACGATGCATACTTGGTCATGTCCTTTTCAACACAACCACTTATTTTAAACACAGTCTCCATCTTTTCTATCCACCGGGTTAAACCGATCGGTCCTTCTGTTCCACTGAATGATGAGGGCTTGCAAGCTTGAAAAGTTTTGTAAGTGCACCCCACACGAGGATTTGGGTTAACTGCAGCACCTCTTGCAGCCTCGACCCATAACATTCTGTCGTTCACTCGCTGATTGATGAGTTCCTGGATTTCTTGTTCCGTCATTCGGTTCAATCGCGCCATATTCTTCTATAAGAATGAAAAGAAAATAATTATTCACATGGAATATTATAGATGTAGTGTATATTTACAGTACATTATAGCTTATTAATAATATGAACCAGGTATTATTATAAAAGCCTTTTCTTCTTATTAGCGTTTTATAATTATATCTAGGGTAGTACCTACCCGTTAATGTCCATACTTAATAGCTTAGTACAGAATCAATTACTACCATCTAAGTAATACTTAACCATGGAAAATTATTGCATTTCACACTACACTATTTTACATATGCTTATCTTACATCGAACATTAAGCAAACCACACTAATAATATTATACAAAACATTATATGATCCCATGGTTTAATACGGCAGCGCATCGTTTGGTCTATTTTCTAGGACGTTTAGGTTCAAAGAATCGCTTAACGCTTATCCTGGCTGTCTGCCTATATTTTGGCTGTGGGGCTGAAGAACTGGATGCCGGGATAGAACGAATAGGAATAGCGGGAATAGGGGTGGTAGTGTCTAGTGGAGTTGGTGCCACATCATCCTTACTAAACTCGGGATTTGAATTTTCTAATTCATTAGCCTTTCGTTTCTTTCCTAGTTCGAACTCGTCTTTTGTAATTTCCTGTATTTCTTCATCGGGTTCACTTTCCTCCTCGGGTTCACTTTCCTCCTCGGGTTCACTTTCCTCCTCGGGTTCACTTTCCTCCTCGGGTTCACTTTCCGGGTTCTCTATAGTCGGTTCATCCGGAATTTGTGAGTCTTCCCCAAAGATATTATTTTCGTCATCGGATAGGTTAATGACTGGAACACCATCTGAAGATTCTGGTTCGGAGTCGCTGAACGTGATGACAAGTTTTGAGCCCGACATCTATCACACAACAACTAACCCATTAGTACTACATAATATTTACATATAAATTTTAACCAACAATGATAAGCAATGGTTTTTAAATCAGACCCGGTCAAAGTCCAGACTTACTAATGTATCCTAACGACTTATCAGTTAGACACACTAATGCAAACCTGGTTCGCTAAGACCACCGCTCTGATACCACATGTCATAACCCGTCCTTAACCATAAGAACGTGTTAGATAACGTATGATTTCATTGCGAGGTATTGACCTCTATATGCGACATTTTTAAAAGAGAAACTGCATATATTATACATTACAAACCATAACCATTATTTTTGTTACAAGCTTTAGACAATAAAAAGATGATTATCGTTTAGCGATAATCTTCGACTTACAAACTTTACATATAATGATAACAACACGATTTCGAGCATATTTTACAACACAAATCCTTGGGTATGCAGTTTTATTTTTGACACAAATATGCGTACGCAAGATCCTGCTCAAATTCAACATAATGCAGCGGAAGCTTTAGTAATCACCTGAGAATAGACATGTTTTAAAAGGTCAACATAAAGTTGGTGAGATATAGGTTTAATGCCGGCAGCAATATATATATATATAGACCACAAGATTTCGTATATAAACAGTTTAATAAAAATATTCTAAGTGGTTGAGCACTTGGTAACCATACTTAACATTTAATCACGTCGCATATTCCCTTTATTATGAAATCTTACTACACCGTACCAAGTGTAGTCACGAAACGAAGTACTGTGCAACCGTTGAATACTGGTCGTCCAGTCCGGTTGGGGTTGTCAGGCCCGATAGATCTATCAACAGGATTCGCGTTTACAATACCGCTGTAAATAACAGTTACCAAGCTACAGGGAAGTATGCCAGTGGTACAACTCAACGTAGAATATATTTTTCAGTTACTTGTGTCCATAACATAAAACATAAAATACATGTATTCTCATCCCGAAATATTTAGAGTTTAAAAGTGGGACTATATACTCACTTTCGTCTTGAAGATATATATATAATTTGACTTGGTCTCCGGTTGATATCACGAACCTATCCATATATAATATACTTGTTATACTTTTAATACTTTGAATAATTCCTTAGTCCGTAGTTAGCAGTTCGTTGTTAGTAATTCAATTTTAATGGTTCATTTTTAGCTGTTTAATATACCCGCAATGAAATAAATAAAACCCCCAACGAAATAAATAAAACCACATCGTATATGTATTGGTCGAGATTAATCTTGACCCACGGTACCGGTGTTGTCAAATGACGTGTTGCGTACATAAAGTACCGGTGTTGTCAAATGACGTGTTGCGTACAATCATGGGATCTTATGATTAATCTTCTCGTGTTGTTTACGGGTGATCCTGAACCATATAAAATTGAATTATAAGTACATATATATAAAATATCATGTTAACTTAAAAAGATGTGATTTATTTAATTTTTTTCCAATTATTTTCGTGGCTAAACTAGTCTTGGATATCCATTTTGTTTCGGTCATAGTTTCTTCGTTACAACTCCGTTTTCGTTGATTCAACTTGCCATCTCCTTGGATCGAGTCCCTCTTTAAGACTATGAACTGTAAATACCTTAGTTTGTATTCAAAATCACACGGCATAGGTCAAACTTTTGTGAAACTTATGAAGTTAATCATTTTCCATCATGTAAACAACCTTAAATGATTATTTTTCTAAAAATACTTATACTTTGAGTTAAATCATGAAATTTTTATGTGTTATCATATTCATAGTAAAAATCATTTTTCCAGAAAATAAACCTCCAATTCAAAGTTTAAGATGGTTTTTAATTATCCAACCCAAAACAGCCCTCGGTGGCACTCCGACGTCGTAAAAACAGTTTTTAAGATAATCTTTGAAAAACCAAGTTATACCTTGTTAAATTAGCATATATTTAAATTATATTACAGGTCTTGGAGTATTTTAAAAGTTAAGTTAGAAGGATCTATTTAGTTTGCAAACAAGTTTGAAAACATTCAAATTATGTTCTTGTTGTTAAAATTTTATACCACAAAATAAGATAGCTATATATATATATGAATCGAATAAGGTTATGAACATAGATTCTACCTCAAGTTCCTTGGACAAGGTTGTTGTAAAAGAGGAGTAAGAACCTAGAACCAAAAGGGTGATGGAAGTGGATGAAAGATTGGAAGTAAGTTGGTGTTCTTGGAAGGATTTCTTGAAGTGTTTTTGTAAGGTTTTCTTATGAGGTTTAAGTGTTGTTTTTGAAGCTAAATGATGGGGAAAATGCTTGGAGATGATCAAGTATGAAGTTAAGAGTATTTTGAGAGAGAAATGGAAGTGTAAGTATGAGAAAATGGGGTGAAGAAATGATGTGCATGCATAAAAACGTTTTTAGGTTATAAAGGAAAAAAAAGATACCTAACTTTGTTTTCTTGCTAAATAATTCATGCTACTTGACAAATGGTTGGTTCCACATGTTTCTTAATCATTTAAGGCTGCTAAGGAGCAGATTTTTATTGGTATATACCAATAGTAAATACATCTAGAAGCTGCGTATGATACGGGTACATATACCCTAGGTATACGTATAGAAATCTTTGAGAAAACGGAACGAGGATTCAAATATAGTTATCTTTTGTAAATATACTTATATTGTTTTATGTATTTAAGTCTTTAAAAGTGATTAAATACATTACTTATACGATATATGTATAAACATTATAGGTCATAAGTATTTAAGTCAAATAACGTTACGTATGGTTATCGTTTTGAAAACTTAAGTTAGTAGTTTCAAAATATACTTATAACTTATTGTTATTAATACAAAATGAGATATTAAAACATTCTTAGGTCATGTTAAATATGTATATATACATATATATACACAAACGTATAATTATCATATATTGTATAGTTCGTGATATCATCGGTCAAACTAGACGGTCAAACGTTGTGTAAAACTCTTTTCGAAAAACATAAGTCTCGACAATTTGGATTGCTTATCATGTTGGTAAGGTTTAATTTATGTAAATATTAATCTTATCAGTATAGAACGATCGAAAAAGTGTGGGTCGTTACAGGCGCCATCTCAATGCTTGAATGGTAGCTGTTGTTGTAGGAAAATTCTGCTAACGGTAGATGTCGATCCCAACTGTTTCCGAAATCGATAACACATGCTCGTAGCATGTCTTCAAGCGTTTGTATCGTCCTTTCGCTCTGCCCATCAGTTTGTGGATGATAGGCAGTACTCATGTCTAGACGAGTTCCTAATGCTTGCTGTAATGTCTGCCAGAATCTTGAAATAAATCTGCCATCCCTATCAGAGATAATAGAGATTGGTATTCCATGTCTGGAGACGACTTCCTTTAAATACAGTCGTGCTAACTTCTCCATCTTGTCATCTTCTCTTATTGGCAGGAAGTGTGCTGATTTGGTGAGACGATCAACTATTACCCAAATAGTATCAAAACCACTTGCAGTCCTTGGCAATTTAGTGATGAAATCCATGGTAATGTTTTCCCATTTCCATTTCGGGATTTCGGGTTGTTGAAGTAGACCTGATGGTTTCTGATGCTCAGCTTTGACCTTAGAACATGTCAAACATTCTCCTACGTATTTAGCAACATCGGCTTTCATACCCGGCCACCAAAAATGTTTCTTGAGATCCTTGTACATCTTCCCCGTTCCAGGATGTATTGAGTATCTGGTTTTATGAGCTTCTCTAAGTACCATTTCTCTCATATCTCCAAATTTTGGTACCCAAATCCTTTCAGCCCTATACCGGGTTCCGTCTTCCTGAATATTAAGATGCTTCTCCGATCCTTTGGGTATTTCATCCTTTAAATTTCCCTCTTTTAAAACTCCTTGTTGCGCCTCCTTTATTTAAGTAGTAAGGTTATTATGAATCATTATATTCATAGATTTTACTCGAATGGGTTCTCTGTCCTTCCTGCTCAAGGCATCGACTACCACATTTGCCTTCCCCGGGTGGTAACGAATCTCAAAGTCGTAATCATTCAATAATTCAATCCACCTACGCTGCCTCATATTCAGTTGTTTCTGATTAAATATGTGTTGAAGACTTTTGTGGTCGGTATATATAATACTTTTGACCCCATATAAGTAGTGCCTCCAAGTCTTTAATGCAAAAACAACCGCGCCTAATTCCAAATCATGCGTCGTATAATTTTGTTCGTGAATCTTCAATTGTCTAGACGCATAAGCAATCACCTTCGTTCGTTGCATTAATACACAACCGAGACCTTGCTTTGATGCGTCACAATAAATCACAAAATCATCATTCCCTTCAGGCAATGACAATATAGGTGCCGTAGTTAGCTTTTTCTTCAATAACTGAAACGCTTTCTCTTGTTCATCATTCCATTCAAATTTCTTCCCTTTATGCGTTAATGCAGTCAAGGGTTTTGCTATTCTGGAAAAGTCTTGGATGAACCTTCTGTAGTAACCAGCTAGTCCTAAAAACTGGCGTATGTGTTTCGGAGTTTTCGGGGTTTCCCACTTTTCAACAGTTTCTATCTTTGCCGGATCCACCTTAATACCTTCTTTGTTCACTATGTGACCGAGGAATTGAACTTCTTCCAACCAAAATGCACACTTTGAAAACTTAGCGTACAATTCTTCCTTCCTCAATACTTCTAACACCTTTCTCAAATGTTCACCGTGTTCTTGGTCATTCTTTGAGTAAATAAGTATGTCATCAATGAAAACAATGACAAACTTGTCAAGGTATGGTCCACACACTAGGTTCATAAGGTCCATGAACACAGCTGGTGCATTAGTTAAACCAAACGGCATGACCATAAACTCGTAATGACCGTAACGTGTTCTGAAAGCAGTCTTTGGAATATCATCTTCTTTCACCCGCATTTGATGATACCCGGAACGTAAGTCAATCTTTGAATAAACAGACGAGCCTTGTAGTTGATCAAATAAGTCGTCGATTCTCGGTAGTGGTATAACAACCCTCACTTTTCGACTTCCGATTTTACTAAAATACCTAGAGTTGTTATATACGAATAAATTTAACGTTGACCGAATAAACGTACGCTTAAAATAAATAATATAATTATAAATATTATAAATAAGATTATGATATATAATATAACATAATTACATCAATGAATATATATATAATATTTATATTACTTTTGTTATTTAGTTAATAGAATATATAATTAACTAAATAATACATAATATTATAACATTTATAAAACTAATAAAAACTATAAATTAATAATCATAAATTTTAATTTTTATAAAAACTAAATATAATAATAATTTCTATATAAAATTCGTATTTAATAATTAAACAAATATATAAATAAAATGTTAAATGTTCTTAGAAATATATTAAACAAATTTTTTTTTTAGAATTTTATACAAAAAAAAAAAAATCAAAACTATATATACTTTTAATAAATAAATACAAAAATACAAACTACTTTTTCTTTTAAGATTTACTTTTAATAAAAATACAAACTACTTTTATTTTAAGATTTACTTTTAATAAAAATACAAACTACTTTTTCTTATTTTTACTTTTAAGATTTACTTTTAATAAAAATACAAACTACTTTTTATTATTTTAACTTTTAAGATTTTACTTTTAATAAAAATACAAACTACTTTTTCTTATTTTAACTTTTAAGATTTTACTTTTAATAAAAATACAAACTACTTTTTTTTTATTTTAACTTTTAAAATTTACTTTTAATAAAAATACAAAATACTTTTTCTTATTTTAACTTTTAAGATTTTACTTTTAATAAAAATACAAACTACTTTTTCTTATTTTAACTTTTAAGATTTTACTTTTAATAAAAATACAAACTACTTTTTCTTATTTTAACTTTTAAGATTTACTTTTAATAAAAATACAAACTACTTTTTCTTATTTTAACTTTTAAGATTTTACTTTTAATAAAAATACAAATTACTTTTTCTTATTTTAACTTTTATGATTTTACTTTTAATAAAAATACAAACTACTTTTTCTTATTTTAACTTTTAAGATTTACTTTTAATAAAAATACAAAATACTTTTTCTTATTTTAACTTTTAAGATTTTACTTTTAATAAAAATACAAACTACTTTTTCTTATTTTAACTTTTAAGATTTTACTTTTAATAAAAATACAAACTACTTTTTCTTATTTTAACTTTTAAAATTTACTTTTAATAAAAATACAAAATACTTTTTCTTATTTTAACTTTAAAGATTTTACTTTTAATAAAAATACAAACTACTTTTTCTTATTTTAACTTTTAAGATTTTACTTTTAATAAAAATACAAACTACTTTTTCTTATTTTAACTTTTAAGATTTACTTTTAATAAAAATACAAAATAATTTTTCTTATTTTAACTTTTAAGATTTACTTATTTTATTTTAATTTTTTTTTACCTAACATTTTCAACTATAAATACCACATACATTTCTCATTTCAAACTTACACCTTAATCTCTCATTTCTCTCTTAAAGAACTACTTCTAGTTGATATCTCGGTCACTTACTTGCTTTACGTTCCTTTCTTGCGTGGAATACTTCAACTGCTATTTAAGGTGAGTTTCATTTGCTCCCTTTTTATATATATTTTTGGGCTGAGAATACATGCGCTGATTTATAAATGTTTTACGAAATAGGCACAAGTACTAAAACTAATTCTATGTGGGTTTAAACCAGAAATATACCCTTAGCTTGGTAACATTAAACTACTTGTCTATGTACGGTAGGCGCGAATCCTAAAGATAGATCTTTTGGGTCTGACAAACCCCATCCTGACTATGGGATGCTTTAGTAATTCGAGGTTATTTTAAACACACCTGATCTGGTGTACTTCAGAGGGTAAAACATGAACGTTAAGGCTTGTTACCGGGTGCCTACAACTTATAGAATGCTTTTATACACTTGCTAGTGTACGGATATTTATGAAACTGAAATCTTGTGGCCTATTATTATAACGGAAATGATTGATTTTGATAAACTAATGAACTCACCAACCTTTTTGGTTGACACTTTAAGCATGTTTTATCTCAGGTGACGAATAAGATGATTGCCATGATTGCTACCTGATGAATTGAATGCTGCTACATGGAGTCTTCATTTCATTACATTTACTTTGCATTAAGACTGTTATTATTATTTCAGTTTAAATTTGATGTAAAACTTTTAATGCTTCCGCTGTTTTATTAATAAATGTTTTATTCAAAACGTCTCATATAGAGTCGTTCTCGTTTATACAACTGTGATTTGATATAATTAGTCACAAATACCCTAGGCCCTAATTTGGGGGCGTGACAGATTGGTATCAGAGCAGGTTGTTGTAGAGAACCAGGATTGCATTTTATGTGTGCCTTATACAATTAGGTACCTTAGCAATGTAGGACTACAACTTTCCTTGACCATAGTGCCTTTAATTGTTGCCTTTAATTGATAAATGCTACACTATACCTTAGAAACTATATTTAAATCTTCTTAAGATTATAACATACACGATAATGTGAAATTACTCGAACGTCAACGCTACTTAAGGCCTAGGGTGATCCTTGGTACCACTATGGGACGCTTGTGGATTTCGAATGCCAAACTTAGATTTTGGTCAAGAATTCCTGGGCCAACCGGTAACAATTGATCATTCAAGTGACTCGGCGGTGGCATAGATGTTTGGGTATGGTGCACAATATCAAACCTGACTATAGTGATCATACAACACTTAGTCACTTACGCACTTAATAAGTGGTGAACTTATTAAGAACAACTCACCTAGTCATCTATCCTGGTTTTGTGTATTACATATGTATTACATGAAATATTATCCAAGATTTTTGAAACTCCTATAATTCATACTCAAACGTATATAACTCCCTGTTATATCACGAACCTATATGCCTTATGCCTTTATGCATCGGTTTGCGAACCGGGAAATGTCATTGGGTTATCACAGTATACGAATTGAAAGTCTTTAATCGAAAGATTATTAGATTACATACTTATCATTTTATAATCTCGACACATCATACTGCCATTATTAGAGTATAGACAAATCATATCTTAGCATATCTATTCCCAATAGACCTTGTCTAACATTTTTCCTAAATTTTCTCCGTAAATTACGGAAATCTTTCTGCTATATATACATATTCAAGGAGACGAATATATCATTCAATATTCAACACCCATTTCATATCAAACCCTATTCCAAACACATAATATGGATTTCTCACCTAATTCCTCAAGTTCTTCTAGCTCCAAAGATAGCGTGACATGAGCACACCCACCGATCAATTATCGTGATTTCTTTAGAAAATGTGGATGGGTTCGTGAAATACTCACCCTATGGAGAAATGAAGAAGGTACTCCTTATCACGAGCCAAACTTACCACCAAACGTCGGAGTACTCGATCCGCTTACCGGCGAACCTGTTCGCAATACCGTTTTCACTCTTTTCGCAAGGATTTTCCGCCTCGAAGGTCGACTCGATGTAACCAACGACAATATTCGTCCTCTACTCCCGAATTCTAACCAGAAAGGGTTATTAGAAGAAGTTAGAAGACTTCGAACTAAATATCAAGAATTGACAAACCTTACATAGGAATGGGTAGAACAAATCCATAGACTCGAGCGTAAAGTAGAAACCCTGGAGGAAATAGTGCGCGATTTGGTAGCTAGGCTCACACTTACTAACCAAGTACCACAAGCAGCACCAACAGCAGCACCAGCAGCAGCACCAGCACCAGCACCACCAGTACTATCAGCACCAGCACCACCAGTACTATCAGCATCACCACCAACAGCATCAGCTTCACCAACAACAACATCAGCATCCCATGTCTCAACATCATAATCGGTACCTCAAACATCAACATCATACGCCCATAGATACTAAGGAATATTATTAATAATGAGTTAAGATGTATTGACTCATTCTTCCTGAAGAATTATATATGTATACTTTATATATATATGGTTTGGAACAATAATAAATCTTTTCGTACTAAACTATTACGTGTGAATCTTAACTAGTATGTACTACTTGGTTAATTCATATCACTAATACGCTATGATGTACATCCTTCGTTAATGACTTAACAATCATTAATCACTGCTTCAGTACAATAAACTCCATTTCATAATAAACTAAGTGTATTATTCAAATGCATGTGTGATTTTACACTCCTATTTTTCGATGTACTCGAAAATTTCTCGAAAACATCATTTGTGCCTTATGAATTTCACAAGAAATCCACGAGCATCAACATCATTTACTGAGGTATATTAATAACAATGAATGATGAAGTATTGATTCATAACTTCATTAAATAAATATTCCGCGACGATTATGTAATCTCTAAAGTTTTGAAGATTATTTATTCTCGTTTCAACCATAAATCAAATGAGTTTAATATTATATTAACTTATTAAATCCATAATTACATCTGAAGAAAATATATATGTATGTATATTTTCATAAAGATTGTATTTAAAAATTCTTTTGTACAAACTGTTATTTGTGAAAATATTTTAACGGGTAGGTAATACCCAAGAAATATCTAACATTCACATTAATATATTACATTGTACATTCTTCAAAATCCTTGAAAACATATCAGATTGATAATCAATGATTCAGATCAGTTAACCTTGAGAATGCTGATGAAGCAGCAAAAGCTGTAGATGGCCTTAATGACCAGAAGCTTGATAATAAAGAATTGTGTGTTGGAAAAGCTCAAAAGAATATCTGGTATTGAAAGACGGATTGAGCAAAACATGAAGGAGACCAAGGACAAATCCCAAGGACTAAACCTATAACCAAAGAATCTAGATGATTCGATTTCTGAAGGAAATCACAGAAGATCTTTTTACGCATTCTAAATCCTTACAGAAGAATTTCTTCATTATCCATCGATTTTAGAAATTCTAAAATATCATCATATCTTTCGTTATAAATATCCTCGATATTTCTAAAAATATCTTCATAACGATTCTTGTCCGCAATTAATTATCTCTTTGCAATATCTTTATTACATCATAAAGGAAAACTGTTTAAGTTTCTATATTCCGTAAAATTTAAATTCAAATTTTGAATGATTTGAAGTAGTGTTGAGAATTGAAGCATGAGTTAGTATAATATAATGACGTCAGGCCAACATGATTATATTACAGTAAGTCATGCTAAATTTTTAATGGAAGATGATGATTCATAGACTTTATAATCATCATTTGCCATGTTACACGACTCTTACATTCTACTTAATCTCTGAACATATCAAGCAAATATATTCTTGATAGTTCTATCCTCAGTAATTCTGGTAATTTACCAAATCAAATCGTGATATTACGCTTAGAACAGTAGGTCCATTCGAAACTTCATACCTACAAATTCTGGACCATTACTCGCTTTACTTAGAGTCGAGAGGAGAATAAAAAGGCAAAGAGCTCCGACATATAAGGGAAAATATGTAGCCCGATAATGATACCGAAATTACAAACCGTGTATATCAATACGTATTGCAACGTAAAGACATGGGAGAATTAAAAACACTATAACCCCAAGGTAATAGTAGAAGAAAACAAATTCCTCTAGTGGTAAATGAAAAAGAAGAATGACTGAAATGATAGTCAGAAAAATATCCAGGATAAGAACTGGATGGAGCATTCTCACAATCTTTGGAAATATGAATTGAGGAAGAAAGTATAGAAGTGGTGAAGATAATGAAACGGAAGAAGCTAATTTATAGCAAAATTCCAAACACAGCAATTGAAGCAATTCACCTCATTTAATCAAAGAAAATTTCAAATTCCTTAATTACCGGAGAATCAAATCTTATGGATTACGAAGATTTCCTTTAATCCCTTGAATTCCAAAAATCAATCGTAACTACGTCAAAAGTTAAGGCGAACATTTAATTTCTCATTCACTCTTTTACAATAGCTTCGTTTATACGCTTCCTATAATCAAATCGTTTTATCCATATTATTCAGTAGTGATAAAACTTTATTTTTTCAACTTATATTCATCATTACAATATTCTTGTTGTAAACAATGATGATCTCTATCAAACTTCATGACTATAATTTTCATGAACTACTCTCTGTTTTGTCTACCCTAATATTGTGACATAAACACTCAAAGTTTTAAATAAGCTCAATACTATTCATAACACATTTCATGTGTTCAGTTTACTAAAATGCTCGTATAACACCATCATCCCTTTTGAGGATAACCTAGTTAAATGACACTCTTATTAATCCTTTAGATAACCTCCGCATTAATGATAAAATGCACTTTATAGAAGAACCTATAAGAAATTAGGGTTCGTGTTATTTAAATGCATGAAACAGAACAATATTCTATCCGTTGGAATTCACGAAAGGCCCCGAACCTACCTGGGAACGTGAAGACCAGATAAAACGTAAATATCCTCGTTTAGGTACGAACAACGCTGATTGATGGCAAAAACTAAATTTCGGGATGAAATTTCTTTTAACGGGTAGGTACTATAACAACCCTCACTTTTCGACTTCCGATTTTACTAAAATACCTAGAGTTGTTATATACGAATAAATTTAACGTTGACCGAATAAACGTACGCTTAAAATAAATAATATAATTATAAATATTATAAATAAGATTATGATATATAATATAACATAATTACATCAATGAATATATATATATAATATTTATATTACTTTTGTTATTTAGTTAATAGAATATATAATTAACTAAATAATACATAATATTATAACATTTATAAAACTAATAAAAACTATAAATTAATAATCATAAATTTTAATTTTTATAAAAACTAAATATAATAATAATTTCTATATAAAATTCGTATTTAATAATTAAATAAATATATAAATAAAATGTTAAATGTTCTTAGAAATATATTAAACAAATTTTTTTTTTAAAATTTTATACAAAAAAAAAAATCAAAACTATATATACTTTTAATAAATAAATACAAAAATACAAACTACTTTTTCTTTTAAGATTTACTTTTAATAAAAATACAAACTACTTTTATTTTAAGATTTACTTTTAATAAAAATACAAACTACTTTTTCTTATTTTTACTTTTAAGATTTACTTTTAATAAAAATACAAACTACTTTTTCTTATTTTAACTTTTAAGATTTTACTTTTAATAAAAATACAAACTACTTTTTCTTATTTTAACTTTTAAGATTTTACTTTTAATAAAAATACAAACTACTTTTTTTTATTTTAACTTTTAAAATTTACTTTTAATAAAAATACAAAATACTTTTTCTTATTTTAACTTTTAAGATTTTACTTTTAATAAAAATACAAACTACTTTTTCTTATTTTAACTTTTAAGATTTTACTTTTAATAAAAATACAAACTACTTTTTCTTATTTTAACTTTTAAGATTTACTTTTAATAAAAATACAAACTACTTTTTCTTATTTTAACTTTTAAGATTTTACTTTTAATAAAAATACAAATTACTTTTTCTTATTTTAACTTTTATGATTTTACTTTTAATAAAAATACAAACTACTTTTTCTTATTTTAACTTTTAAGATTTACTTTTAATAAAAATACAAAATACTTTTTCTTATTTTAACTTTTAAGATTTTACTTTTAATAAAAATACAAACTACTTTTTCTTATTTTAACTTTTAAGATTTTACTTTTAATAAAAATACAAACTACTTTTTCTTATTTTAACTTTTAAAATTTACTTTTAATAAAAATACAAAATACTTTTTCTTATTTTAACTTTTAAGATTTTACTTTTAATAAAAATACAAACTACTTTTTCTTATTTTAACTTTTAAGATTTTACTTTTAATAAAAATACAAACTACTTTTTCTTATTTTAACTTTTAAGATTTACTTTTAATAAAAATACAAAATAATTTTTCTTATTTTAACTTTTAAGATTTACTTATTTTATTTTAATTTTTTTTTACCTAACATTTTCAACTATAAATACCACATACATTTCTCATTTCAAACTTACACCTTAATCTCTCATTTCTCTCTTAAAGAACTACTTCTAGTTGATATCTCGGTCACTTACTTGCTTTACGTTCCTTTCTTGCGTGGAATACTTCAACTGCTATTTAAGGTGAGTTTCATTTGCTCCCTTTTTATATATATTTTTGGGCTGAGAATACATGCGCTGATTTATAAATGTTTTACGAAATAGGCACAAGTACTAAAACTAATTCTATGTGGGTTTAAACCAGAAATATACCCTTAGCTTGGTAACATTAAACTACTTGTCTATGTACGGTAGGCGCGAATCCTAAAGATAGATCTTTTGGGTCTGACAAACCCCATCCTGACTATGGGATGCTTTAGTAATTCGAGGTTATTTTAAACACACCTGATCTGGTGTACTTCAGAGGGTAAAACATGAACGTTAAGGCTTGTTACCGGGTGCCTACAACTTATAGAATGCTTTTATACACTTGCTAGTGTACGGATATTTATGAAACTGAAATCTTGTGGCCTATTATTATAACGGAAATGATTGATTTTGATAAACTAATGAACTCACCAACCTTTTTGGTTGACACTTTAAGCATGTTTTATCTCAGGTGACGAATAAGATGATTGCCATGATTGCTACCTGATGAATTGAATGCTGCTACATGGAGTCTTCATTTCATTACATTTACTTTGCATTAAGACTGTTATTATTATTTCAGTTTAAATTTGATGTAAAACTTTTAATGCTTCCGCTGTTTTATTAATAAATGTTTTATTCAAAACGTCTCATATAGAGTCGTTCTCGTTTATACAACTGTGATTTGATATAATTAGTCACAAATACCCTAGGCCCTAATTTGGGGGCGTGACAAGTGGGTAGCGGTTCTTGATGGTAAGTTTGTTCAACTCTCGGTAGTCGATACACAACCTGAATGTACCATCTTTCTTCTTGACAAACAAAACAGGAGCTCCCCACGGTGATGTGCTTGGTCGAATGAAACCACGCTCTAAAAGTTCTTGTAATTGGCTTTGCAGTTCTTTCATCTCGCTGGGTGCGAGTCTGTAAGGAGCACGAGCTATTGGTGCAGCTCCTGGTACAAGATCTATTTGAAATTCAATGGATCGATGTGGGGGTAATCCCGGTAATTCTTTCGGAAATACATCGGGAAATTCTTTTGCAATGGGAACATCATTGATGCTCTTTTCTTCAGTTTGTACTTTCTCGACGTGTGCTAGAACAGCATAGCAACCTTTTCTTATTAGTTTTTGTGCCTTCAAATTACTAATAAGATGTAGCTTCGTGTTGCCCTTTTCTCCGTACACCATTAAAGGTTTTCCTTTTTCTCGTATAATGCGAATTGCATTTTTGTAACAAACGATCTCTGCTTTCACTTCTTTCAACCAGTCCATACCGATTATCACATCAAAACTCCCTAACTCTACTGGTATCAAATCAATCTTAAATGTTTCGCTAACCAGTTTAATTTCTCGATTCCGACATATATTATCTGCTGAAATTAATTTACCATTTGCTAATTTGAGTAAAAATTTACTATCCAAAGGCGTCAATGGACAACTTAATTTAGCACAAAAATCTCTACTCATATAGCTTCTATCCGCACCCGAATCAAATAAAACGTAAGCAGATTTATTGTCAATAAGAAACGTACCCGTAACAAGCTCCGGGTCTTCCTGTGCCTCTGCCGCATTAATATTGAAAGCTCTTTCGCGGCCTTGTCCATTCGTGTTCTCCTGGTTCGGGCAATTTCTAATAATGTGGCCCGGTTTTCCACATTTATAACAAACTACATTGGCATAACCTGCTCCGACACTACTTGCTCCGCCATTACTCGTTCCGACACCATTTGTTCCTTTCGTTCTATTAACCCCTGGTCCGTAGACCTCACACTTCACCGCGCTATGACCATTTCTTTTACACTTGTTGCAAAATTTGGTGCAGAACCCCGAGTGATACTTTTCACACCTTTGGCATAGCTGCTTCTGATTGTTGTTGTTGTTGCGGTTATTATTATTGTTGGGATGATTGTTGTAGTTGCTGTTGCTGTTGTTGTTGTTGTTGTTGTTGTTGGGCCGTTTGTTGTGGTTGCGATTGATGTTGCGATTGTTGGGATAATTGTTGCAATTATTGTTGTAATTGTTGTTGTTGTTGTATTGGTGATTCTTATCACCGTTTTCCTCCCACTTTCTTTTGACTTGCTTCACATTGGCCTCTTCAGTAGTCTGTTCTTTAATTCTTTCTTCAATCTGGTTCACTAGTTTGTGAGCCATTCTACATGCCTGTTGTATGGAGGCGGGCTCGTGTGAACTTATATCTTCTTGGATTCTTTCCGGTAATCCTTTCACAAACGCGTCGATCTTCTCTTCCTCATCTTCGAATGCTCCCGAACACAATAGGCACAATTCTGTGAATCGTCTTTCGTACGTGGTAATATCAAATCCTTGGATTCGTAACCCTCTAAGTTCTGTCTTGAGCTTATTGACCTCGGTTCTGGGACGGTACTTCTCGTTCATCAAGTGCTTGAATGCTGACCATGGTAGTGCGTACGCATCATCTTGTCCCACTTGCTCTAGATAGGTATTCCACCATGTTAACGCAGAACCTGTGAAGGTATGCGTAGCGTACTTCACTTTGTCCTCTTCAGTACACTTACTTATGGCAAACACCGATTCGACCTTCTCGGTCCACCGTTTCAATCCGATCGGTCCTTCGGTTCCATCAAATTCCAAAGGTTTGCAGGCAGTGAATTCTTTGTAGGTGCATCCTACACGATTTCCTATACTGCCAGATCCAAGGTTATTGTTGGTATGTAGCGCAGCCTGTACTGCGGCTATGTTTGAAGCTAGAAAAGTACGGAATTCCTCTTCATTCATATTCACGGTGTGTCGAGTAGTCGGTGCCATTTCCTTCAAAATAGTCAAATGGAACAAGTTAATCATACAGAATATTAAGAGTAGTTAATAGTATTTCGTAGCATAATATGAACTCATTTATAAAAGCTTTTTCTTCATATTAGCGTTTTATAAGTTTAAATTCTGGTAGTACCTACCCGTTAAGTTCATACTTAGTAGCTAATATACAATTCAACTACTACAATTCTATATGAAAAACTGATTGTAATAATATATCGCGTTCAAACTTTTATACAATATTTTACAAACTTACAATACCGCTTATTTTAAATAAAGCATGAAATATAGCACACAATAACTTTGATACAAGATAGTTGTGAAGATAATTCTAGCTAGTACACAAGTCGTTCAGCAAAGGCAATAAAGACACGTAATTCATACGTCCAGAAACAAGTCATGCATTCTGGTTTTACTAGGACTACATCCCATCCTTGGTCTTGTGGAACATAACCGTTATGGCCGTTGATAAGACAGCGTGTTGTAACGTCATCAAAGGGACGAGGGTTACGTAATGACCCACAGTCTCGTAATAACCTAAAAACCTCATTTCTTACCCCAATTACCGACTCCGTCACTTGTGGGAACATTTTGTTTAATAGTTGTAGCCCGATGTTCTTGTTCTCACTTTGGTGAGAAGCGAACATTACTAACCCGTAAGCATAACATGCTTCGTTATGTTGCATGTTAGCCGCTTTTTCTAAATCACGAAGTCCTATATTCGGATATACTGAGTCAAAATAATTTCTTAACCCGTTGCGTAAAATAGCATTTGGGTTCCCCGCAATATATGCGTCAAAGTAAACACATCGTAACTTATGGATTTCCCAATGTGATATTCCCCATCTTCCGAACGAAAGCCTTTTATAAACCAAGGCATTCTTGGAACGTTCTTCGAATGTCTTACAAACTGATCTCGCCTTAAATAGTTGTGCCGAGGAATTCTGACCGACTCTAGACAAGATTTCATCAATCATGTCTCCGGGTAGGTCTCTTAAAATATTGGGTTGTCTATCCATTTTGTGTTTTTATACTGTAAAATAGACAAGAGTTAGATTCATAAAAAAAATACTTATTAATACAAGAAATTTTTACATACATCATAAAGCATAAGCACACTATATTACATATATTACACCACACGAATATAACTATCTTATTCTGACTCGCTCGTTTCTTCTTGTTCGGTTTTGGTTCATTTTGCCAAGTTTCTAGGGATATATGATGTTCCCCTAATACGAGCCGTCGTTATCCACATTGGTTTAGAAAAACCTGGTGGTTTAGAGGTTCCCGGGTCATTGTTACAACTTAAGGACTTCGGGGGTTGACGATACATATAAAGTTCATCGGGGTTGGAATTAGATTTCTCTATTTTTATGCCCTTTCCCTTATTATTTTCTTTTGCCTTTTTAAATTCAGTTGGGGTAATTTCTATAACATCATCGGAATTCTCGTCGGAATCCGATTCATCGGAGAATTGGTAATCCTCCCAATATTTTGCTTCCTTGGCGGAAACACCATTGACCATAATTAACCTTGGTCGGTTGGTTGAGGATTCTCTTTTACTTAACCGTTTTATTATTTCCCCCACCGGTTCTATTTCTTCTTCCGATTCCGATTCTTCTTCCGGTTCCGATTCTTCTTCCGGTTCCGACTCTTCTTCCGGTTCCTCTTCGGGAACTTGTGAATCAGTCCACGAATCATTCCAATTTACATTTGACTCTTCATTATTATTAGGTGAGTCAATGGGACTTGTTCTAGAGGTAGACATCTATCACATAATATCAAACACGATAAGAGATTAATATATCACATAATATTCATATGTTAAAAATATATAGTTTCCAACAAAAATGTTAAGCAATCATTTTTAAAGAAAACACGGTCGAAGTCCAGACTCACTAATGCATCCTAACAAACTCGATAAGACACACTAATGCAAATTTTCTGGTTCTCTAAGACCAACGCTCTGATACCAACTGAAATGTCCCGTTCTTATTGATTAAAAACGTTCCATATTAATTGATTTTGTTGCGAGGTTTTGACCTCTATATGAGACGTTTTTCAAAGACTGCATTCATTTTTAAAACAAACCATAACCTTTATTTCATAAATAAAGGTTTAAAAAGCTTTACGTAGATTATCAAATAATAATAATCTAAAATATCCTGTTTACACACGACCATTACATAATGGTTTACAATACAAATATGTTACATCGAAATCAGTTTCTTGAATGCAGTTTTTACACAATATCATACAAACATGGACTCCAAATCATGTCCTTATTTTAGTATGCAACAGCGGAAGCTCTTAGTATTCACCTGAGAATAAACATGCTTTAAACGTCAACAAAAATGTTGGTGAGTTATAGGTTTAACCTATATATATCAAATCATAATAATAGACCACAAGATTTCATATTTCAATACACATCCCATACATAGAGATAAAAATCATTCATATGGTGAACACCTGGTAACCGACAATAACAAGATGCATATATAAGAATATCCCCATCATTCCGGGACACCCTTCGGATATGATATAAATTTCGAAGTACTAAAGCATCCGGTACTTTGGATGGGGTTTGTTAGGCCCAATAGATCTATCTTTAGGATTCGCGTCAATTAGGGTGTCTGTTCCCTAATTCTTAGATTACCAGACTTAATAAAAAGGGGCATATTCGATTTCGATATTTCAACCATAGAATGTAGTTTCACGTACTTGTGTCTATTTTGTAAATCATTTATAAAACCTGCATGTATTCTCATCCCAAAAATATTAGATTTTAAAAGTGGGACTATAACTCACTTTCACAGATTTTTACTTCGTCGGGAAGTAAGACTTGGCCACTGGTTGATTCACGAACCTATAACAATATATACATATATATCAAAGTATGTTCAAAATATATTTACAACACTTTTAATATATTTTGATGTTTTAAGTTTATTAAGTCAGCTGTCCTCGTTAGTAACCTACAACTAGTTGTCAACAGTTAGATGTACAGAAATAAATCGATAAATATTATCTTGAATCAATCCACGACCCAGTGTATACGTATCTCAGTATTGATCATAACTCAAACTATATATATTTTGGAATCAACCTCAACCCTGTATAGCTAACTCCAACATTCACATATAGAGTGTCTATGGTTGTTCCGAAATATATATAGATGTGTCGACATGATAGGTCGAAACATTGTATACGTGTCTATGGTATCTCAAGATTACATAATATACAATACAAGTTGATTAAGTTATGGTTGGAATAGATTTGTTACCAATTTTCACGTAGCTAAAATGAGAAACATTATCCAATCTTGTTTTACCCATAACTACTTCATTTTAAATCCGTTTTGAGTGAATCAAATTGCTATGGTTTCATATTGAACTCTATTTTATGAATCTAAACAGAAAAAGTATAGGTTTATAGTCGGAAAAATAAGTTACAAGTCGTTTTTGTAAAGGTAGTCATTTCAGTCGAAAGAACGACGTCTAGATGACCATTTTAGAAAACATACTTCCACTTTGAGTTTAACCATAATTTTTGGATATAGTTTCATGTTCATAATAAAAATCATTTTCTCAGAATAACAACTTTTAAATCAAAGTTTATCATAGTTTTTAATTAACTAACCCAAAACAGCCCGCGGTGTTACTATGACGGCGTAAATCCGGTTTTACGGTGTTTTTCGTGTTTCCAGGTTTTAAATCATTAAGTTAGCATATCATATAGATATATAACATGTGTTTAGTTGATTTTAAAAGTCAAGTTAGAAGGATTAACTTTTGTTTGCGAACAAGTTTAGAATTAACTAAACTATGTTCTAGTGATTACAAGTTTAAACCTTCGAATAAGATAGCTTTATATGTATGAATCGAATGATGTTATGAACATCATTACTACCTTAAGTTCCTTGGATAAACCTACTGGAAAAGAGAAAAATGGATCTAGCTTCAACGGATCCTTGGATGGCTCGAAGTTCTTGAAGCAGAATCATGACACGAAAACAAGTTCAAGTAAGATCATCACTTGAAATAAGATTGTTATAGTTATAGAAATTGAACCAAAGTTTGAATATGATTATTACCTTATATTAGAATGATAACCTGCTGTAATAAACAAAGATTTCTTGAGGTTGGATGATCACCTTACAAGATTGGAAGTGAGCTAGCAAACTTGAAAGTATTCTTGATTTTATGTAACTAGAACTTGTAGAATATATGAAGAACACTTAGAACTTGAAGATAGAACTTGAGAGAGATTAATTAGATGAAGAAAATTGAAGAATGAAAGTGTTTGTAGGTGTTTTTGGTCGTTGGTGTATGGATTAGATATAAAGGATATGTAATTTTGTTTTCATGTAAATAAGTCATGAATGATTACTCATATTTTTGTAATTTTATGAGATATTTCATGCTAGTTGCCAAATGATGGTTCCCACATATGTTAGGTGACTCACACGGGCTGCTAAGAGCTGATCATTGGAGTGTATATACCAATAGTACATACATCTAAAAGCTGTGTATTGTACGAGTACGAATACGGGTGCATACGAGTAGAATTGTTGATGAAACTGAACGAGGATGTAATTGTAAGCATTTTTGTTAAGTAGAAGTATTTTGATAAGTGTATTGAAGTCTTTTAAAAGTGTATAAATACATATTAAAACACTACATGTATATACATTTTAACTGAGTCGTTAAGTCATCGTTAGTCGTTACATGTAAGTGTTGTTTTGAAACCTTTAGGTTAACGATCTTGTTAAATGTTGTTAACCCAATGTTTATAATATCAAATGAGATTTTAAATTATTATATTATCATGATATTATCATGTATGAATATCTCTTAATATGATATATATACATTAAATGTCTTTACAACGATAATCGTTACATATATGTCTCCTTTAAAAATCATTAAGTTAGTAGTCTTGTTTTTACATATGTAGTTCATTGTTAATATACTTAATGATATGTTTACTTATCATATTATCATGTTAACTATATATATATCCATATATATGTCATCATATAGTTTTTACAAGTTTTAACGTTCGTGAATCACCGGTCAACTTGGGTGGTCAATTGTCTATATGAAACATATTTCAATTAATCAAGTCTTAACAAGTTTGATTGCTTAACATGTTGGAAACATTTAATCATGTAAATATCAATCTCAATTAATATATATAAACATGGAAAAGTTCGGGTCACTACACACACGACCATTACATAATGGTTTACAATACAAATAAGTTACAACAAAATAAGTTTTTTGAATGCAGTTTTTACACAATATCATACAAGCATGGACTCCAAATCTCGTCCTTATTTAAGTATGCGACAGCGGAAGCTCTTAATAATCACCTAAGAATAAACATGCTTAAAACGTGAACAAAAATGTTGGTGAGTTATAGGTTTAACCTATATATATCAAATCATAATAATAGACCACAAGATTTCATATTTCAATACACATCCCATACATAGAGATAAAAATCATTCATATGGTGAACACCTGGTAACCGACATTAACAACATGCATATATAAGAATATCCCCATCATTCCGGGACACCCTTCGGATATGATATAAATTTCGAAGTACTAAAGCATCCGGTACTTTGGATGGGGTTTTTTAGGCCCAATAGATCTATCTTTAGGATTCGCGTCAATTAGGGTGTTTGTTCCCTAATTCTTAGATTACCAGACTTAATAAAAAGGGGCATATTCGATTTTGATAATTCAACCATAGAATGTAGTTTCACGTACTTGTGTCTATTTTGTAAATCATTTATAAAACCTGCATGTATTCTCATCCTAAAAATATTAGATTTTAAAAGTGGGACTATAACTCACTTTCACAGATTTTTACTTCGTCGGGAAGTAAGACTTGGCCACTGGTTGATTCACGAACCTATAACAATATATACATATATATCAAAGTATGTTCAAAATATATTTACAATACTTTTAATATATTTTGATGTTTTACGTTTATTAAGTCAGCTGTCCTCGTTAGTAACCTACAACTAGTTGTCCACAGTTAGATGTACAGAAATAAATCGATAAATATTACCTTGAATCAATCCACGACCCAGTGTATACGTATCTCAGTATTGATCACAACTCAAACTATATATATTTTGGAATCAACCTCAACCCTGTATAGCTAACTCCAACATTCACATATAGAGTGTCTATGGTTGTTCCGAAATATATATAGATGTGTCGACATGATAGGTTGAAACATTTTATACGTGTCTATGGTATCTCAAGATTACATAATATACAATACAAGTTGATTAAGTTATGGTTGGAATAGATTTGTTACCAATTTTCACGTAGCTAAAATGAGAAAAATTATCCAATCTTGTTTTACCCATAACTTCTTCATTTTAAATCCGTTTTGAGTGAATCAAATTGATATGGTTTCATATTGAACTCTATTTTATGAATCTAAACAGAAAAAGTATAGGTTTATAGTCAGAAAAATAAGTTACAAGTCGTTTTTGTAAAGGTAGTCATTTCAGTTGAAAGAACGACGTCTAGATGACCATTTTAGAAAACATACTTCCACTTTGAGTTTAACCATAATTTTTGGATATAGTTTCATGTTCATAATAAAAATCATTTTCTCAGAATAAAAACTTTTAAATCGAAGTTTATCATAGTTTTTAATTAACTAACCCAAAACAGCCCGCGGTGTTACTACGACAGCGTAAATCCGGTTTTACGGTGTTTTTCGTGTTTCCAAGTTTTAAATCATTAAGTTAGCATATCATATAGATATAGAACATGTGTTTAGTTGATTTTAAAAGTCAAGTTAGAAGGATTAACTTTTGTTTGCGAATAAGTTTAGAATTAACTAAACTATGTTCTAGTGATTACAAGTTTAAACCTTCGAATAAGATAGCTTTTTATGTATGAATTGAATGATGTTATGAACATCATTACTACCTTAAGTTCCTTAGATAAACCTACTGGGAAAGAGAAAAATGGATCTAGCTTCAACGGATCCTTGGATGGCTCGAAGTTCTTGAAGCAGAATCATGACACGAAAACAAGTTCAAGTAAGATCATCACTTGAAATAAGATTGTTATAGTTATAGAAATTGAACCAAAGTTTGAATATGATTATTACCTTGTATTAGAATGATAACCTACTGCAAGAAACAAAGATTTCTTGAGGTTGGATGATCACCTTACAAGATTGGAAGTGAGCTAGCAAACTTGAAAGTATTCTTGATTTTATGTAACTAGAACTTGTAGAATATATGAAGAACACTTAGAACTTGAAGATAGAACTTGAGAGAGATCAATTAGATGAAGAAAATTGAAGAATGAAAGTGTTTGTAGGTGTTTTTGGTCATTGGTGTATGGATTAGATATAAAGGATATGTAAGTTTGTTTTCATGTAAATAAGTCATGAATGATTACTCATATTTTTGTAATTTTATGAGATATTTCATGCTAGTTGCCAAATGATGGTTCCCACATGTGTTAGGTGACTCACATGGGCTGCTAAGAGCTGATCATTGGAGTGTATATACCAATAGTACATACATCTAAAAGCTGTGTATTGTACGAGTACGAATACGGGTGCATACGAGTAGAATTGTTGATGAAACTGAACGAGGATGTAATTGTAAGCATTTTTGTTAAGTAGAAGTATTTTGATAAGTGTATTGAAGTCTTTAAAAAGTGTATAAATACATATTAAAACACTACATGTATATACATTTTAACTGAGTCGTTAAGTCATCGTTAGTCGTTACATGTAAGTGTTGTTTTGAAACCTTTAGGTTAACGATCTTGTTAAATGTTGTTAACCCAATGTTTATAATATCAAATGAGATTTTAAATTATTATATTATCATGATATTATCATGTATGAATATCTCTTAATATGATATATATATACATTAAATGTCTTTACAACGATAATCGTTACATATATGTCTCGTTTAAAAATCATTAAGTTAGTAGTCTTGTTTTTACATATGTAGTTCATTGTTAATATACTTAATGATATGTTTACTTATCATAGTATCATGTTAACTATATATATATCCATATATATGTCATCATATAGTTTTTACAAGTTTTAACGTTCGTGAATCACCGGTCAACTTGGGTGGTCAATTGTCTATATGAAACATATTTCAATTAATCAAGTCTTAACAAGTTTGATTGCTTAACATGTTGGAAACATTTAATCATGTAAATATCAATCTCAATTAATATATATAAACATGGAAAAGTTCGGGTCACTACAGCAACAACACTTGATAGAAATACTAATAGTGTATTTATCAAGAGGAACATTAATTGAACACATGCGTTTGAAAAAATGAAGTGAATAAGAATAATGTTTCATTCTAGTGACAGCAGTCAACAATTGATTGAATTTAACCACCGGTGGCAGAGGTCTTCTCTGAGTCATTTCATCAAACAGATTGGAGGCATCATTTAGGTTGGTAACGTTTTGATACCTAGTTAGAGGGCGATCATCATAAACATAATAACTATGAATTGAGGAAGATTTGGAGTGGATGGACGCTGCTAAAAATGAGTTGTGAGGAGGATTGAGTCGAAGACCTAACTGAAAGGATTATGAAAAAGGGCTTTCAAAGAAAATGTTGGTAGGAGAAAGATCACCTTTGAACTTGATAAAAGCATTAACAGCATAAGCAGCATAATATATGCGATTCATCACCATATGTTGCGGAAAAAACGGAGGCCGAGCTTAACCACCTTTGATACGACCTATTCGAGTCATTCAAACTCCTAAAGAAACTTAAGAAGAGAAGGGACAATTTGCTTGGAGTAATTTTCTGATATCCTTTTAAGTCAAAAGTGCAGCACAGTATGTATCAAGCTAAACTACGTTAATGAAAACAAGCTAATCTAGAAAAATCTAGAAATGGAAACATGGATAGAACATGAGAAAGTGTTGGAGGTTTTATTGAAATTTCGTGTAGGGTAAAATAATCGATAACCGGATAAGTCACTGAATCGTGGTATCACTTTCCGAAAGTAATTATTCGACCCTTATTGCCTGGGTTACACGAATATCACTTTGGGATAAGACAGAGATTAGTTCTTGTTATTGGCAGTAAACAAGAACTCTTTTGCATAAGAGTATTAAGGTGTTTTTCGTATATATTATTCTCATAAATGATAGTCCTTATTTATAGGCACCCAAAAACATGTATTATTCCACGATGGAGATGTTTCACTAACTAATTTCGTTTTCAAATCTAAAACAAATCCTTTACATAAAGTTGTTTGTTTTATTTCTAACAACCAAATCTAGGAAATGGTTTTCAAATCTAAAACAAATCCTTTACATAAAGTTGTTTGTTTTATTTCCACGATGGAGATGTTTCACCTAGTGCAGGAATAATACTTCCGTAATCACTCAAATTTGTGATAATGGAAAACCACTTTCGGGTCCGGACAATCTATCACTTAATGGGTGTACACTCCGTACCTCCTAACCCATTTACAACTGTAGATTAAATCCCTCAATTACACTAAATTTCCAATAATCATCTCCAATTTAGTGCAATTCATTTCATGAGAATTAAACAAATTAAAACAAAAACTTATGCATAAATGAAAATATCTTGAAGATTGAATTTTCATCTTAGTACATTACACATTCCAAATATTCGAGAATCAGGGTGTTCTAAGAATTGAACCCTTCAACCCATTTGAATAACTGAAAATAATATACACATAAGTTTTCAAATACTCTAAAGCTATCCTGACACTTTACAAGCCATGTGTCCATATCCTTTCATGAATGTATCCAAAGCTAAAAGTCCAAGCTTTGTTGAAGCGGCAAAACTTCACATTCACATAGGTAGTTCACTTCAGTCATGCACCTGCTCTTGCACTTTTTCAAATGAACTGTTAAGAAGCTAGACTTCAACCTCACCTTCAGCAGGTCCGAGTACATACCTTACCTTGGGATGATATAAAATTTATGTACTCCAAATTTCTAAATATAAGCCTTCCGCATTGAATTCAACTTCTAATTTTCATTGGAAGGGAATTGGGTATCTTATAATTAGAAATTTATGTGGACTTTAAACCCATCCCCACAGCAGACTTGTCAACCAAGTCTCTTGCCAATCCCTTCGTCAAGTGATCAGCTAAATTCTGTTGTGACCTCACGAACACTATAGAAATCACCCCATTCATGATGAGTTCACGAATCATGCTATGTCTGACACCTAAGTGTCTAGATTTTCCATTGTACATCTGGCTATAAGCCTTTGCCAATGTCGCAGCACTATCACAATGGATAGACATGGGTGCTATAGGTTTAGGCCATAATGGTATCTCATGGATCAAGTTTCTAAGCCATTCTGCTTCTTTACCAGCAGCAGCTAAAGCAACAAACTCAGATTCCATCGTTGAGTTGGTAATACATGTCTGCTTCTTAGAAACCCATGAAATAGCACCTCTCCCAAGCAAGAACACCCAACCACTCGTTGAAGAATGATCTTCAATATTGGTTATCCAACTCGCATCAGAATATCCTTCTATTATAGAAGGAAATCCACTGTAAGATAAACTATATGCCATAGTTTTCTTTAAATACTTCAGTACCCGCCTAATTGCTTGCCAGTGATGAGTACTAGGATTACTAGTATATCTACTCAGTTTTCCCACAGCAAAAGCAATATCCGACCTTGTACAAGTCATGGCGTACATCAAACAGCCAATCACCTGAGAATACTCAAGTTGTGATACAGCTTCACCTTGATTAGGCATAAGCTTCTCACTTGGATCAACAGGGTTACTCACAGGAGTACATTCAAAGCAATTGAACTTTTTCAATACCTTCTCAATATAATGAGATTGACAAATCGAAATTCCTTTGCTTTCACGTTTAATCCTAATGCCAAGGATAACGTCAGCCTCCCCCATATCTTTCATGGAGAATTTTGATGACAAAAATTCTTTTGTTAAATCAACATGACTTTGGTCAGTCCCAAAGATTAACATGTCATCAACATATAGACAAATTATAACTCCTTTACAAGAATCATCAAATTTACTATATACACATTTATCTGCTTGGTTTAATTTAAAACCACTAGATAAAACCACTTCATCAAACTTCTGATGCCATTGCTTAGGTGCTTGTTTCAAACCATATAAGGACTTCACAAGTTTGCACACCTTGCCTTCATTTCCTGGCATGACAAAGCCCTGAGGTTGGTTCATATAAACCTCCTCATCCAAATCACCATTCAAGAATGCTGTCTTCACATCCATCTGGTGAATAACCAGATTGTGAATTGTAGCCAAATCAATCAGCAGTCTAATGGTAGTGATACGTGCCACAGGAGCATAAGTATCAAAATAGTCAATTCCAGACTTTTGTCTAAAGCCTTGAATGACTAACCTTGCCTTGAACTTTTCAATAGTTCCATCCACCTTCATCTTCTTTTTGAAGATCCATTTGCAACCCAAAGGTTTGCAACCAGGAGGTAGATCAGCTAACACCCAAGTGTTATTGCCCATGATGGAATCCATCTCATCATTAATTGCCTCTTTCCAGAATGCAACATCCTGAGACCTCATTGCTTCATCATATGTTTTAGGATCATCATCAACATTGAAACAATACGAATATTGGGTAGAAGCATCATCCCTGGAACCTTCAATTAAGTATAACTGAAAATCAGGTCCAAATAATTTAGGTTTCCCTTTTCTTTTGCTTTTTCGAATCTCAAGTGACTGATCAACAGCCTTTTCAAAGACTTCATCATTACAATCCTTATTTATTCCATTGTTACTTGGAATCATATCCTTTGGTCTAGGTATAGATGAAAATCGATTTTCATCAAAGATTGCATCCCTTGAATCAATCACAGAATTGATTGAGACAAACTCATTAGGCTCTATTACATAGAACCTATATGCCTTGGAATGTTCAACATATCCAACAAATATGCAATCTATACCTCTTTCACCTAAACTTTTCTTCTTGGGATCAGGCAGTCTTACGACCGCCCTACAACCCCATACCCGGAGATAATTCAAGTTAGGTTTCCTTTTATTCCAAAGTTCATAAGGTGTAATCCTGTTTCTTTTGTTAGGAACTCTATTAAGCAAATAACAAGCTGTTAACATAGCTTGCCCCCAAAATCCTTCACTTAAACCCGAATAGGATAACATGGAATTAACCATTTCCTTGAGGACCCTATTCTTCCTTTCAGATATACCATTTTGTTGTGGAGTATAAGGAGCTGTGGTCTCATGGATAATACCAACGGATTGGAAATACGATTGGTCAATGTATTCACCTCCCCTATCCGTTCTAAGTCTTTTAATCAAAGCCTTTTGTTGTAATTCTACTTCAGTTTTAAATATTTGAAATTTATCTAATGCTTCATCCTTAGTATGTAACAAATAAACATAGCAAAACCTAGAAGCATCATCAATAAAAGTTACAAAATATTTCTTGTTCCCTAAAGTAGGAGTAGCATGCAAATCACATAAATCACTATGTATTAATTCTAAAATCTCAGTATCACGATGTATATTTTGAAAAGGTTTCTTAGTGATCTTTGTCAACATACACGTTTTACATTTTTCATTGTTCATATCAAAGGCCAGTATTAATCCATCTTTAGACATATCTTGCATTATTTTAAAGTGTACATGTCCTAGTCTAGCATGCCAAAGAATAGAATTATTTATGCTAGTAGTAGACATACAAGCAATATCAACACTTACATGTTCAATGTTTAGTCTAAACATTCCATTACTCAAATAAACAAATCCAACAAATAAACTATTTTTAGATAGAACAAACTTGTCAGATTCAATAACTTGCTTGTAACCACAATTATTCAACATACTACTTGAAACCAAATTTTTTTTAATTTGTGGTACATGCAAAACATTAAACAAAGAAACAATCTTTCCAGAACTAAAACTTAAATCCATACGACCACGTCCATGAATAGAGGCTGTTGACTCATTTCCCATATGAAGAATTGATCCATCAGTCACCGACTCGTAAGTCTTGAACCAACATCTATCCTTACATACTCCAGAGTCAACCCACCACGCAACATCATCATCCTGCACAAAACAAATCTCAGATATATACGAAACATAATAATTCTCAATTGAATTATTAAATATATTCTGACCTTTTGGGGCTTGGTTGTTCGAACCATTGCCTGAACCATTTGTGCTAGATCCCTTAGCATTGTTAGTGCCAAAAATAACCTTGCAATCCCTCTTCAAGTGTCCAGATTTACCACACTTCCAACAAGTCAATTTAGACTTCTTATTAGGATCAACTTTGTTATTACCTTGATGTTTACGTTTTCCCTTTTTGTCATTATTACTAGTGAACTTTTTATGTTCCACCATATTGACAACAGACGTACCAGCAACTTCGTTGCTCTTTGGCTTGTCATTATCCTGCAACCTGAGGGATTCCTCAATACACAGATGACTACCCAACTCAACAAGAGTTAACTCCTCCTTCTTATGTTTCAAAGAATGTTTAAATTCTTTCCAAGATGGAGGTAGTTTATCAATTATGCTTGAGACTTGAATAGACTCATCCATGTTCATCTTATGTTGTGTGAATTGACCAAGTATACGAATGAGCTCATTGTATTGTTCCAAGACCGGTCTAGAATCGACCATCTTGTAATTATTAAAATTACTCACAAGGAACTTTTTACTAGAAGCATCCTCAGACATATACTTGGTTTCTAAACAGTCCCATAATTCTTTAGCAGATTCAACATTTAGGTAAATATCAAAAAGGGAATCAGCCATACCATTGAGGATTAAACCTCTAGCGATGTAGTCATCATTCTCCCACTTGCACCTTTTCCAAATTTGTTCAACAGTAGCATCATCACCATGATCTTCAGGAATTGGTGTGCTGAGTACGTACACCACACTCATGCTGCTCAGAAAGAAGTGCATCTTCTTTTGCCATCTCCTAAAATCAATTCCCTCAAACTTATCAAGTTTGGAGAAATTCGTCGTCATGTGTTTCATCGTAGCCGCCATCGATTATAACAAATAATTACTTTCGATTGTTGGAGGTTTTATTGAAATTTCGTGTAGGTTAAAATAATCGATAGCCGGATAAGTCACTGAATCGTGGTATCACTTTCTGAAAGTAATTATTCGACCCTTATTGCCTGGGTTACACGAATATCACTTTGGGATAAGACAGAGATTAGTTCTTGTTATTGGCAGTAAACAAGAACTCTTTTGCATAAGAGTATTAAGGTGTTTTTCTTATATATTATTCTCATAAATGATAGTCCTTATTTATAGGCACCCAAAAACAAGTATTATGTAGTGACCCGAACTTTTCCATGTTTATATATATTAATTGAGATTGATATTTACATGATTAAATGTTTTCAACATGTTAAGCAATCAAACTTGTTAAGACTTGATTAATTGAAATATGTTTCATATAGACAATTGACCACCCAAGTTGACCGGTGATTCACGAATGTTAAAACTTGTAAAAACTATATGATGACATATATATATGGATATATATATAGTTAACATGATACTATGATAAGTAAACATATCATTAAGTATATTAACAATGAACTACATATGTAAAAACAAGACTACTAACTTAATGATTTTTAAACGAGACATATATGTAACGATTATCGTTGTAAAGACATTTAATGTGTATATATCATATTAAGAGATATTCATACATGATAATATCATGATAATATAATAATTTAAAATCTCATTTGATATTATAAACATTGGGTTAACAACATTTAACAAGATCGTTAACCTAAAGGTTTCAAAACAACACTTACATGTAACGACTAACGATGACTTAACGACTCAGTTAAAATGTATATACATGTAGTGTTTTAATATGTATTTATACACTTTTGAAAGACTTCAATACACTTATCAAAATACTTCTACTTAGCAAAAATGCTTACAATTACATCCTCGTTCAATTTCATCAACAATTCTACTCGTATACACCCGTATTCGTACTCGTACAATACACAGCTTTTAGATGTATGTACTATTGGTATATACACTCCAATGATCAGCTCTTAGCAGCCCATGTGAGTCACCTAACACATGTGGGAACCATCATTTGGCAACTAGCATGAAATATCTCATAAAATTACAAAAATATGAGTAATCATTCATGACTTATTTACATGAAAACAAAATTACATATCCTTTATATCTAATCCATACACCAACGACCAAAAACACCTACAAACACTTTCATTCTTCAATTTTCTTCATCTAATTGATCTCTCTCAAGTTCTATCTTCAAGTTCTAAGTGTTCTTCATAAATTCTACAAGTTCTAGTTACATAAAATCAAGAATACTTTCAAGTTTGCTAGCTCACTTTCAATCTTGTAAGGTGATCATCCAACCTCAAGAAATCTTTGTTTCTTACAGTAGGTTATTATTCTAATACAAGATAATAATCATATTCAAACTTTGGTTCAATTTCAATAACTATAACAATCTTATTTCAAGTGATGATCTTACTTGAACTTGTTTTCGTGTCATGATTCTGCTTCAAGAACTTCGAGCCATCCAAGGATCCGTTGAAGCTAGATCCATTTTTCTCTTTTCCAGTAGGTTTATCCAAGGAACTTAAGGTAGTAATTATGTTCATAACATCATTCGATTCATATATATAAAGCTATCTTATTCGAAGGTTTAAACTTGTAATCACTAGAACATAGTTTAGTTAATTCTAAACTTGTTCGCAAATAAAAGTTAATCCTTCTAACTTGACTTTTAAAATCAACTAAACACATGTTCTATATCTATATGATATGCTAACTTAATGATTTAAAACCTGGAAACACGAAAAACACCGTAAAACCGGATTTACGCCGTCGTAGTAACACCGCGGGCTGTTTTGGGTTAGTTAATTAAAAACTATGATAAAATTTGATTTAAAAGTTGTTATTCTGAGAAAATGATTTTTATTATGAACATGAAACTATATCCAAAAATTATGGTTAAACTCAAAGTGGAAGTATGTTTTCTAAAATGGTCATCTAGACGTCGTTCTTTCGACTGAAATGACTACCTTTACAAAAATGACTTGTAACTTATTTTTCCGACTATAAACCTATTATTTTTCTGTTTAGATTCATAAAATAGAGTTCAATATGAAACCATAGCAATTTGATTCACTCAAAACAGATTTAAAATGAAGAAGTTATGGGTAAAACAAGATTGGATAATTTTTCTCATTTTAGCTACGTGAAAATTGGTAACAAATCTATTCCAACCATAACTTAATCAACTTGTATTGTATATTATGTAATCTTGAGATACCATAGACACGTATACAATGTTTCAACCTATCATGTCGACACATCTATATATATTTCGGAACAATCATAGACACTCTATATGTGAATGTTGGAGTTAGCTATACAAGGTTGAGGTTGATTCCAAAATATATATAGTTTGAGTTGTGATCAATACTGAGATACGTATACACTGGGTCGTTGATTGATTCAAGATAATATTTATCGATTTATTTCTGTACATCTAACTGTGGACAACTAGTTGTAGGTTACTAACGAGGACAGCTGACTTAATAAACTTAAAACATCAAAATATATTAAAAGTGTTGTAAATATATTTTGAACATACTTTGATATATATGTATATATTGTTATAGGTTCGTGAATCAACCAGTGGCCAAGTCTTACTTCCCGACGAAGTAAAAATCTGTGAAAGTGAGTTATAGTCCCACTTTTAAAATCTAATATTTTTGGGATGAGAATACATGCAGGTTTTATAAATGATTTACAAAATAGACACAAGTACTTGAAACTACATTCTATGGTTGAATTATCGAAATCGAATATGCCCCTTTTATAAAGTCTGGTAATCTAAGAATTAGGGAACAGACACCCTAATTTACGCGAATCCTAAAGATAGATCTATTGGGCCTAACAAACCCCATCCAAAGTACCGGATGCTTTAGTACTTCGAAATTTATATCATATCCGAAGGGTGTCCTGGAATGATGGGGATATTCTTATATATGCATCTTGTTAATGTCGGTTACCAGGTGTTCACCATATGAATGATTTTTATCTCTATGTATGGGATGTGTATTGAAATATGAAATCTTGTGGTCTATTGTTACGATTTGATATATATAGGTTAAACATATAACTCACCAACATTTTTGTTGACGTTTAAAGCATGTTTATTCTCAGGTGAATACTAAGAGCTTCCGCTGTTGCATACTAAAATAAAGAAAAGATTTGGAGTCCATGTTTGTATGATATTGTGTAAAAACTGCATTCAAGAAACTGATTTCGATGTAACATATTTGTATTGTAAACCATTATGTAATGGTCGTGTGTAAACAGGATATTTTAGATTATCATTATTTGATAATCTACATAAAGCTTTTTAAACCTTTATTTATGAAATAAAGGTTATGGTTTGTTTTAAAATGAATGCAGTCTTTGAAAAACGTCTCATATAGAGGTCAAAACCTCACAACGAAATCAATTAATATGGAACATTTTTAATCAATAAGAACGGGACATTTCATATTATTCCACGATGAAGATGTTTCACTAACTAATTTCGTTTTCAAATCTAAAATAAATCCTTTACATAAAGTTGTTTGTTTTATTTCCAACAACCAAATCTGGGAAATCGTTTTCAAATCTAAAACAAATCCTTTACATAAAGTTGTTTGTTTTATTTCCACGATGGAGATGTTTCACCTAGTGCAGGAATAATACTTTCGTAATCACTCAAATTTGTGATAATGGAAAACCACTTTCGGGTCCGGACAATCTATCACTTAATGGGTGTACACTCTGTACCTCCTAACCCATTTACAAGTGTAGATTAAATCCCTCAATTACACTAAATTTCCAACCGAAAGTGCTAGCATGTAGGCATGAAATCAGGATCCCTTCAGACTCATTC
The DNA here is from genome assembly GCF_046630445.1 of Rutidosis leptorrhynchoides. Lineage (NCBI taxonomy): Eukaryota > Viridiplantae > Streptophyta > Magnoliopsida > Asterales > Asteraceae > Rutidosis > Rutidosis leptorrhynchoides. The sequence goes on from NC_092334.1 coordinate 570,335,717, forward strand.
CAAAGCACGTGCATATCCCTTAATTATGTTCAATTGAAATGCAACGTAAATATGACTGATTAACGATTTGGGCCAGGCACATTAATTCAGATAACAGACCGTCATTATCTTTGAAAGATTGGGCCTGCTGCTGGGCTGGTACTCCATGTCTGGACCTGCAACAATACCCCACGTGAAACATTAACTTGGTCCTCAAGGTTGGATGAAGAGGCGATATCAACAATTGGAAAAAACGTTGAAATTTTTGAACATCCTCCCAAGTTGCATCCATGGATGAATGCTCGAATACAACATCCGCAGGAGCGTAGAATACCGGATGAGTGCGGCTATCCTCGGGTAAAGCTAGTTGCTAAGCAACGCGAGTATGCGACCCACTTTTGTGACAGATTTAAACGGCCCAAAGTAACGTTTAGCCAATCTATGTCATGCCCTGGAGGCAACTTTGACCTGTCGATATATACACAAGCGGACATAAACCCAATCATCTACATTAAATTCCGGATCTGTGCGATGGCGATTGACTTTGGAGCGTGTGTTTGAGCTGATCAAGTAGTTGTTGATGAGCTAATTGAAGCGTGAGATCGTGAATACCATGGAAGAAGTGCAAAGCAAATAAGAAGGTAAATTAGGGGCTGGACATCCGTATAAAGCATGGAATAGTGGCATGCGAATCGCACTATGATGCGAAGTGTTGTAACAATACTCGGTGAGGTACTTGCAAGGTTGAAGAACTCGGAACTCGGGGAGTTCTCGGCGGAACAATTTTTGGGAGTTCTCGGAGAACTCTGGGAGAACTCGGGAGAACTCGATTGTTGACTAACGTTGACTTTCTAATATATATATATATATATATATATATACATACATATATATATATATATATATATATATATATATATATATATATATATATATATATATATATATATATATATATATATATATATATATATAAACTAATGTTGACCGAGATTGATCGAGATATTCAATTTATCGGACGTTGACCGAGATTTGACCAAGATTTGACTGAGATTTGGTTGAGAAACTCAATTTATCGGTCGTTGACAGATAAAATCGGAAGTTGACCGATTTTTTGAAAGGAGAACTCGGCAGTCTCCTGAAAACGAGTTATCGGGGAGTTCTCGGCCGATTTTTTCGATTTTTGCAACCATGGGTACATGTAACAAAAGTTACAAAACCATAATCGCAGTCCCCCTAACCGTGGTAAGAAATACATGATATTTCACCAGGTTATAGCTACACTACATCTATATATATATATATATATATATATATATATATATATATATATATATATATATATATATATATATATATATATGTATATATATATATATTAAAATGCTAAAATGATAATATCATAATTAGTCATTTTAACAAAATAGAAAAAAAATCTAACACATTTGGATGACATCATAAATCAATTTAATTTACATTAAAATTTAATCTTTACAATTAATTATGATTAAGATATAAATTAACAATAGATGCAGCCTTTATTCCCTTTTGTAACTTACGGAGTATTTGTTTTTTATATGGTAAATAAAATTACCCCCGTGCTCCGCAATATATTCACTTAATCAAAAAGCATATACGGATACAAATCGCCGTACTCAAAATATCTCCCTTTTCCCAAATAAAATTAGAACCCTAGAAAACTCAAACGAATTGCACGCCTTTACTTACTCTCTTTTACAAAGAATTAAAAAAAAAACTTTGCAAAGATTGGTCGCAAATATCATTAAACTACACCTACTAATATGAAAATAATATTAACATCCAATAATCTATGCACCCTTAAATGCCCAACCCTAACAAACTCTCTTCATTCATCGAATCTTTTTCTCTCTCAAAATTGTCTTCTAAAATTATGATGTCATAGATAAAAAAATATTCAAGGTTAGATAAAATTCAAAAAAATTAAAAAAAATCTAAACCTCTCATGACGCTTTTATTAAAATAATTAATTGCATTTAATAAAAATATTAATACGTTAATTGTGTAATATATTAAGCATTATGTATAACATTAACATAAAACACCTCCGACCATTTGTACAATATTGAAGCATTATGTACAACTTTCATATAATAATTGTATTTTAATTTTTTAAAAAAATTTCAAAAAACATTTGTTATTAGTAATATTAGTTATTAAAAATATAAATACTCAATTTTTAAGCAAACTTTATTATTATTATTATTATTATTATTATTATTATATTAATATTATATTAATATTCAAATATGAATTCTCTTTACGGGATTAATTATGTTTCGTTTAACCAACCGAAGTTAACAATTTTTATTTTATCCTAAATGTTAACAATTTTTATTTTATCGAGTACATTGTAATCACGTGACATGTTTAGTTTATAAATGAATTTCAATCTACTTACCATTTATGATCAACGTTCTTCATATCGGGTACCTATGTGGGAGTATTAACTTGTGTCCCGCATATATTGATTGTCCCTTGGGATAATTGAATACCCATATATATATACAAAGCTATATATTATTATTATACATCTTCTACCGACGAACATAAAAAATGATCCTCATTGGTGCACGTGTTGTCCCCTCTCACAAACACGTACTATTCACGGTTTTTTTATTTAAATCCTGAAAAAAAAGTCAAAAGCCAATGAGTAGCGTACACATCCCTGAATAAACCCATACCCTCCACGCCTTCTCACCCATTCCCTCATGTCTTCTACCCTCACTTTTCTTCATCTATCTCTTCCATTAGCCACCATCTTCTACAAATCCAAACAAACAAATTACCAACAACCACATGAACATCGCCATCTTCCACATATCCAAACAAACAAGTCTTAACAATTACACACTCACACAATGGACCTCCACGCAGAAAGCCGATCAACATCGACGCTATGGCTCGCAAGATCGATGTCGATGATCGTATTCCTCTTCGTAATTATTACCGAATCGCTGACAATTTTCTTGAACATGTATCGTTACTTGATATTGAAAATATATAATGAGGGCGAACCTATTTACTTTAAAATCGTATTTATGTTTGTTATTTTTGATGCTATTGAAATCCAATTTGATCAATTATAGTGTTTTTATTAGTTATTTGGGGTTTACATGTTAGCTTATTTGTTTGTTTGAATTTGAGATTTTGTCAAATGCTGGTGGCTGCTGATCTGTTACAGACAAGGACAAACCAAGAATTCACCTAAATTGAAGGACAAATCAAGAGTTTTAGGGGAAAGTGGTACTATTGGGTATGTATCTATTATTATTGAGTTAATTAATGAGTAAATTAATGATTTTTGTTAACTACTACGGTTTGTGCAACTGCAGAAACCGACTTCGACATACCTTTACGGGCTTTATGCGACAGTCAGTTTGGTTCAGCCCATCACTCAGACTAGGTATAAGATAATCCAATGGGGTTTTTTTCTGTAAGTGAGATGCTCTAATGAACGACTTGCTATTATTTTTTAACAATTTATGAGTATGTTAAGTTCACATTAATTTAATAAAGTTGCAAATGGATTTAGTGTTGTTCATTTGTTTCGCGCCATTTCATTAACATTGTCAGTTGATTTTCGATCAGTCCGAAGGCTTTCTACAAATTTTTTTGTGTTGTTTGCTCTGTATAAATATGTACTAGTTGATTTTTGTTTGCTCTTTGTAGTTCCATCATGTAGAATTTTTTACCCAAATAACTTATTTTGCTAAGAATAAAATGTTTCAACTATAATGTTGGCTAATTTGTGACGATATTTTGTTAACTTAGGAATATTTGATGAAAGTGGGAACCCAATATGGATGAACACGGTTGAAAGGATAAAAAGAATAAGAAAAAGAAAGGGGGTAATAAGGCTCTGCTAAAGAAGTTCAAGTTCCTGTTGTCGACAGACAGATGGACGAAAATCAGCCGTAAGTATATGTCTATATCATTGTTTTTGTTGTTTTTTTATTTGTTCTAACACAGTATAATGGAAATTATAACTTATGATCTTACTTATGAGTTATGAGTGACTATTGATTGTTGCAATGATCATAAGTGTCCAGTTTTGATTGTTTGAAAATGTACTCTTAAATGTGTAATGTAATTGATCATGGTGAAATTACAAGTACATTATATATGTATATAGTCACTAACCACAATTGCATCGTTCAAACTCTGAAGTAATCATGTGATATGCGAATAGTGTTAAATTCATTAGAATTAATTTAAGTGGGTTAAACATATGTTTTTATTGCATTATATATGTATGTAAAAGACTTTCGTAAAATGCTAAATATAGAGAAACAAAATGTAGATATATGTTAACTAGCTTTTTGGGAGTATAGAAAGAGTTGACTATATGAGCTTTTTTGGTAGGTAAAGTGTTTAAAGAATTGTATATTATAGGTAAAGTCTCAAAAACCATTGTTGCTGAGATGTTGGTGATGAATTAATAGATGCTAAATTTTTCACTTATTCATTTTTTGTTTCTTTATTTGTGGGTGTCATTAGTATTAATATATTACAGTTGTTGTCTTTGGCTTCTTTCTTCATTTCTCATATGTACTCCTTTTCAGCTCATGCTTTATGATTTACAGAGATTGTCATCATATAATGCTGGTGCTATTTATGAAGGTTAAGTGCATTTCTATTAATATTCCTTAAACAATAGACTAGGTTAAGCTATTCAACACTGTATGTCTGAATTCATTGTTTGAAACTTTTCAAGAGTTGGTGGTTTCTAGGTGTGATAGGTATATCATGTTTCAGCAATAGGTGGTGTTCAATAAATAGCAACTCTAAACCGAGCTCCTGGGATCTACCAAGAAAAATGAACAATTGCGCTAGCCCCACTCATAGAGGAACAACATCAGCGACAACCTGTTTCAATGTCACATACACTGAACGAATCTAAATACAATGTAAATTTGAAATATATGATTATGGCTGATTTTGTACATACTGTTAGGATGATTTTTTGATTGGTGAATAATTTGAAACTAATTCAGTTGTGGAGGATGTTATCGAAATGGTTGCAATTAGCTTTGGCCTACCAAAAGATGCATTCAGAGTCTTATGAAACCAGGTGAGTGTTTGTTTATATTTGTTTTTTTTGGTATTATCTCATGTAGGGTTGGCCATATGAACTTGCCAACTGAAATGAAATATTGAAATAGAAAGTTCATTGTTTTTTCTACTGATTCATGATATTTGAGTATTAATGAAGATGTTATGTTGCTTTTTGGCTATCATAGTGATAACCTCTCTTATTTTTTTGGACTTGCATTCCAAGTTTGAAATCAATTGCAAATATTTTTAGCAGCGAAGCGTGCCCCTTAATTCTTGTTATTATACAAAGTGCAAAGTCAAAAACTACTCCATTGCATCAACGGTTCACCCACTTCCTTGTTACTAAGTATGAACCAAGTTAACATAAAAACCCTTTAAACCCTTGAAGCATAAAGATTTGATGAGATGAGAAAATTATTTGAACATACCAAATGGGCTTACGGTATTACATATCATTCAGATTAGATGAGAAAGCAATACTAACTTACATAAATTCTACACAATTGTGTTTACATAATTAGGTGGACCAATTAGATGAAGAGAAATATGTGAGAGAATGAAAAAAAAAACATATGACTCTTCATAACTAATGTCATGTCATTTTGAATTACTGTACTATGTAAGAATTATGTAAGTCTAGCAAAATTCTTTATAATCTCATCTGCTTTCGCAAGGAGGATTGGCCCCGATTACTTCGCAAGGATAGTGTACAAAACAATTTTCAAAAGCACCTTCGCATGGGGTATTCGCAAAATTTTTCGACTTCACAAGACACCAATTTTAGCAATATTATTTTATTGCATTCTAGTATCCACAAGGATTAAAAATGACAAATGTCAGGGAAAATCGCAAAGAACGGTAGTCTACACATTTTATGATTTTTATTGAATTTTTTTGGTCGAGTTGATATTTTATAAGGTAGTGTTTTTGGTATATAAGTAAATTTCCGAAGAGAAATGCTACAGTTATTGCAGTAAAAAGATGTACGTAATTCCGCCCCCAAATAGGTCTTAAGCCAAAATATGCATGCGCAATCAGAGGACATGGAAGATTAGCCAAATAGTTATCAAGAAGCAAAGCTTTATAATTTTATTTTGGTGTCAAAGGTTTTGTTAACTTACAATAAGTCAATATTATATTTGATGTGCATGTATCTAAGTTTAGCTCCTTTAACCCAATCCATCACCCAACAAATAGTCAGGCCCAACATCCAGAGGGCCCAATATAGAAATTGTATGGGTTGAAACCACACAAGATGGGACGGACCTCAAGCCCGAATCCTGAAACGCAATATCGTAATTTTCAAACAAAAGTGCTTTAAAAGTTACAAATCCTGTTTCATCACAAAGTTCATAATACAGTAATATTTTGAGTTGTTTCACGCAAGTGTACCTTTCTAGGAGGGAACGGGTTTTTTTGGGTCGAAGGTGGTTGAGCTCCGTTTCTTCTCCAGGAAATGGCGATGAATCGCAGCAATCTCGTTGCTTCTGCTTTTAATGCTTTCATCAAGTTCAAAGGTTATCTCTGTGCTACCAACATTTTCATTGAAACCCCCTTTTCATTTTCCTTTCAATTAGGGCTTCGATTTGATCCTCCTCATATTACAATTTCAGCAGCTTCCCTCCACTCGAATTCTTCCTCAATTCATTGTGATTATGATGAACGCCCTCTATCTAGGTATCAAAAAGTTACCAACTTGAATGATGCCTACAATCTGTTTGATGAAATGACTCACAGAAGACCTCTGCCATCTGTGTTTCAATTCACTCAGTTGTTGACTGCTGTCACCAGAATGAAACATTATTCTTCTTCACTTGATCTTTTCAAACACATGTGTTCAATTGGTGTTCCTCTTGATAAATACAATATTAATATTTCTATCAAGTGTTGTTGCCACTTGCAGCGTACAAATGCCGGTTTTGCACTTCTTGGTATTTGCTTCAAACAAGCCATTGTACCAGATGTGTTCATTTATAGTACACTTTTAGATGGACTTGTTATAGAAGATAGGATTTTTGAAGCTGAGATATTCTTCAAAAAGATTATTAAACAGAATCTCTGCGAACCTAATGTAGTTATGTATAGCACAATGATCAAGGGACTTTGTAAGATCGGAAACAATGTTACTGCTATTGCTTTGCTTAGGCTAATGAATGAAAGAGGTCTTAAAGCTGATGTCGTTGCGTATAGCACCATCATTGACAGTCTTTGCAAAGACCAAATGATTGATGATGCTTTTGATCTTTTCAAAGAGATGGTGTTTCGTAAAGGGATTCTACCAACTGTGATCACATACACCTCTTTGATTCATGGTCTTTGTAACATAGGTCGTTGGGATGAGGTTTGTAACTTACTTAAAGAAATGGAGGATGAAAGGATCTCTTTAGATGTTCACACCTACAGTGTATTAGTGGATGGATTATGCAAAGACGGTAAAGTAGATGAAGCACAATCTGTTATCAACGTCATGATTGAGAGAGGAAAGATTCCTGACGTAGTAACATACAGTTCACTTATTGATGGTTACTGTTTACGAGGTGAAATGAGTAAAGCAAAAACAACTTTTGATTCAATGAGACTTAGATGTCTGGTCCCTGATGTTTTCACTTACAATTGCTTAATAAATGGTTATTGTAAGAACATGATGATAGACAAGGCCATGGATATGTTTTCTGAAATGGAAAGGATAGGTTTGAAACGTAATAAAGTCACTTACAACACCATGATACAAGGATTGTTTAGCGTTGGACGTTGTGAGGTTGCTCGCAAACTCTTTGATGAGATGCTTGCACAAAGTTTGGTCCCTGATGAATTAACTTATGGAATAATCTTAAAGGGTCTTTGCAGCAATAGTCAGGTAGAAGATGCATTCTCCTTGTTCAAGTTAATAGGTAAAAGCAAGCTCAATTCAAATATTGTTGTGTATGACATCCTGATTGATGGTGCAAGCAAATGTGATAGGTTTGATATCACATGGGTTCTCTTTAAGGACCTAACTAATAAAGGTTTGAAACCTGATGTGCGAACATATACAGTGATAATTAGTTGTCTTTGTAAGGAAGGTCTACCAAGTGATGCAAAGAAGTTGTTTCTAAAAATGGGTGAGAGTGGTTGCCCGCCAGATGATGTTACGTACAATGTTCTTTTGCAAGGATATCTAAAAGATGAATACTATGATGATGTAGACATGCTTTTACATGAAATGGAAGAAAGAAGTTACTCACTTGATGTTACGACCTTAAGACTGCTAGTGGATAAGATAGCAGCCGGTTCATTGAAGAATACGTTGACTGAGTTGATAGGTAGGCTAGTGCCAAAATACTTGATGGAAGCTTACATGTAGCCAAATTACTTCACTATTGGATGAAAACATCAGCTTTTGTCCTTTGTTGACAAGTGTTGTTGGTGCTCCTGGAGACATGTATAATGTCATCCTTATATGAAGTACTATTCAGATGAAAAAGAGGTCTCGATGGGAGTGATTCTCGTGACGTGTGTTGTCGTTCATTGATTGTTTGTTGTTGTATTGGTGCATTTGGTTATTGTAATAGGACCAGATCTTTTTGATCTATTTTTATTAAAATTAATTAATGTATCTCACCCAAAAAATGCAGAAGATATTGACTGAAAAGGTTACACAGTTGACATCTCAAGTATTTTGTTTTCATTAATATTTCTACTCTATTTCGTGTCAGGTGATCTGATTGGGCATGTGATGACACTTGTTCGTAATGATCTCATTATATATGTGTTATTTTTAATTGAATTTATTGGAGTATTATTTATGCCTCTACTACCCTTATATGCATTTGTTATAGTTATGCTGCTTCTTTCGTGTTTTGTGGTGACTTCCGGGATAAGAATGATATTGATATACTGGGGAGACGTAAAACCAGGAGAGTTGCAATTGAATCTTTAGTCAATCTTGGAAAGATAACAACATTTGTGTTAGTGATTTCACTCTGAAATACAACTACTCTGCATACATTGTCGATAATGTTACAGAATATAGTGACCTCATTGGTGTTGTTCAGGCTAAATTGGACTCAAAAGATTCACATTTCATGAGGTACTTTGGTTATCAATTAAACAACATTAAAATTTAAATAGCTTTGTGTATTTTTTAAGTAGTTTGTGTTTATGTATCTTATAAAAGTCAGATATTACATATATGAAATTATGTTGTTGTTTGATTGTAGGTTATCATGTTCCACTCCATTGACAATAGGCTTACTAAAGGTAAGAGCGAGTCACCACCTATCTGGCGGGGTACAAGACATCCACAACAAAAACGGTTGAAGATATATCGAATGGATGAGATTTGAGATGTTCATCTACTGCATAAAGAAATGTCAAAATAAATAAAAGATCAGAACTTTATTCAAGCTCATCACATCCTGTAAGTTACAGAGATCACAAGACACAACATAAGAGTTGACCGAACAGCAGAGTTGACCAGCTTTTTTTCTCCATTTAGACAAAAGCATATTTATGTTTAAAGTAACAAGGCTCTGTTAAAATACAATGCAAATTTGGTATTATAAAATAATATGAAATTAGTAGATGTATATATGTAAAATATCTAGATATTAATATGTATAAGAAAATATCTAGATATTAGAATATGAGAGAAAAATATAGAAATTGAAATGTAAAAGAAAAATCTAGATATTTGTAGGTTGTAGAAATATCTAGATATTTATATATCTATGAAAATATCTAGGTTCTAGAGTGTTCCATGGAGTAGTATAAATATGGGAGGAGATTTCATTTGTGTTGTGTGAAGGTGTGAGTAAGTGAAGTGTGAAGTTGTGAGAGTGAAATAAGAAGTGAGTTGTGAAGAAGAGAAGAAGAGTGTGAGTTAGCGAAAGTAGAGAAGAGAAAGCTTGTAAGTAATATTGTAATTGTAATTTAATATAAGTGTTTTTGTTAAGTTTCCCGATCAAGCCTTAGTTTGTGTTTAAATTCTTAGTGCACTTTTGTTGTTCTTATTATATGGTCGGCTCTGCCGCCTAAGTAATACATGGTCGGTTATACCGCCTAAAGATATATGGTCGACACTGTCGCCTAAGTACATTGTGCACTAAGGATTTATAAAATTAAAGGCTAACCAACGTCAAAGTGTTGGTGTAGTGAGTCTAGTATAGTCTAGGTCCTCTATAGTGGGTGTGTTGGGCTCGTCGAAGCTTCCAACAATTGGTATCAGAGCGGGTCGTTCGGGACCATTGCTAGTGGAGGTACTCATCGGTAAACGTTGGACGTTTACATCGACTTGTTTTCACCAAGGCTCTAAGGGAGATTCTGTCGGAGCACAGTTAGGAACTACGAAAGCTCATCGGTCAGGGACCAAGCTTATTGAACGTTGGACGTCATGATGGCAGATCTTGCAAGTACGATCAGTGGAATCAAGAGTCTCAATAACCACAACTATGGTTATTGGCGGACTTGCATAGAATCCTACCTACAAGGACAGGATTTATGGGAAATAGTTGCTGGCAGTGACACAACGCCTCCACCGAAAGAAAATGCCGAAGCCTTTAGAAAATGGAACATCAAGGCCGGGAAGGCTTTATTTATATTGAAGACTACAATCGAGGAGGATCTATTGGAGCACATCCGTGACGAGAAAACACCAAAGGCAGCTTGGGAAACTTTTGAAAAATTATTTTCAAAGAAGAATGAAGCACGCCTCCAGCTCTTGGAAAATGAGCTCGCGGGTATCTCACAAGGAAGTCTGTCTATTTCTCAGTATTTCACCAAGGTGAAATCTATCTGCCGTGAGATATCTCAACTTGCTCCTGAAGAGAAAGTGAGTGAAGCAAGGATGAAGAGAATTATCATCCACGGCCTAAGATCCGAATATAATGGATTTATAGCCGCTGTGAGAGGATGGCCTACTCAACCATCATTAATAGAGCTGGAGAATTTATTGGCTAACCAAGAGGCATTAGCCAAGCAGATGAATGAAGTGAGCATAAAAGGCAAAGAAGAAGCACTCTTCACCAATAAGAAGAAAACTATGTCTCGAAGACAAGAAGTGACGAAAGAAAGACATGCATATGGAGGCAAAAGTCATCTAAAACCAAAAAGCAATGCTTCAGGGGGAGCTCAACAAGGAAGAAGAGATCATCGCCAACAATACGGGGAAAATGATAAGAGAAAGAATGGTGAATGCTTCAATTGTGGCAAGAAGGGTCATTTTGCTCGAGATTGTAGATTCCCCAGAAGGCGAACTTTCGAAGGAAATGTGTCCGCCACAAGAGATGAGAAGAAAGAGGTCACATTCGAAGCAACCATTAATGAGGAAACATGGGATGCAGAAGCTGGACTCTCTGTTGAAGCTGACATAGATGATCAAGCTCTTACAACAACTTTAAAGTCAAAAATAAACTACAAAGATGATTGGATCATCGATTCTGGGTGCTCAAATCATATGACCAATGATGAGACGAAGCTGCAAGAAATGGAGGATTACAAAGGAAAGAGAGTCGTGTTGACAGCCGACAATTCAAGGTTGTCTATTTCTCACATTGGAAAGACAATAATTCCAAGTGAAGGTGACTCTCATAAGCTCCAACTCGAGAAGGTGTATCTTGTCCCTGGACTAAAGAAGAATTTACTGTCAGTACCACAATTGACAGCAGAAGGGAATTATGTGCTCTTTGGACCAGAAGATGTGTCCGTATTCAAGAGAGTGAAGGTGGTTGGCAATCCAATTATGCAAGGAAGAAGAATAGAGTCGGTTTATGTACTATCTGCTGAAACAGCATATGTGGATAAGACTCGAAAGAATGAGACGGCTGATATGTGGCATGAACGTCTTGGGCATGTGGGATACAATAAGTTAAAGGACATGATGGTGAAACGCATAGTAAATGGGCTTCCTCAAATTGATATCCGAACAGATACAATATGTGTTGGATGTCAATTTGGCAAAGCTCACCAATTGCCATTCAAGGAGTCAGCGCATCAGTCCAAGACACCACTAGAGCTCATACACTCAGATGTCTTCGGCCCAGTGAAACAAACGTCACTCGGAGGTATGAAGTATATGGTGACATTCATTGATGACTTCTCAAGGTATGTATGGGTTTACTTTATGAAGGAAAAGTCAGAGACTTTTCAGAAGTTTAAAGAGTTCAAGAACAAGGTAGAAAGTGAGCTCAATACTAAGATTCGATGCTTACGCACAGATAATGGAGGAGAATATTTATCAACCGAGTTCAACATCTATCTTGAGAAGCATAATATCAGAAGGCAATTAACTTGCCCCAATACTCCACAGCAGAATGGAGTGGCGGAACACAAGAATCGCCACCTTGCCGAAACTTGTCGAAGTATGCTTCATGGTAAGAATGTACCAGGTAGATTTTGGGCCGAATGTATGAGGACGGAGTCGTACGTGATTAACAGACTTCCACAAACAAAGTTGGGGTATATTTCACCTTATGAAAAATTATGGAAGATCAAGCCAACCGTCAACCATCTCAAGGTTTTTGGATGTGTATGTTACGTCTTCGTACCAGATCATCTACGAAGCAAATTTGATAAGAAGGCAATTCGATGCATTTTTGTCGGTTATGATGAATCAAGAAAAGGATGGAGATGTTGTGATCCAAATACTGGAAAGTGTCATACTTCAAGAAATGTGCTATTTGATGAAGCTTCTTCATGGTGGTCACCTCAAAAGATAGAGCTTCCAGAATCTCATGGATTAGAAGAAGTTCCAGAAGAGAAAGAAGAACATAAAGAGCACATATCGGATCCAATTAAAGAATGAGATGGATCGTACTCTAAGGAAACGAGTCCATGGAAAACTGAGGTACATCAATCTACATCCGAAGAGGTTCGTCCAATCCAAATGGATGTCGAGGAGCATGTGCAAGAATTACGGAGATCAACAAGGCCGAGGCAACCTAATCCGAGGTATGCCAATGCTGCTCATGTGGATGAATCAATACCTATTGAGCCTTCCACTTATGAAGAAGCAGCACAAAGTCAAGAATGGCAGAAAGCGATGGAAGAAGAAATTAATGCACTAAAAGAAAACCAGACATGGAGTTTAGTTCCAAAGCCAAAAGATGTAAAACCAATATCTTGTAAATGGGTTTACAAGGTGAAGACTCGATCAGATGGCTCCATTGAAAGGTATAAAGCTCGACTTGTTGCTAGAGGTTTTTCTCAACAATATGGGCTGGATTATGAAGAAACATTTAGTCCAGTGGCGAAGATCACAACAATTCGAGCTCTACTAGCTTTAGCCACTAGCAAATCTTGGAAGCTGTGGCAGATGGATGCCAAGAACGCTTTCTTACATGGAGAACTTGACAAAGAAATTTATATGGAGCAACCAAGAGGCTTTGAGAACAAGTCCCATCCTGACCATGTCTGCAAATTAAAGAAAGCACTATACGGCTTGAAGCAGGCTCCAAGAGCTTGGTACGGAAAGATTGGCGAGTTCTTAGTACAAAGTGGTTTCACAGTTGCTCCTTCAGATTCTAGTTTATTTGTGAAACAAGATCGAGGAAAACTAGCCATAGTGCTAGTATATGTATATGACTTAATCATCACGGGAGATCACTATGAGGAGATCCAAAGGACAAGAGAGAATCTGTCTATCAGATTTCATATGAAGGAGCTTGGAGAACTCAAACATTTTCTTGGACTCGAAATAGAGCAGAAAAGAGAAGGATTATTTCTGGGACAATAGAAATATGCGCGAGATCTTTTACAAAAGTACGGAATGCTTAATTGCAAACCTATTTCAACCCCAATGGATCCGAATACAAAACTACGAGCAGATGAAAGAAAAAGTCTTCAAGATGTTACCATGTATCGAAAGATGGTCGGAAGCCTTATTTATCTCACACTAAGCCGGCCAGATATATCTTATGCAGTTGGAGTGGTTAGTCGATACATGAGCAATCCGAAGAAGCCTCACCTTGATGTTGTACGACACATCTTAATGTATGTTAAAGGCACTATTAACTTTGGCATTTTATATAAGAGAACAAAAGAATGTCGGGTGACTGGATATTGTGACGCCGATTACGCTGGAGACTATGATACACGACGGTCAACAACTGGATACATGTTTAGTCTTGGATCAGGAGTAATATCATGGTGCAGCAAGAGACAACCAACAGTATCCTTGTCAAGCACTGAATCAGAATATCGATCGGCAGCATCAGCAACACAAGAAATTACTTGGTTGAAGCAGCTAATGGAAGATCTTCATCAATCAACAGATTATCAAGTAAAGCTTTTCTGCGATAACTTATCAGCTATACGTCTAGCAGAAAATCAAGTCTTTCATGCGAGAACAAAACATATAGAAGTGCACTATCATTATGTTCGCGAGAAGGTCCTTGAAGGGAAAATCATGATGATGCCAACAAAGACAGATGAACAGGTTGCAGATATATTCAGCAAGAACCTAAGTAAATTGAAGTTTACAAAATTCAGAGAAGCACTTGGAATGGTCTGCAAGACATCGTTAAAAGAAAATTTGCATTGAGGGGGAGTGTTAAAATACAATGCAAATTTGGTATTATAAAATAATATGAAATTAGTAGATGTATATATGTAAAATATCTAGATATTAATATGTATAAGAAAATATCTAGATATTAGAATATGAGAGAAAAATCTAGAAATTGAAATGTAAAAGAAAAATCTAGATATTTGTAGGTTGTAGAAATATCTAGATATTTTGTATCAATGAAAATATCTAGGTTCTAGAATGTTCCATGGAGTAGTATAAATATGGGAGGAGATTTCATTTGTGTTGTGTGAAGGTGTGAGTAAGTGAAGTGTGAAGTTGTGAGAGTGAAATAAGAAGTGAGTTGTGAAGAAGAGAAGAAGAGTGTGAGTTAGCGAAAGTAGAGAGGAGAAAGCTTGTAAGTAATATTGTAATTGTAATTTAATATAAGTGTTTTTGTTAAGTTTCCCGATCAAGCCTTAGTTTATGTTTAAATTCTTAGTGCACTTTTGTTGTTCTTATATGGTCGGCTCTGCTGCCTAAGTAATACATGGTCGGTTATACCGCCTAAAGATATATGGTCGACACTGTCGCCTAAGTACATTGTGCACTAAGGATTTATAAAATTAAAGGCTAACCAACGTTAAAGTGTTGGTGTAGTGAGTCTAGTATAGTCTAGGTCCTCTATAGTGAGTGTGTTGGGCTCGTCGAAGCTTTCAACAGGCTCCATTCCAAATATGGAAGTAGCTGTTACACCTCTTATATTATAAATAGGATAGCTAGTTTCATTGTAATGTATCCAATTAAGTGAAATAATCACTGAATAATAAAATCAATATTTCTGTTTATCAATTCTTTACATGGTATCATGAGCTTTGGGGTTGATCTTTGATCAAAACATACTTAGCTTCAATCATTTACCGACATTAAGCTGCCAAGTCAAATATTGACGGTAGCTTAGAAATGCAGAAACATGAAATTAGCTTCTTGAACCACGCTGATGATGGTAGTTCAATTCATAACGATTTCATAGTACAAAGTATGAAATCAGAGAAATCAAGAATTACCAGAAACAGTTACCGTAATGTTCTCCTTAATCCACCACCGGCCGCCATCAAAACAGAAGAGTTCGTAGCCAACCAGGAAGATAAAAGAATGAGGACGGCTGAGATGGCGGCAACGGTAGCGACTGGAGCAACGACCGGAGACAACCGGCAACGCAACTTCAGTAATCAACCAGAAGAACCCCAATTTTATAGATCAAATATCAACGAGAGGTAAGTTGAACTTTAATCTCTCGTCTCAAATAGATAGAACGACTGAAAGGGTAAGAAGAACACCCTCGAACCAAATTTATAAAGCCAAATCGGCTGGAGAAAAATGGTTAAACCCGAATTCCTCTTCTCAGATTTTGATTAATGATAATGCAAGGATAAACCCTAATTGCTCATCTCAAAAAACTATCAGAGAAAGAGGGTTTAATCCCTTTTTAGCTCAAATTTGCTCCACCTATCAAAAAAGGACGAAGTGGTTAAGGAAAACCCTAACCCTAATCCTTTCCACTGCCTTCAAGAAATGACTGGAAAAGAGAATTATGGGAGTAATGGTACGTTTGCAAAAAGAGATGAGAAGAAGAAAAACCAAAAAATGTCCACTAAATCTAACTCTTGCCCTAAATCACCATATAACACCCACAATTCCCATACTACCCCTAACCTTTTAAATAAAATACAACAGCCATCTCAAGGTTTGCAAAGTAGTCCCTCAACTCCAAGTTTTTTAAATAAAACTATAAAGACTCAATTTTCAAGAGATGACATGTCATACGCAAACGTTGTTACGAACACAAGGAAAAGTAACGAGTGGATCTTTGATTGCGGGGCCACATACACCATGACCTTTGAAAAATCTGATTTTTGTCTCGAAGCAAAACCTCGTAAAAACCGAATTCAGACAGCTAACGGTGGAATTGTTCAAGTCAAAGGGGCATGAACTATTGAAATTTCTCCAACCATAAAACTATCAAATTGTCTTTATATCCCGGACTTGTCTCATAAACTATTATCAGTTAGCCATGTCACAAAGGAATTAAATTGCACGGTGTTACTTCACCCAACGTTTTGTGTTCTACAAGACATCCGAACAGGGGAGATCATTGGTCGTGGTACTGAGAGAGAAGGTCTCTACTATGTTGACGAAGTCACCCGACAAGGTACGGTGATGCTTGCTCATGGGACACCAAGTAGGGAGGCTTGGTTATGGCATAGAAGGTTAGGTCACCCCTCCGCAAGTTATTTAAATCTTCTTTTTCAGAAATTATTTACACCAAATTGCGTTCTAACTTGTGAGACTTGTATCATGGCAAAAAGCCATAGAAGTACTTTCAAGCCGAGTAAAACAAGGAAAAGTATTCCTTTTTCATTAATTCACTCGGATGTTTGGGGTCCAGCTCCAATTAACGGGGGGAAAAAATTTCGGTATTTCGTACTCTTTATCGATGATTGCACACGAATGACTTATACTTATTTTTTGACAAGTAAATCAGAAGTGTTTGACAAATTCTCTATGTTTTACACGATGATTTAAACTCAGTTTAAAAGAAACATTCAAGTCTTAAGGTCAGATAACGGAGGAGAATTTGTAAACACTTCTATAAAACAATTTCGTCAAGAAAAAGGAATTATTCACCAAACTTCGTGTGCTCATACCCCTGAACAAAATGGAGTAGCGGAGAGAAAAAATCGAATTCTTTTAGAAATAACTCGGGCCTTAATGATAGAATCAAATGTTCCGAGAAGTTTTTGGCCAGAAGCACTTGCCACGGCAACCTATCTTATAAACAGACTTCCGACCAAAATCCTTGATCTTCAAACTCCAGTTCAAGCACTATCTAAATTTCATGAACTCCCATCTAATCTTACCACCAAACCTAGAATATTTAGTTGCTCTGTCTTTGTTCACATACCTAAGCAAGAACGAACCAAACTTGACCCATGTGCTGAAAAATATATTTTCGTGGGGTATGGGGTTAACCAGAAGGTGTATAGATGCTACAGTCCGAAAAAACATCACATGTATACTACAATGAATTGTGACTTACTTGAGACTGAGTATTATTATAGTCCCCAACACACAAGTGAGGGGGAGATTGAAACAAATGACATTGTGAGTTGGTTGGAAAGGATTCTCTCGTCAGGAGAAGTCAATCACAGTAATGAAATATCAAAAGTGACAGAAGTATCAAAAGAAACTGAAGCTGAGAAAGAAACTCCAACACAAGATGAACCAGAAAGTTCTAGTCAAGAATCAACTCATCAAATTCCACAAGACGAACCAGATAGTTCAAGTCATGATTCGACTCAACCAAACGAACCAGAAAGTTCAAGTGTGGAATCAACTCAACAAATTTCAGTTGAACCAGCTCAAGAAGGCCATGATGAATCAGACAAAGGATATGTACTTCCTCCGAGAGCTAACAGGGGAATTCCACCCAAATGATATGATCCTGAAAAAGAAGCTCTCCGATCGAGATATCCGATGGCGAATGTTGCCAAAGGAAATATATCAGAAGAAGCAAAGAAATTCAATTCGGCGATATACTCTGAAGAAATACCAACTTCCATATAACAGGCCTTAAAATCAAAGAACTGGAAAAAGGCAATGGAATTTGAAATGGAAGCATTGAAGAAAAATGATACATGGGAAAAATGTATCCTTCCTCGAGAAAAGAAGCCAGTAGGATGTCGTTGGGTGTTTACAATTAAACACAAACCAGATGGCACAATTGAAAGGTATAAAGCACGGCTAGTTGCCAAAGGATATACTCAGACCTATGGGATAGACTATTCTGAGACTTTCTCACCGGTGGCTAAAATTGACACCATTAGAGTCTTCTTCTCTGTGGCTGCAAATAAAGGATGGCCCCTTCACCAATTTGACGTAAAGAATGCTTTTCTACATGGTGAGCTTAAAGAAGAGGTCTATATGGAAGCTCCACCAGGGTCCGCAGGAAACTTCAAAAACATGGAAGTTTGTCGCCTTAGAAAATCCTTATACGGTCTGAAGCAATCCCCTCGGGCGTGGTTTGGGAAATTTACTTTAGCCATGAAGAAATATGGCTATAAACAAAGCAATTCGGATCACACACTTTTTATCAAAGAAAGAAACCAACTGGTAACTTGCTTGATTATCTATGTCGATGACATGATAATTACATGAAATGACAAATGACAGGGATGAATTTTTCAGCTTAAAAGTAAATTTATCTAATGAATTTGAAATGAAAGATCTTAGAAGGTTAAAATATTTCTTGGGGATCGAAATTCTTCGATCTCAACAGGGAATTTTCATCTGTCAGAAGAAATATGTCCTTGACCTACTTGCTGAAATGGGGATGATCGACTGCAAACCAGCCGAGACCCCTGCAATACCAAACCAGAAGTTGTTTATAGAAGAAGGAGTTGAACTTGCAGATCAAGAACAATATCAAAGGATCGTTGGAAAGCTGATCTACCTTGATCGTACTCACCCAGACATAGCGTATGCAGTAGGAGTCGTCAGCCAGTTTATGCATCATCCTTAAGTACATCACATGGAAGTTGTGTGGAGAATCATTAGATATCTCAAAGGAACATCTAGTCATGGAGTTGTATTCCAAAACAACGGACACCTCAAGACTCAAATATACACAGATGCAGGATGGGGAGGTGAAAAAGGAGATAGAAGATCCACATCAGGGTATTTCACCTCAGTTGGCGGAAACCTGGTTACGTGGAAAAGTAAAAAGCAAAAAGTTGTAGCTCTTTCAAGTGCTGAAGCCGAGTTTAGAGGGATAGCGCGTGGAGTACAAGAAGCACTATGGATCCGGAAGCTACTGACGGAGATCGGATTTCCTCCGCAAGACACCAGTCAGATCTTTTGAGATAACGAAGCAGCAATTGCAATTTCAGAAAACCTAGTTCAACACGATCGGACAAAGCATGTTAAAATCGACAGACAATTTATCAAAGAAAAGCTCGAAGCAGAAATCATCTCACTCCCATTTGTAAGATCAGAAGATCAACTGGCAGACATCCTCACCAAGTCGGTCAATGGAAGACTATTCAACGAGGTATTAGTCAAGTTGAATATTGGAAATTTCACTATTCAACTTGAGGGGAGTGTCAAAATAAATAAAAGATCAGAACTTTATTCAAGCTCATCACATCCTGTAAGTTACAGAGATCACAAGACACAACATAAGAGTTGACCGAACAGCAGAGTTGACCAGCAGAGTTGACCAGCTTTTTTTCTCCATTTAGACAAAAGCATATTTATATTTAAAGTAACAAGGCTCCATTCCAAATATGGAAGTAGCTGTTACACCTCTTATATCATAAATAGGATAGCTAGTTTCATTGTAATGTATCCAACTAGTGTACGAACCCTCGCTTCGCGCCGGGGGTTCGGTTTTCAATGTATTTTGTTGCGTTTAGTTTGTAAAATTATTTCGTGGCTAACGATGATGTCGTTGAAGCGCAACTCGAGTCGAACTAAAAGGTATAACCCGTGAAAGATTTAAATGTTATTTTAAGTTAACAATATATGTGCATCTCCGCGTTTCGCTATGGAATTGCCGACTTTTAAAAATTTAACGCAAAATCAACGTGTATGAAACGTACCCCAAATATTTAGCGTTTTTTAAAATGCGTCCGTTTTGCGTATAGCTAGTGACATTGTGTTCCTAAAATTATTTCGAGTTTAACGATGGCGTCAGAAAAATTTGACTCGTTGCGAGCGAGAAGATATGGCCCGTTGAATATTTTGGTGGAGTTTATTTAAGATTTTTTATGAAAATGGTAATTTGACACTTTTATCCCCTGTATGAGGGGCCGATTTGATTTTTCAAAGAAAGTGTGGGGGGTTTTGTTGTGCAAATGAAATTTAGTTAAGTTAAAAAAAATATGAAAAGTCAAAAATGCCCTTGAGCACTATTCATTACCCCACTCTCTTTTAGATATAGCTAGTGTTCGAACCCTCGCTTCGCGCCGGGTGTTCGATATTCAATGTATTTTATTGCGTTTAGTTTAGTTTGTAAAATTATTTCGTGGCTAACGATGATGTCGTTGAAGCGCAACTCGAGTCGAACTAAAATGTATAACCCGTGAAAGATTTAAATGTTATTTTAAATTAACAATATGTGTGCATCTCTGCGTTTCGCTATGAAATTTTCGATTTTTAAAAATTTAACGCAAAATAAACGTGTATGAAAAGTACCCCAAATATTTAGCGTTTTTTAAAAAGCATCCGTTTTGCGTATAGCTAGTGACATTGTGTTCCTAAAATTATTTCGAGTTTAACGATGGTGTCGGAAAAATTTGACTCGATGCGAGCGAGAAGATATGACCTGTTGAATATTTGGGTGGAGTTTACTTAAGATTTTTTATGAAAATAATAATTTGACAGTTTATACCCCTGTATGAGGGGGCGATTTGTGCAAATAAAAGTGTAGGGGGCTTTGTTGTGCAAATGAAATTTTGTTAAGTATTTAAAAAATAAAAAAATGGGAAAGTCGAAAATACCCTTACTATTCATTTGGACTCTCTCTTTTAGATATAGGTATAATTAAGTGAAATAATCACTGAATAATAAAATCAATATTTCTGCTTATCAATTCTTTACAAGAAAGTCATGTATATTGTGTGGTATCATTTAGCTAAATCTGTAGCCATTTTAAATACTCGTAATATGTTTTTGATTAGCTAAAACTATGCAATGGCTTCATTCATATTCTGTATGAATTGAACATGTTACGAGGAAAGGAATGTAGGATAAATCATTTTGTAGATAAGGCTGCTGATCAGTCACAGTTCAAGTATGTAAGTCTGCAATGCTGCCTCATCCCAGCTAACTTGTTTAATAAGGTACTATAACATAGAAAGTATTTGTTTAGTAATGTTATCGCATACACTATATAGTCTATAAATATAGAATTCATAACCATGTCCCCACAACTTTTCTGCCGCTCAGAGACTGTAATGTGGGATACAACTCGCCGACTCGGTCACTAAATGCAGAGGTATTAGACCAGATTACTGTTATAGGAAACTTCTTAATTAAATGCAGAGGTAAACCTTATCCTATAATCTTAAAAATTTCGATTGAAGCTTATCTCATCTAAACAACCTGTTTGTAGAATAATATTTAACGGGCAATGGCAAATATATGTTATGGTTAAACTCAATTCAATATCATGTCTATAAAGAACAGTATAGATGGATTATACTTCACAGAATGTAGGAAGTCAGTGCAGACCACAACCTTACAGATATTTGTTTGAATCATCTACCTTTTGCTCTTTTTTGCTTTTGTTTTATAGCATTACATTAATTATTATTTTAAAGTTCACCTTTTTTTAACCGTTAACCACTGATTAGTAAATATATAACTTCCTGTGTAGATGAAATCGGTGAACAACACACCTTACTAACACACCCACAATATGCAATTCCTTCTACAATTATCCCACCTCGGAAGAATAACTTTAATCCCGAATGGCATGCTACCTGATCGCAAAATTAACTCTACATGTGGAGCCATTGGCCCTTCCCATACAAAGTTGCATCACCTACCTTTATTTACTGATGGTAAACTACACTAATATGGATATATTCATATTCCTTTACAATTATGTTTATACACTTCCGAAGCACTTATGTTTATACTAAGTTTTCAAATATGGACCAAATCTGACACATCTTATTTATGATCTATTAGGTGTACGTTTATTCATGCAACATTATCGTTTACAAAAAAGAATGATCCAACCCAGTCACCAATTGACTTCTCCCTTTGGCCAATAAAACCGTGGTGCTGGAAGTAGAAGAATCCTATACCAATGGGGGCAAGACGAAACATGTATTTAAATATTTGAATTGAAGGACGACGATCAAGGCCCCTAAAATAAACTTCAAAGGTAATCCCTTCCTGATATTATGGGGATGCAGTTTCCCAACGGCAATGCTATAGTTAGAAACAACAGCCAAGAAAAAATCGGTAAAAGGAATACGGAAATTTGACTCTACGAAGGCTTGACCGTATAAGGCAACTTTTCCGGATGGTGGATCGTGGGCGCGCTGTCCGGGAAGCAGAAGAATAACATGATCGATCAACATAGTCGAGGAAAAATCTAGTTGATCGGAAACTGAAAATATTCGCCGGAAAATCAAAAGCACATCAGAAGTAGTAGATGAAGAAGTAAATGCGAAAACAGTAAAGCTCGTGTTTATAGGGCAGTAAAAATGGGCCAAGAGCAATGAGCTTTAATCAAGATCAAAGAATAGCTACGGTTTGCCTGTCATGGTAAATCAAAGAGTCACAATCATGATCACAAACGGTTACATCCCTGTCAGAGAACATTATATACACGTCCATTCAGGCGACAAGCGTAGCAGACCCAAGAGGCTAGAACAGTCATTTTTGTTTGGCAACACCACCTCTTGCAAAGAGGACTTAATGATATGCCTACTGTAGGATACCCTATCCGGTACACGCAAATCACCCAAAAGAATCATTCTGCAAAGTACGGAAGACATGTTCGACATCTTGAGTCCTCAAAGTTGGAGGTGGTACATAGGTAATGGGGCTCGAATTTTTTATTTTTATTTTTTTTTTTTTTTTTTGGGAATGACATTTGGGTAGAGGTGTCTATATTGTCTTCTCAATTTCCTATTCTATACCGTATGTCCACAAAGAAAATGGGTAATATTGTTAACTTTTATGAGGTGTATGGTATCTACTGAAATTTTGGTCTACCTCTACCCATGAATGCCTATGAATCTTTTCATAAGGACACCCTTGTTGCTTTAATTTTGTCCATCAACTTTGACTTGAGTAGGGAGGATAAATCATTTGGGTGCATTCAAGTAATAAAGGATACACGGTGGCCGACGGGGTAAGAATTATTATGTCTTCAAAGGTGGAAGCACTTCCGGCTTGGCCCCCTTGCATTTGGAACCCTCTTATTAGTTCAAAGGTTATTATTTTTCATTGGCTCGCCGTACAAGGATGTATTCCAGTTAAAGTGAGAGTTGTATGTAGTGCTTGGATCATGTAGAATCGGTCGATCATCTCCTTATTCATTGTGAGTGTTTGGTTTATGTTTGGTTGGCTTTGCTTCAATGGTGGAAATTAACGTGGGTAATGCCTATGTCGTTGTGTCAATTCTCGTTAGCGGCATGGCAAGCTCATCAAGTGATTCAAGTGAGCCCAATAAGGAAAGGCCCAAGAGACAAAGTGGACCACCCAAACGTTTTGTAGATTTCCAGCTCAATTAAGTAGTTGAAGGTGGTTAAGTAGTTAAGACGAGTGGTTAATGTTGTAACAGAATTAGGGCTAGTATATACCGTTGATAGTTCATTGTAATGATGATAACAAACTTTCAAAATTAATAAAATTATGTTCTCTCTCTCAATTTCTTTGGAGAGTGACTTTCTCAAATCAAATCGTAGCAATTGGTGCTTTCATGTTAAGTCCCTTGATTTGTGATTCTGATTGATCTCAATAGTGTACGTACAATGCAATATAAAGGGAATAAACCTAGACTACCATGGGCACACAGGCCCATCACAATAACTAGAAGGGCACGCAGGCCCAACAACATAAACGGCAAACATCCCCCCGCAGTTGGAGCGGGAGCATGGCAGACGCTCAAACTGGTCCGAAACTCATCAAACAAAGCCGACGGTAGGCCTTTGGTGAAGATATCTGCAAATTGATAGCGAGACGGTATGTGAAGCACACGAACATGCCCTTTGAGAACAAGGTCACGAACAAATTGTATGTCAATCTCTATATGCTTGGTGCGTTGATGTTGCACCGGGTTTCCAGACATGTAGACCGCACTGACATTATCGCAATATACAAGAGTAGCAGTGGTGAGCGGGCAATGGAGCTCACGGAGAAGATTGCGAAGCCAACAAGTCTTCGCAACAGCATTAGCAACACCGCGATACTCGGCTTCCGCACTAGAGTGAGATGGAGTAAGTTGCCGTTTGGATGACCAAGAGAGAAGGTTATTCCCTAAGAATACACAATACCCCGAAGTGGAACGGCGAGTAGTCGGGCAACCTGCCCAATCAGCGTCAGAGTAGGCAACAAGAGAGGCAGTGGATGAGGAATACAACTGTAGGCCAAGATCCATGGTACCCTGAATATAGCGAATGATCCGCCGGAG
This sequence comes from Rutidosis leptorrhynchoides, assembly GCF_046630445.1. Taxonomy (NCBI): domain Eukaryota; kingdom Viridiplantae; phylum Streptophyta; class Magnoliopsida; order Asterales; family Asteraceae; genus Rutidosis; species Rutidosis leptorrhynchoides. The sequence continues at coordinate 570,360,487 of NC_092334.1, forward strand.
AGCAGCCATGTGAGGCTCCCGGGGGTCATGTATGAAGAGACATATCTGCTAAACTGCGTTGTCAATATCTGGTCTCGTGAAGGAAAGGTACTGGAGAGCACCAGCCAGGCTGCGATATAGGGTGGGGTCCTTAACAGGAGGACCACTGGCGGTCAGTTTGGTGCTAGTGTCAATGGAGATCTTACTAGAGTGACAACCCACCATATCGGCACGCTCAATAATCTCAGAGGCGTACTTTTTCTGTGAGAGAAACATACCAGAAGAAGAGTACGAGTGACAGAGATACCCAGAAAGTATTGAAGGGGCCCGAGATCGGTCATGGAGAACTCCTGATGTAAAGAAGTGATAATCCGCTGAAGAAGAGCAGTAGATGATGCTGTCAGGACGATGTCATCAACATATAAAAGAAGGTAAGCAATATCAGTGCCCTGTTTGTAAATGAACAGGGAAGTGTCACATCTGCTATGAAGAAAACTGACGCGCTGAGCATATCCTGCGAATCACTGAAACCATGCACCAGGGGCCTGCTTTAACCCGTAAAGAGACTTTTGAAGGAGGCAGACATAATCCGGATGAGCAGAGTCACGAAACCCGGGAGGCTGATGCATATAGACAGTCTCAGATAGATGGCCATGAAGAAATGCATTCTTGACATCTAGCTGATGAATAGGCCAATGTCGAGAAGCAGTAAGGTTGCGGACAGTCCGAATCGTGGCCGGTTTAACAACCGGGCTGAAGGTCTCATCACAATCAATACCAACCTGTTGACTACGGCCGTTTGCAACGACCCGAGCCTTATACATGCTCAGAGTACCATCTGCATTAAACTTGTGCTTAAACAACCACATGGAGCGAACTATATTCATGTCGGTGGGGCGAGGCACAAGGGTCCAAGTACCATTTTTAATTAAAGCATTGTATCCCTCGGTCATAGCGTTATGCCAATTAGGATCAGCAAGGGCTTGCGAGTAAGATTTAGGAACAGGAGTAGGAGAAGAGACAAGAAGGTTTAGACGTTGAACGGGTTTAGTTACGCCAGCACGGTGACGAGTGACCATGGGGTGTATGGAAGTAGTAGGTGGTGGAGGAGGGTTTGGAGCTGGAGGAGTAGGAGGTGGAGGGGTTGGGTTTGGTGTTGGATGAGGAGGAGGAGGAGTAGTAGTTGGGTCCGAGGTAGTTTGAGGTGAAGGTTCAGAGTAAGTGCGTGAATAGAGATTAGGGGGCGGGTCGAGGAAGTCATAGGTGGGAGGAGCAGAGGTGGTGGTAGAACTGTATGGGAAGGAGGTCTCGTCAAAGGTAACGTAACGAGAGAGGATGATTTTATGTGTTGCTAGGTCAAGACAGCGATAACCACGATGGTTGGATGGATACCCAAGAAAGATACAGGGTGTGGATCGAGGTGCAAGTTTATTGGTGGTGTTTAAGTGGGGGTAGCAAAGACATCCAAAGACCCGGAGAGTAAAGTAGTGAGTAGGTGTTTTGTATAAGCGAGTGTGAGGTATTTCATGATTTATGGTGGTTGATGGTAAGAGGTTAAGGAGATAGGCTGCCATATGAAGGGCTTCGACCCAGAAGGTGGGGGGAAGATGAGCTTGAAAGAGGAGGGTACGGATAAGGTTATCAATAGTACGAATCATGCGTTCGGATTTGCCATTTTGTTGGGAAGTTTGTGTATACGAGAGACGAAGGTGTATGCGATTATTGCGAAAGAGTTGGTGCATTTGATTATTGTCGAATTCCCCGCCCTGGTCACATTGGAAGGCTTTGATTTCGTAGTTGAATTGAGTTTTAATGTAGGCTCGAAATTGTACAAATATATTGAATACATCAGATTTATTGCATAACGGAAATACCCATAAATGATAAATGATGCGAGAAATGATCCAAAAAAATAACATAGTATTTGTAACCACTAAGGCTCGGAACTGGAGATGTCCATAGGTCCGAGTGAACAACATCAAATAAAGAAGTAACATTAGAAACAAAAGTAGTAAATGGGAGTCTTATGTGCTTGCCAAGCTGACACGCATGACAAAGAACATTCGATTTATTATGATTACATGAAATAGAATTATTAGAACAAAGACGGCAAAAAACATTGGCGCTCGGATGTCCAAGTCGTTGATGCCAAATGCTGGGATTAGTGACAAGAGCATGGTGAGCTGGAGTGGGTGCTGGAGCCGTGAGAGGATAGAAATCGCCTGTGCTATCACATCGGAGGAGGAGGCGGTGAGTCAGATAATCCTTCACAGAAAAACTAAATTCGTCAAAAGAGATAGAAACTTTGTTATCACGAGTAAAACGACGTACATAGATAAGGTTTTTAACAATGTTAGGTGTAACGAGTACATTAGATAAGTGAAGTGGGCGGTTAACATTTGGCAAAACGCTATGGCCAGTGTTGGTTACGGGAATTGGATTCCCGTCACCAACGGAAACCGAGGGATACATGCAATAGTTAAAAACAGTACTTAAATTATTAACGATAGATGTGAGATGAGTGGACGCACCAGTATCCATAGTCCAACCTGCGTTACTGTAATCCGGAAGAGTGGTAGTGCTAAACGCGTGTGGAATTATAGTCTCCTGACCCTGAGGTGGTGGACTGGTGAAACCAGGAGGAACAATCCCAATGGAAGCCTGTGATCCATTAAATGCGGGCTGAGGTGAATAGGGCCCAAGTAAACTAGGTTGTGCCATGTGGGCCTGGGGAGTGGACTGCCCAGAATAAAAATGAGGGGCATTGTGCAGATGTTGGGCCGAAACAGGCTGCTGGGCAGCGGGTCTGAATGCATTCGATAGGTGGGCTGGACTAGCTCGCTGACCCAAACTAAAATTATTGATGATTTGTTGCTGGGCTTCAATAATTTATAACAATTGGGCTTGAGAGTTTCCACTAGTCCGATTGACAGGAGCGTGAGAATTACCTGCAGTCCAATTGAGATTGTTACCCTGATGTGAGTGATTATTGGGAGACCGAATAGCACCCTGGTGCAAATAACGACAGTGTTCACCAAATCGACAATACCCACGAGTGAACCCTCTGCAAACTTGTGACTGAGTATTAGTGGCTGATGGTGTTGAGCTAGAGTTTCCAGCCGGTGTGTGACCAAGAAGAACAGTAGGACTTGATGGTGTAGCGTTGTTGTTGATGGGTTCACGCGTTTTCCGATTTAATTGCATCTCTTCCAAGGCTATCATGGATCGAACAGTTTCTAAATTCGGAAAAGGATTGCTATGAATGATAATATGAGAGGCGTGAGGAAATTTGTAATTTAATCCATTAATAGCATAGGTGACAAGATCATCTTCTTCAATCTTGGAACCCAGATTTCATAGAAGAGCAGCAAGGGAATCAAGTTTGCGAAAGTATTCCTCTACGGTCTGATTTCTAATGTCGAGGGCTTTGAGTTCGGCAGTGAGTTCAACGATTTTTGCACGTTTATTATCCTGGAAGACTTTGGCTAGAAATTCCCAGGCCTCATGTGCCGTCTTCGGTTGAGAGTTGAGCAGGCGTTCCAACAATGGTTCGGAGATGGTGAGAAAAATCCAAGAGCGAACCACCGAATCTGCCTTAGACCATTCCTCACTGGCTTGTTCTTCGCTTGTGGATGTGCCATCGATGAACTTAAGCACGTCAAAACCAGCACAGTGAGTTGTGAAAAGAGTACTCCAATGAGTATAGTTCAGTTCGGCTAGGTCGAGTTTGATGGGTATAAGATGAGTAACCGAGGTAACGGTATAGATTTTATCATATTTGTTGTTGTTGTTTGGAGCCATAGAAAAAAAAACAAAAATGGCGATGGAAAAAAAATAGCAGAAGCAGCGGCTAGGGCTAGAATTAGGGTAGGAGAAGGTTAGTTAGGAAAGAGGAGAGTATTTTGGGATGGCATCTGATACCATGTTAAGTCCCTTGATTTGTGATTCTGATTGATCTCAATAGTGTACGTACAATGCAATATAAAGGGAATAAACCTAGACTACCATGGGCACACAGGCCCATCACAATAACTAGAAGGGCACGCAGGCCCAACAACATAAACGGCTAACATTTCATTGTTCTTAACAATGGCGGAATCATCCTCAAATCAAAACGATGTGCTAGATCGATGAATCGAATTATCCAAGCTTTACAACCCGTGATTGCGTTAGCATCACAAAATCAACAAAACACAAACACTACACCACCACAGTTCACATATCCATTTCAATCACATGATTCAATTTTACAATAAAAAAAGCTGACGATTTATTTTCCTCGATTCAGTGGTGAAAACGATCCCATGGAATGGTTATATAAAGCAGAAAAGTTCTGTGAGTTTCACAAAGTAGTAGATGGACAGAGAAGTTACTGTATGCTTCTATGCATCTAGATGTTTTAGCAAATAGTTGGTTCCAATGGATGGAGATGACTAAATAATTGCATTCATGGTTAGATTTTGTTATTGCATTAGAAGTGCAATTCGGACGTTCTACTTATGAAGATCCAGTAGAAAAGGTAACAAGATTGGTTCAAAGAGGCTCCGTCAGTGATTATCAAGTGGAGTTCCAAACATTGTGTTGAAAGACTAGAGAATTATCTGATAAGACATTGGAAAGTTGTTTCACAAAAGGCCTGAGATTAAACGAGAAGTTAAATCCAAGACTCCATTTTCTTTGAGTCATGCAATCGGGTTGGCTAAGATGTATGAAGATAGACTCAATGATATTGATAAGAGTGGTTATAATTCTTGGAACAGAAACAATGGTATTTTGTCTGCACCTGTTCCCTCCAAGCAGATTGAGTATCACAATTACAAATCCACAGTAACAAGATTGTCAAGAATAGTTAAGCACTTGACTGATGCTGAAAAGGCACAAAAATATGCCAAAGGTGAATGTTACAACTGCACTGAAAAATGGAGCAGAAACCACAAATGTGGGATGAAACCAAATTTACACATATGATTGAAATAGACGATGAAGATATAGAAGGAGAAGAAGGGTATGATGCTCAAGCCATATTTCAATATAATGATTCAGACCATCATCAATCTGAATCTCAACCTGCAATCAGTTTAAATGCTTTGTGGAGTCAAACTAATCCCAGGGCATTAAGAATGGAAGGAGCTATAGTTGGGAAAAGAATCCAGCTAATGATAGGCAGTGGGAGTAAGATACTTGAATTTAGCTTTACATCCTCCTGATCAGTTTCATGTAATGGTTGGAAATGGGCAACATTTGGAATGTGTAGGAAAATGTGTCAATGTAATAGTGAATATTCAAGGTCATGAATTTCAAACAGATTTTTTTGTAATATATTTACATGGGGCAAATGCTATTTTAGGCATCTCTTGGATTTAAACATTAGGAGATGTGACCACAAATTACAAAATCAAAGTTATGAGTTTTGAGGTGGAAGGTAGAATTGTGACACTTCAAGGGTTACAGAACTCCATGGCTGAATCAATAAGTAGTAGTCAATTCAAAAGAGTGGTAAGGATTGAAAGCGCATCTGGTTCCTACATGCTTTGGGTTCAAGAAAAAACAAGTCCTATGGAACTGAAAGTAATCAAAACCGAAACAGTAGTTTTAAAGCAAATTGTGGGACACCAAGAACAGTTAGATCCTGCAATCTCTAGTGTTTTACAATATTTTGCAGAAGTATTTGCAGAACCAAAGTAGTTACCTCCCAACAGATTCTTACAACATAAAATCAATTTGATACCTGGGACACACAACCACACAACCAGTAAATGTGAAACCCTATAGGTATCCTCACTTTCAAAAGGATGAGATAGAGAAACAAGTTAATGAAATGCTGAAATCTGGAGTTATACAAGCAAGTACTAGTAGTTTCAGTTCCACTATACTATTAGTAAAGAAAAAAGATGGCACTTGGAGGTTTTGCATAAACTATAAGGCACTAAATGCAGTCACATTGAGGGATAGATTCCCAATTCCCACTATAGATGAGCTGATTGATAAACTATATGGGGCTAGTTATTTTATTAAGTTGGATCTAAGAGCTGGTTATCATTAAATTAGGATGCAAGCTGAGGATATTCACAAAACTGCATTCAAAACACACTCTGGGCATTATGAGTTCAAGGTGATGCCTTTTGGACTAAGAAATGTACCATTTATATTTCAAGCAACTATGAACACCATTTTAACTGGGCTATTGAGAAAATGTGTTATTTTCTTTAACGACATATTGGTATATAGTAGCAGTTTAGACCAACATGTTGAACATTAGAAATCAATGTTTCAGATCTTAAGAAATCATCAATTACCCACATACTAATAACAGCCGATTTTTATGGCTTCCCATTGGTCCACATTTCACTCTCCTCTCACAAGCTGTTACTGCTCACGATTTGCACCCTCTACCCACCACACAATATTTGAACCGGGAGAAGAAAATTCATTCTCATCCATACAATTTTCCATCCTCTACACCGTACCTACGACCCATACCTTCAAGTCATCCACCTTAGCTTCAATCCATACCTTCACTTTTCCCTTCTAACAACACCCAATTACTTTCTACCAAACGACAATTGAAGCAATTTAGGGTTGGTGTCTTTCTCACCTGGCTTGTATTTCTTAATCCACATCGACATCTACAATTTAGGGTTTTACCATTTTTTGTTGTTTTGAAGGTTGATGTGCATCAGGTAAAGCTTTCATTTAGTTACATCTATGTTTCTTCTTTTTTATTTTCTCTTTTTAAATCTATTTTGCTTTATTGTACTGATGTGTTTTTGTAGTTTGCTTGATTCTATTGTTCATGATTTTTGAATCCGACCGATGATGATGATATCCTCATTTTCAACCATATTTTTGTTCTTGAATAAATTAAAAATATACTCCGTCTCCTCTCCATGAAAATCCAACCGATTCATTAACAAAAGTTGTCGTGTTCAAAAAAATGGCTGTTAATTTGGGTTTAAAATCTAGGTATATGATTTAGGGTTTATGTTTTTGGTTTAATTATAAATATTACTGCTATTTGTGGCTGATAATTTGAGTATTGTTGCAGTGTTTTTCAACAACCATCTACCATATTTCCAGGTATGTTCTTTCATTGCTTCGATTTCTCTGATTTTCAGTTTTCTATTCTTAGTTGTGGTTGTTTGTTTGGTAGGATCTGGTGCGTTGTAGACAAGGTAAATCACGTCTGAACCCTTTCTGTCATTCTCATGATTCATAGCTTTCACTACTAGAAAATCTGACATTACCGACGGCAAAATCTGTCCCTAATCCGTCCCTAAACGTGTTTAACGACGGATTTCCGACAGATTGAAGCCGACCCTAAAATCGCCCTCGGTAAAAATTAGGGACGGATTTAGCGACGGCATCGAAATTAGCGACTGATTAGAGACGGACCCCTTAGGGACGGATTAGCGACGGATTTAGGGACGGATTAGCGACGGAACCTTTAGGGACAGATTAGCGACAGACCCGTTAGTGACGGATTAGCGACGGACCCCTTAGGGACAGATTAGCGACGGATTAGTGTGGGTGTCATTTGCGACGGCATGGTTACCGACATAAAATGTCGTCCCAAATCCATCCCTAAATTTGCTTTTTTTTTAACGTATAATTTTATCAAATATTTCTTTTTCCTAGCTTTTTCAAGGTTTTTTTTTTTGTGGGGGTGGTGAGGGGGGGGCTAGTTTTATCCACTCACAAACAATAACTACAATTTTTAATAGCACCAAATTGCATTAAACAAAATGTAACTTTCAATAAACAAATCATAGATATTCATTAAGAAACTAAGATTGATTACATCGAATTCAATTGAAATTTCAATAATAACATCCTAAACATTTCAACAACTCAAACTCAAAGCCTAAATAACGAAACCATAAAGCGGACGACCATGTTTCTTCAAACTCAAACTCAAAGCATAAACAACAATCGTACCTATAACCCACTTTCTTCGAGCTTGGGGAGTGTACGTAACATCATCTCTTCATCTCTAATAATATATATTAAAAAAATCTTAAGCATGCCATAGATCTCTTTGTTTTGGTATTTGAAGGTTAAAGGTGAGTTTGTGAGAGATGATTTGTTGGGTGAAGGAATAGAAGGGGTCTTTTATAGGTAGGGGATATTTTAAGTTGTAAGTATTGAATGACCGTTGATGAGTTTTAATCGGATGGTGGAGACATGTTTTTAGCATGATCCGTGTGATTGTGCTTTCTCATTTAAAAAAGAGCAAAAAAGAGGCTAATTTTGATACTCCTATTTCAATCTCAGTTTTCATTTTATGAGAGGACTAGATAATCTAATCTAATCTGTATCCGTATATTATTATATATTGAACTAAATAATACCGAGAAAATAATTACTACATATATAAAAATATAATACAAGTTACGGAGTACAATTTATAAGCTAGAATATGACGTCACTGATATAAATATTTATGTTCGTAAACACTGCTAAACAAACATTTTAATTTTAATAATATTAAAAAGTGTAAATCGTAATTTAAACAAATATATAAACACTTGTTTTTATATTTATATAAACATTTTAATAATATCGTGTATTTGTGCATCTATATTAGTTAACGAACATTTTAAAAATACTAATTAGCGTATAAATGAAAACACACCTACGAGTATGCATATATTCAGTAAGAACGGTTATGAAACTTATATATGAAAACAGTAGATCAAATGTATACATCCGACAAACGTGTAATATATTGATGTACATATGTTATATTTGATAGTAAAAGGTATTCTAAGTCATTTTGGTACTTATACGTGTCCATTTGTACTCGTAAACTCGATAAAATCGCAACTATTAAAAACATCCGTCCCTAATTACCGACGGATTAGGGTCGGGCATATATGTATATATTTTTTAAAATTACGATTTAGATAAAATTGCATAGACACTTATTTCTAAATGCATCTATATAAGTTAACAAATGTTTTAAAAATACTAATTAGCGTATAAATGCAAACACACGTACGAATATGCATATATTCACTAACAACGATTATGGAACTTATATATAAAAACACTAGACCAAAGGTATACATCCGACAAACGTATAATATATTGATGTATATATGTTATATTTGATAGTAAAAGTGTATTCTAAGACATTTTGGTACTTATACGTGTTCATTTTTGCTCGTAAACTCAATAAAATCTCAATTATAAAAAAACATTTGTCCCAAATCCGTCCCTAATTACTGACGGATTAGGAACAACCATATATTTATATATATTTTTAAATAACGATTGATACGAAAATACATAGACACTCATTCCTAAATGCATCTATATTAGTTAACAATCATTTTAAAAATACTAATTAACGTATAAATGAAACCACACGTACGAGTATGCATATATTCAGTAACGACGATTATGAAACTTATATATGAAAACAGTAGATCAAATGTATACATCCGAAAAACGTATAATATATTGATGTACATATGTTATATTTGATAGTAAAAGGTATTTTAAGTCATTTTGGAACTTATACGTGTTCATTCGTGCTCGTAAACTCGATAAAATCTCAATTATTAAAAAAATCCGTCCCTAATTACCGACGGATTAGAGAAGGTCATATATGCATATATTTTTTAAAATTATGATTTAGACGAAAATGCATAGACACTTATTTCTAAATGCATCTATATTAGTTAACAAATGTTTTAAAAATACTAATTAGCGTATAAATGCAAAAACACGTACGAATATGCATATATTCACTAACAACGATTGTGGAACTTATATATAAAAACACTAGACCAAAGGTATACATCCGACAAACGTATAATATATTGATGTATATATGTTATATTTGATAGTAAAAGTGTATTCTAATACATTTTGGTACTTATACGTGTTCATTCGTGCTCGTAAACTCGATAAAATCTCAATTATAAAAAACATCCGTCCCAAATTCGTCCCTAATTACCGGCGGATTAGGGACGGATTATGGACGAATTTATGGACGTAGCTAATCTGTCGGTAATCTGTCGCAAAACTTATATTTAGGGACAGATTACCGACGGACGAGTCGTCGTAGTTAATCCGTCGCTAAACCGTCGCAAATGTGTTTTTTATGAGTTCGTTGGAAAGTCGTCGAAAATTCGTCGGTAATTAGGGACGGAATTATAGGCCGTCGCAAATTCGAAGCTAATTACAGATTTTCTAGTAGTGTTTATTTATAATTCATAAATTTGTTTTTTAATCGGACTGGAATTTTTTGATGTTTTATGGTTAACAGTGAAGATGGAAGAAGCAAGTAAGCTAACCAAAAAGGAGATCATTCGGGCTGAGAGAAATTCTGGAATTGTTAGCGGTGAACTTAGGGAAATTCAGGTAAGTTTCATGTTTGTACTTTCAGCAAAATACATATGTTTTCTGCAACATTTAGAGGTAACAATTTGGACGAGATGCGTTATGGGTCAAAATGATTAAAGAGGTTTTGTGCATTAGATATGCACTTTGGGTAACTTTCGACGTGTTCCGTTTAACCCATTATTTTAATTTTACGCTTGTGGCCCACTAGAGAGAACATATTCCAAATTAGTGGCTGTACACACGCAACAACAACAACAAAAGAAAAAAAAATCCTCTTTCAAATCAAGGGCGTTACAGTTCGACCCGTTGACCAACCAGGTGCCAAATTAGGTCCACGATATTTCTCTCATCCGTTGACACCCATCAAAGAGGTTCGTGTTTCTGATTTTTTCAATTAAATTTTCATTACCATTAACTTGCTAACATGTAATCTGGCCCAAAATTAGGGTTTGTGATTGATTCGTTAAATGTAATCGTTATCATCGTTGTTGAATTTTACCTATTTTGCTTCACTGATTTTTTGGAATCGTTTGAAGGTGATGGCCGATTTGATGATTTTGTTCTTATTTGTTAGAATTGATAGCGGAATTTGGCACAGGTTTGATTGCTTTTAGTGAATGAATGAATGTGAATGAATGTTTAGATTAATTAGGTTATCTTTATATAAATTTCCGTTTAGTATCTCCAATCTATCGAGTTTTTATATTTATTTTTAATTTAAGTATGTGTGAAGGTATAGGTACCAAAAAGTAATTATTTTTTCTTTTGTCATCTCTTGAGTTGTATGATGTCGTTGATGATGACCTTCTTAAAGATGTCTTAAGTAATGTGTTATTTTATTTTGTTTATGATACAGTTAGGCAGCGATGAATGATCGATGCTCATCAAAGGAGTTTCTTCATTGCTTTTGTTTCATTGTTCATCATAAGGTATGAAATACTATTTGATGCAGTTAAGTTTTAACGTTTTGACCTTTCTTTGAAGTTATGAAGTTATAGTTGTTAAATGAACACCATTGAGCAAGTTGAAATAGCTAATGTTTATTTGTTGCATTTCAGTTTGCACACTATGTGTTTGATGAAATGTCAAAATGATAAAGGGCTTAAATTTTGCAAATATAATTGTATTGTTTAGTTTTCAGGTGTTGATTTGAGCTACTCTTGATCAAATAATCAAATAACGGGTCAGATTTTCAACTTCAACTTTTAGGGTTTTTCCTGCTTGAATTTGTGATTATGTGTGTTACTTGAATTGACTCATTCTCGATCAAATGGGTTGAAATTGTGACCTGTGATTTTTTGTGATAGTCAAATGGGTGAGTTGGGTATATGAAGTTTGGATCTAAAACATCTATTTAGTAACTGTTATAAAAATGATCATGATGTAATATATCATAATTTGTATGGTACATCTCATAGTATAATATGGTTATTCAAATGCAACCTGAAATGAGCTACCATCACAGGAGAGCAATAAATGTTTTAACGTAGTTATTGCATTTAAAAATGATTATTTTTTTTGGTTAGATTGTACTTTTTGAGGTCTCTTTTTGTGATGTTATCTATAATGTGATATGTAAGTTTATTGACTTTGATTCCAGGTAATGAATATAAAGTGGTAAAAAGTAACGGCCTTTGACCACGTGTTGTGTTTGTTTAGTTCGTCTAGAGATTATCTCGAGGCTTGCTTTAGTGTGTCAATTATTTTTTTTGATGTACAAATGGTGTTAAAACAACTGAGTGATATTTTTTAAGGAGCCAAAAGTTCAGTGTTTGGGACTGAAAGGAGTAACGCACCACTATTTTATCTATGGTGAATCTCTACGTCCAACTATCTCCAAGTATTGTGACACTCATTTTTGTACTAAAATTTTCTTCCTTTGTTTTTTTGTATCATTTTTCAAAACCTTTTTTTCGTCTTTGTAATTTATAAAGCTTTGTAGATATCAATGTGTATATAAAGTTCCTTAAAATTTTGAAGCACACTGTGTATATGAAGCTACTTTTCTAATTACTAATGTGGATATAAATGGTTTGGTAACATGTGATTGTAAAATGTGTCGTCTAAATCGATAGCTTGCGTTAAAATCGCATAAACCTTAGAGCAGCAACGCGCGAACCCTCAATTCTTGTTCTATGTCAAAGCTAGTAAATGTAGCTTTGCAGTGTCAAAAATTGAATATCTTGGGCATATAATTGATAGAAAAGGAGTAGCTCCAGACCCTACTAAAATTCCATCCATGGTTGACTGGCCCACACCTCAGACAACTAAACAATTGAAGGGGTTTTGGGGTTATACAAGGCTATGCTAAAATTGCAGCACCCATGACAGAGCTATTAAAGAAATATGCCTTTTTATGGAATAGGGGAAGCTGAGGTGGCATTTTAAGCATTAAAAGAGAAAATGGTTACAGCTCATGTATTGATTCTCCTTAAATTTAAATTACCTTTTCAAGTGGTACTGATGCTAGTGGTGTGGCTATTGGAATGCAAGATAAGCACCCTATAGCTTATTGCAGCAAGAAAATGTGTTTAAAATTGCAAAGATCATCTACTTATATTAGAGAGCTGTATGCAATGACTTCGGCGATTTCTAAGTGGAGACAGTATTTGTTGGGTGGTCAATTCACAATATTCGCAGATTACAAGAGTTTGAAACATTTAATGGAACAAACTATTCAAACTCCAGAACGGCAACCCTATTTGACCAAGTTTCTTGGTTATCAATATCAAATAGTATACAAGCCTGGAATATCCAACCCTAGCAGATGCTTTATCAAGAATGCGTAGTCTAATTGGTTCATTTTTTCTATTACTACTGTGCAATTTGAGCTAATTAGAGACTTAAAGAAAGTGATCCATAATGATTCAAAATCTTAGCACTTGATTGTTGATATTACAAAAAATTCTCAACAAGTGGAGCATTGGAAATTCACAAATGGGTTGTTGTACTATAAGTACGGATTATATGTTACTGAGATCATGGAAATAAGGAGGGCAATATTGGAGGTATTTCATTCCACTCCCATAAGTGGACATCCTGAGATTCAAAGAAGAAATTTGAGATTAGCTGTCAATTTTTATTGGAAGGGAATGAAGCAAGACATGGATAATTTGTAACGGATTGCACTGTTTGCCAGCAGGTAAAAACCCTTAACATTGCACCTTATGGGTTGTTACGGCCTTTAAATGTACCTGATATGGACTTTATAACTGGTTTACCTAACTCTGGGGGTTACACAATTATATATGTGGTTGTAGATAGGTTGTCAAAGGGAGTCGATTTTGGTAGTTTACATTCTAAGTACACAACTGTTACAGTAGCCAATGTACTTGTTTTTTGAGATGGTGTATGATCATATACATAGGCATGTATATGCATATTTTAAGTGCAAAAGGCAATGTAAATACACGTGCAAACAGAACCGCAAAAACAAATAACAACTGCGAACTGCGCTATTAGATTGCGGAAGCCCGCATAAACTCAACATTGCGAAAGTGTCCCGCATAAACACTGCAGACCAATAAAGCATGCGCAAACATTGCGTCCGCGAAGATTCCAAACCTATAAATAGGGAGCTTGGCCTCTCATTTTAGGTAGTTGATTCTGTGCAGTTGCTCTAGTCCTTCGTGATTCACTTGTGACTACGCCCAAGTATCAATAATAATTCGACTAAGGTAATGCAATCAAGACCGGGACATGGTGATTGATCACTTGATTCTAAGTGAAAGATGATCATATGGTCCCAAAACATTATCTACGCCATCATCCACCCCTCATTGCACTCAATTCCTAGATTAGATCTTGCATCTGATCTAGGATTGATCAATTGACGCCATCCGTGGGACACGAATTAGAATTGAATTTGATAAATTTTCTTCGCTTAATCGAGTGATTTAGTTCAGAGTTCAATTTTAATCGTGTTCTTGTTTAATGAATTGCAGATTTACACGTCTGATTAAAGACATTGAATTCAAATGACGACGCATAATAAGAAGAAGACCAATTACACAACATATGTCTGTGATTTTAGAAATTCGACAGCATTCGATTTTCAAACAAGTCCTGAGATAAGCAAGCAAACGAAAGATTTGCTCGCTAAATCATCTGGAAATGTTGCCTCTAATGATGGAACACAGCCAAACGCTGCGGCTGAAAAAATAATTGCAGCTCGACGCAATACTCAACAGAATACACAGTTAACCGCGAAGAACATACCGCGAAAACTGCTTCTACAAATTCCCAAGGGAATGCAGATAAAAATTCAGCGAATGAAGGCACTACAAATGTTGTTAATAAAAACGCAGAAAAAGACGCAATAGCAAAAACCGCAAAGCTCGTGATAATGCCCTTAGAAGAAAGGCAATTACTTCAAGAAAAGGGCTTTGATCTTCATATTCCACAAAACTATGAATGGTCGCTTAATGACACTTTGCCAAATATGCAGCGATTAGTAATAAGTCACTGCGAAGATACAAATGATGACACGCGCGAACGCAATGCGTTTGGATCACCTGTTTTGATCCTAAAAATGCAAAACATTCGAAAGTGCAACGCCAGCTTTCTGATAATTCAGAAAGTGATCCTAAAATTATGGAGGTTACAAGAATCAAGCGTAAGAGTCCTGGAACACCAATTCCACGCTATATGGAAAATACGAAACTTCCCAAGCTACAGAAAAAGAAAACGCGTAGTTGTTTCTTGCTGATATGTTCCGAAAAATCGCGCCAAAAGACATGCAACATAAGTTTGAGCAGCCTATGTCATTCAGAAGATGATTAAGAAGTATTGCGTAGATAGCAAAGAAACGCGCACTTAAACAGCAACAGAAATCACTTCGGTGACTGACAAGTTTGTTCCGCATATTTCAGACTATCCAATCACAACACCGTCAATTGTGCCTGCAACATTGGGCGTATACTCAGGCTTGACTGGTCCGGTAGATTTTTTACAGCGGTTTGAAAGAGTAGTGAGCACATATAATTACGATGAGCCAGTTGCATGTAGCATTTTTCCCATGGTCCTACAAGGGCTTGCACGAGAATGGTTTCACAATTTGAATGCGCGAAGCATTGTTGGTTTTATTAAACTTCGCGAAAAGTTCCTCCTGCAGTTTCAAAATCTCTTGCCGCAAAAGAAAACGCACATTGAGTGTCATGATATAAAGTAAGGGTTTAAAGAAACGCTTGGTGGTTTGCTCACACGCTACATCTATGAGTGTCAAAAGATACCTAATTTGCATGAAGATCAAAAGATTTATGGATTTGTCCATGCAATCAATCCGCAGAAACATCCTACGTTAGTGCGGCGATTGTGCAGAGATGTACCACAAACCTTTGCAAAGGTTATGCAGGAAACTTATGATTATATTCGCTGCGGGGAGGATAGCAACATTACGCATAATTGCAATTGGGGCAAAGAGAAAAGTTGGCATGATGATCATGATTCTTACCGCGATCGCGATGGTAACCAAGATAATTATCGCGATACTAACCGCGGATCATGGTATTAAAGAAGAAATAAAAATGGAGGTTACCCGCGTAATGATCGGCAACGAAATAATGGCAATAATGGCAACCATGGGTACAACAATCGTGATCGCAATTCTTCCAGAAAGTGGAGTAATGACTCCTTCAACATAATTCAAGTGTTGTCTAAAACACCAAAGGAGATCTTGATGCAAGAGTGGATTTCCACAACTTTCCCGTATCCGCCGCCGCTATCAGAAAACAACAGACGCGATAAATCTAAGTTTTGTGTCTTTCATGATGATTATGGTCATGACACAAACAGATGTCGCGATATGGTTGAATTGATTGCTGAAGCAACTACGCAAGGAAAGTTGGATCATTTGTTAAACGCAATGATTGCGCCCAATTTGTCCAATACACCCAAAACACCGAATGTTAGCGCAACTGTGCAGCAGGAACGAAAGGCTCCCGTAGTTAAAAATTTGGGCGCAAAGGTTGTGGGAAAGAACGAAAATTTGCAAGAAATCAAAGTAATCAATATGGTCCAGGTGAAAAATAGAAAGCAAAAGAGAAAGGCTGAAGAAGTTTTGGAAAAATTTCAGTTTGCACCAACGTTTCCACGTGTCTACATTGGATTGTCATATGAGCCTATAATTATCTCTTGCAAGATTGCGGACACAAGAATTGTAATAATAAAAATTCACATTGACACAGGCAGTAGCGTTGATGTGATGTATGAGCAATATTTTAGCAAATTGCCAGAAGACATCAAATCAAAGTTGAAGCCAACCGCAGTGTCACTATCCGGCTTTTCTGGTGAATCTACATGACCTGTGGGGCAATTAGAGCTAAATATTGAGTTAGTGGATGAGGCAGATGCAAAGCTGACGCGAAAAACATGTTTGAACTTATATGTTATGCGCTCTACTTCGCGCTTTAATGTGCTATTAGGACGCAGTGCGCTTTGTAAGCTTGGCGTCATTTCATCAACAATATATGGCATGATTAAGTTTGCAACATGTAAAGGGATAGCGACAGTAACTTCTGCAGAAACAGAGCCAATTTTCAAATTGATTAATTCGCAGGAAAATGTGGGTGTTGAAGGTCACAGGGTTGTGACCAAACGCATTGTTCCAAAGCAAAGCACTGACGGTTCATCAGATGAGAATGCGAATCCAATGGCAATGACAATACAACACTTGTCGCAAAAGCCAATTAACTCTGCCGCAAAAATGCTACCTGCGAAGGGCAGTAGTGGTTTGTTTATGACAACATTTATGTGCAACTTGCGTCTTTTTGCGAATGGATTGCGCAAGTATTTTCAAAAGGGTCACACAGTTGATCTAATGCATATGCAAACTTCGGTTAAAACCAAAGGCCCTGTTAACATGGATGTGCATGTTATGCGGGTTTAATGAGCAACACTTAATGAGTCAAGTACTTCATGCGCATCATCAGAATAATTGTTACAACACATGAATACTTGTGAGTATTATGAAAGTTGTTACCTTATGAAAGGTTGTTTGAATGAAACTTTATATTGGCGCAATGGTATTGCGTTTTATGCGTAATTGTAATCTGAGTTTGATGAATAAAAGCAAAGTTTGCCATGTTATTGTGTACTTCTTTTTTGTGAAAATAAAGACCAGTTTGCGTATTAAGCCGCAATAATTATTAAAGCGATGTAAAAGCCCGCTTCAATGGAACACAAATTATTATTAAAGTGTTAGCGAAATGATGGAACTTATACATATTATTTACCTAAGTTGTGAGTTTACCCAACTTAGATGTTTCCCAATAACACATTTGGCGTATTTTAAACGCATTTTTTGCCTAAGGATCTGATGATGTTGTGCAACTATACATCTTTTACCCTCTAAATTTATATATGATTCAAACACTACAAATAAGCACACACAACTAACGAGCACTTAGAACCCCAGTTATTATAGCACTTCAATGTAAGTATTCTTATCAAGTTCGTCCCAAGAGAGTGGTGTAAGTCAAATATTTGAAACTATCAATTGTCCTAGGGTTTGTTTGATTGGGGGGTTTTGATTGATATTAATTAACAACTAAAACTTACACAATTAAACAAAATTTAACTTAACAAGTAAACTAGTAGCAAGTAACAAGTAATGAAGTATTAAGACTTAAATCAAATTAACTAAGAAGTGTTCACTTATCTAATCCTCTCTCTGCTTGGATTGCCCCGTTTTGCCCAAATTTCTATCGCACTAGTTGTTGAACTAATAAATGTGTAGCATCGCTACTAAACCTTAAATCAAATAACACTCTGCGAATTCACATAAGCATTGTATTTTAAGATCAAGTTAAGCATGATTTGGTTATTGAGATTATGCTTGGGTTGAAATCAGTTAAAACCCCCAACTATGGAAATCACTTAAGATAATCAGCACTAGTATGTTGACTAAAGGCCAATTGAAAACCAACCTAGATCAAGAACACAGTCACTTGAAATTCCTAAGCTAGTTGTCTAGATCACTCAAGGTGTTGAAGCACACATTGATTCACTTCTCAAATCACTAAGAGAGCTACTCAACATATGTAATCAAAGTCAATCCTAAACCAAACTCATAGCAATGGATCTTTAGCTAACACAATAACACATGATCATGTAATTCGTTCAAACAACATTATTCAATTGATTTTTTGGGCAAACACTAGCATTAGAGATTCACAGATAAGCAAACACAAGAGATTTAGCCAATCATGGCTAAGATCAAACTAATAATAAGCATAAAAACATAAACAATCATCATCTTAAAGTTATTACAAGTAATAGATCAAAATATATAAAGTAAAGTGAAAATTACAACCCAAAATGTAAAGAGATGAAGATCTAGAGCTAAAAAATGATGGATCTTGAGCTAGCTTCCTTGAATCCACCTTCAATCACCAATTGATGATGAAATTAGGGTTTTGTAAGTGAAATTCGGACCTAAGACAGCTACTATCTAAAGATACATATGAAAAATGACCTAATCTCGTTCCTTTTATAGTACTAAAAATCTGGGCTGAAACAGCGACAGGAGCGCCGCTTTTGGCTCAGGAGCGACACTTTTGGCTTAAATGAAGAGCGGCGCTTTTGATCAGGAACGCCGCTTTTGGCAACATTCAGGAACGGCGCTTTTGTTTTAGGAGCGCCACTTTTGGCTGGATAAGAGCGACGCTCTTGGCTGTAGGAACGATGCTTCTACTCACTAATGGAAAATGAAGCCAAAACGTGCATAAGAACGTCGCTTTTGAGATAGGTGTGGCACTTTTTGAGTTGAATCTTGCACTTGCCATTTCCTTAGCCACTTTTGATTAAAATTTGGTCAATTTTACACTAAATCAAGTTCTTAGCCCCCAAATTACCATTTAGCTCAATAGCACATAAAATAGGCTCCAAGATCGTCAAAAACCGAACTAAGTGATGGAGATATCGCGAGATAAAACATATATAAATGGAGCGATATCAGGATCGTTTAGGCGCACTTAGAAGATTCATAATATATATTAATTATACGATAAAAGATTGTTTCGTGAAAGTAAATATTTGTTATGTGCACAATAATGAATATCGAAATTGCAAATGATAAGTCTCTAAATTATGAATATAAACAAAGCGCTATATAAATTTAAATAGTTTGTAACTGAGATATAAGGGAAACTTCATTGCTAATATGCAACAAAATTGCGTCAAAATATTTACAGAATTTTACAATATAACTGCGGATAGATACGCAATACAAAATCAATTTATGAGAAATAACTACAAGTTGAGTTCCATTATGTATTCTGCAATCACGTTGTCCTTGCGGCTGATTTCTAATAGCGCAGGAATTTCAATTTTTTGCAACCTCTGCCGTGCACTGGTTGTATGCCTCAATTGCATATTCCATTGAGCACACTTCTTTCACAACAACTTCAGGCAGTGGCTCGGCAAGGTTGGTGACTTGGATTAGAAGATCTAAAAACTCACACCGCGTTCGAATTTTGGCAGCATGTAAAAAGTTGCGGAATTTATCAGTTACAGGCGCATAATCCATGATCTTGTAGCCCAGCTCAGGAAAATAATTGACAAGTTTTTTAAACTGATTTTCTGCACGATCAGCCCTTTTGCTTTGTTCTTGCGATGCTTAAGTGCGCCTCGAGCATTCTCAAGCTCTAGAGTTAGTTGCAGGTTGTCTTGCTCAAGCCTATGAACTTTTGCTTGATGTGCTTCGGTTGCCAACCTTTCCACTTCAACCGCTCTTGCCAGCGCATCGTGGCGTTTTACGCCATCTATCATTGAACAAACTGCGTTAAAGCAGTTTTGAATGTTCACATTTTCTCCGACAATATCGCCAAGTTTTCGATATTCACTGCGCACATCCTTTGGCACCACTTTGCGTAGTCTTTGGAGTTGATCTTCAGCTGCGGCATTGCTAACATTAAGGCTTTCAACAAAGTTTTCAATATGCATTGACTTGATTGGATTGTAAGGTGACGCGAATATATTAGGATCGCTAAAGTCATCCAGTGGAAGTTCTTGACTGATGAATTGATCATCTGTCTCCTCCGTATCCTCCGTCAAGTCTACGGTATCAGCTGAAAAGCATAAATACACATGCAGTAACATACAAGGCAAATGTAGAAATAATTTCGCATAATTGCTACACAAAATTATTATTTACCTTTTCCATTTCCTTTGTTGGAAACTTCTTCTACGATAGGAGAAATGCGAGGGCATTTGCGCCTGGATTCTGGCGCAGTAGATTAACTTGTGGTGGTGCTTTTGCGCTTGTCCTTCTCAGCACCTTCTGGGATAATGGAAACATTGAGCAATGGCTCCTCAACATCCACCGCTGCACTCCCACCTTCTTGTGGGCGGCGGATAGCTTTAAAACCAGTAACATCATCTAGTCGCATTACATCCGAAAGCTCAATTTCTGCGAAAAACAGTATTTGTTAGTAAACCTGGAGCGAAAGTGATTGTGCACAAAAGAATAACTTAAAAGTAGTACTGCGTACCTTGATTCTTGGCGTTTACTAATAGATCATCATAATTTCTCCATGGCCAATATCCCGAAACCTTTCCCATGTATAGTGGAACGTGGCTATATGGGCGGATTGCCAAATAAATATTCTTAATTTCTTCTTGCAGTTCTTTAATGTCACTAAGTTTGATGCGCTCGTTTGCGTTTTTGCCAAGCTCCATTGTCCAGGAGAGCCTACCTTTGTGCTCACGCACAACATCTACTTTGATAAAAAAGAAAGATTTGCGCCAATTCCCGACGAATACCTTGGGAGTTGTGATGATGCCTTGGCGTGACTTGAAAGAAAACCATCCGCTGTCAACTGGACAGATGGTGTCAAAATTGCGAAACACCTCAAGCAAGGGTGTTTGTTGATCGCCCTGCAATACATTTCAAATAGCACAATTTTACATAAGGGTGCAATTGGGAGATGACGATGTTGTAGCAATCACATACACCCTAGAAAAAGTCGGTCAGCGAAAATCTAAGATTTCCTTGGTACATAGCGGTTTCATAAACCGTAATCATCCCCTCTGGTGGATTGTTTGCCCTTGCATCCTCAATAGGAGCGATTGGGAAGAATTGATCCAATAATGGATAATTGACCTTTAACTGCTCAATCTCCTCATTTTTCATATACGATGAGAAGCTATTCACAGTCATTGAGTTGCGGATTGGGGAGTATAGGGGGAAGCCATAATCAATAAAGAACAATTAAGATTATTTGAAAGTAACGAAAAGTGGTAGAAAGTGCAAATGGCAAAGTAAAATTGAGTATTGAGCAGCGGTGAATTTATGGAGATAAAAATTAGATTGAAGAAAGAGATGAATAAGCAAGTGTAAAGTTGAATTGTGCAGTAATCGGTCCTATTTATAGTGTTAATAGAGGCGTTAAATGTTTATTCGCAATGATGAAAATCAACGGCTATAAGTTTGTATAAATGCATTAACGTCTAGAAAAGAGCCGTTAGAAAATTGCTGATATATAGTCTGTCAGGCGCATGCGCGTAACGGATATATTTTTGCGGACCGTTTTAAAAAAGAAAAAAGCACACATTTTTAACTACATTTTTTAGAGTTTATTATGTTATATTTTCCGCGTAAATATAACACAATAAACTGGGGGGACTTCATCATATACATAAGCATGTATATGCATATTTTAAGTGCAAAAGACAATGCAAATACAAGTGCAAACAGAACCGCGCAAACAAATAACAACTGCGAACTGCCCTATTAGATTGCGGAAGCCCGCATAAACTCAACATTGTGAAAGTGTCCCGCATAAACATTGTGGACCAATAAAGCATTCGCAAACATTGCGTCCGCGAAGATTCCAAACCTATAAATAGGGAGCTTGGCCTCTCATTTTAGGTTGTTGATTCTGTGCAATTGCTCTGGTCCTTTGTGATTCATTTGTCACTATGCCCAAGTATTAATCATAATTTGACTAAGGTAATGCAATCAAGACCAGGACATGATGATTGATCACTTGATTCTAAGTAAAAGACGATCATAAGGTCCCAAAAACATTACTAACACCATCATCCACCCTTCATTGCACTCAATTCCTAGATTAGATCTTGCATCTGATCTAGGATTGATCAGAGTACAAATACTATGGAATGCCCATATATGTGGTCTCTGACAGAGACAAGGTGTTTCTTAGCAAATTTTGGACTGAGTTGTGCAAGATTAGTCAAATCATAATGAGGTTAGCCTCATCTTATCACCCTCAATAAGAATGGAAAACTGAGGTAATTAACATATGCTTGGAACAGTATTTGACGTGTTATGTGGCAGAGTGTCCAAAACAATGGCACAAGCTCTTATCATTAGCTGAATGCTATTATAATACTATTGTGCATTCAAGTAATGGGATGAGTTCTTTTGAAGCAAGACCTCAACCAGTAATTTTTGATTATTTTAGTGATAGAATCACAATTGAGGCATTAGACTGTATGATGCAGGAAAGGCATGAAAAGTTATGGATTTTGAGGCAAGTGTGGATGCAGGCTAATGACAAAATGAGACTCATAGCTGATATGCATAGGACAGAGATGTCATTTTCAGAGGGTGATTTGGTATGGGTTAAACTTCATCCATATAGATATATTTCAGTGATTAAAAGACTAAATCAACAGTTGTGCAAAAGGTACTTTTGACCTTATAAAGTTGAGAAGAAAACTGGTCAAGTTGCGTATAGACCGGAGTTGCCAGAAACGTCCAAAATACAGCCTTTGTTTCATGTCTCTTTGCTTAAGAAATTTCGATGTGATGAAAGTGTACCATGTTGTCCATTATCGGAGGCAGAGGCTGATAATGGTAGTGGCCCAATATTGAAACCACATCATATAGTGGATACGAGGCAAATTTACGCGATGGTGTGCTAGTACCACAAGTCTTGGTTAAATGGAAGTTACTACCTAATGATGAAGCTACATGGTTAGATGAAATTGACTTTGATCAACTACATCAGTTAGATGACCATGAGGACATGGTCAATTCAAAAGAAGGGTGCACTGATACCCGGAAGTAAAGCAAGCCCATCAAGTGATTCAAGTGATCCAAATAAAGAAAGGCCCGAGAGACAAAGTGGACCACCCAAACGTTTTTCAGACTAGCTCAATTAAGTAGTTGAAGGTGGTTAAGTAGTTAAGAAAAGTTGTTAATGTTGTGTTAGAATACAGTTGTTAGGAAACAGTTATGCATTTAATGTACAGTTAATGTTAGAAGCTTCTAGGGTCATCCTTAACCCCTTCATGTATATATATATATATATATATATATATATATATATATATATATATCCATGGTGTATATCATAAAATGAAATATAAGAAAATTAGTTCCATGTATCATTTCTTTCATGGTATCGGAGGTTGGTTACATTCTGTTATTTCAGTTTTCGTTTTAAAAAAGGTACCTGGAGAGTATCTAATTGAATTTCAGAAGCACCAAAGTGTGTGCTTAGTCAGAATTAGGAGAAGCACCCCGTTTGAGTGCAAATTGGATCTCACCACTATCATCAATCGATTCAGAAGGGTGTGAATTGCAAAACCCTAAGTTGCGATCAGATTTCGACCACCGGAGACCATCTCATGCGCCGCCACCCACCGCCATCTGACTCCCACGCGCCGACGCATGGTACCGTGCAGAGCCATAGCTGCTGCCGTTTTAAATTTCCGGTGACTTGTTTTTGTGATTTCGACCGTACCCCGGTGAGTATTAGGTACTTCTAGATTCAATTTCGTGTATTCAGCTTTATTTGGTATTTCATGAGCTGCTCCTATTTATTTCGATGAACTTCTTCTAGATTCAATTTGGTATATTCAGCTACAGATTTATTTTAAAGTATCTGGTATTTGGTAGTTGGTATTTGGTGAGCTACTGCTATTATCTTTTGTTTGACTGATCTATTAATTTTTTTGGTTTACTACCCTTGAGAAATGTTCACTTACATGGGGTTTGTCCGTGGCCTCTCCCACATTCGCCATCTCTACAGAAGAATATGAGGAATATATCTAATTAAGAGAATCGGTGAAACTCATGACACCAGTGGCCGCTTTTGCTGAATCGGGTAAGGTCAGTACATGCCTCCTATCATCGGCTTCTAAATGGGTCATCGATTCTGGTGCTTCAGATCATATGACTGGTAATCATCATTTATTCTCTAATTTTAAATCACAACCATCTCATGTCACAATTGCTAATGGTACTACCTCCCTAGTTCTTGGTTCTGGCACCATCAATCTTACCCCATCTATTTTGTTATCTTCCGTTTTAAGTCTACCCAACTTTTCATTTAATCTATTATCTGTTAGCAAGATCACTCGTGATTTGAATTGTGTTACTTTACTCTATCCCGATTATTGTGTCTTCCAGGATTTATCGACAAAGCAGATTATTTGTAGGGTACGGGTATGTGATGGCCTATACATACCTGACCCTGAAACCAAAGTGCCATGTCATTAGTATGCTCTAAGTCATCATCCCCTTTTGATATGTGATATGTGAAATCGTATCTTAAAATAACTAGCTAAAAACTTAACAATTATCACACAAATTCAGGCAACTAGAACTCGATCATGCAGTAACTAATAAATAATTTGACCAGTTCATTTTACAGAGAGCATTTTAATTAAGATTCTAAAACTATTAATTATCCTAAGAGTTTAATAAAAGGGGTTTGAATTGTGTTTCAAATCACGAGAATAACGTGAAGTAAAAAATGAATTAACCAATAAAGAGAAAACGGTGTCTACTTGAATGATTCACTATTAATATGGATTGTTCATGCAGTTATTATCGATTATTATGCCCTTAATATAGTCTTATGACTTCTCACAAAGTCTAAATCAATTGAAGTCAATAAGCTAATATAAACCTTCTTCAAGAGATTAAACTATATTTGATAAAACTAATGAGACTTGATTTGGACTAAACTCACGTAAAATCCTAACTATAACAATCACTTGAAATAGTTACACGATTATTTTGTTCACAACTCTTTCAATCACCAATTAAACTAATGACACAATCACTTGAAATCACTTATCTAATTGTCTAGATCACCTAGGTGTTGAAGCATAAATTGCATCCCAATTTAACTCACATTAAACGATTAACGATCTATGTAATTGAATTAAGAGTATAAAACATGCATAACAATGGATCTTCAATCAAACACAAGTAATTTAAATCAACAAGACATTGAATCCAATAGATAGAACAATCCATTATCTCAAGTTTCACATTCAAATAAACACACAAAAGATGTAGCCTAACATATTAAAAGTGCATGAAACAAAAAAAATGAAAACTAGAATAATTCATGATTACAAAATTGAAATTAATAAAGAAATTAAGTTTCGAAAGTAATTAATGATGGAACAAATTAAAGTGATGAACTAATCTTCAAAGAATAGATGGTAGTCTTCAAAACCATCCAAAACTCATAGAAAAAAAGCTGCATAACCTAATTTGATGAAAAAACCCGTGTATTTATAGTAGGCGGAAAAAGACAGCAACCGCCACCGCATCGCGGCTGCAACAAGGCCATCGCGACCGCGATGCTTACTCTGTACCGCGACCGCGATGCTTACTCTGTACCGCGACCGTGGTTATGGTATCGCGACCGCGATCCACCGAGTTCCCAAATTCCCATGTTCTGTCAACACATCGTGACCGCAACTACCCCCATCGCGACCGCGATTCAACCCGCTTCAGCAAATCTTCATTTTTTTCTCGTTTTATCTTGCTTTGAGTTTATTTGGAGCTAATACTTTACCAGAATCAACCAAAACATTAAACCAAAGACTTCTTGAGCACAATTCATCATTTTCTCTCAAATACCCGCAAAAGTCTTCAAATCTTTGTGAAATAATAACCATAAAGAACCGATATCGGGACATTAAATGTGTATAATTTGAGCGATATCAAGATGAATTTTCGGTTAGGACATCCTTCTCTCCAGAGTATGAAGAAATTATGCCCTGAATTCTCTACTTTGTCATCTCTCTATTGTGAGTCGTGCCAGTTTGCTAAACATGATCGTGTCCATTTAGCTCCCAGAGTCAATAAACGGGCTTCATCTCCTTTTGAATTAGTACACTCTGATGTTTGGGGTCCATGTTCAGTTACCTCCAAACTCGGTTTTAACGTTACCTTTATCGATGACTATTCTCGTGTTACATGGCTTTATTTGATGAAATTAAAGTCGTTCCGAAGTATTTACTCACTTTTGTTCATTTGTTTCCGAAGTAAAAACGCAGTTTCAGGTTCCGGTTCAAACTTTAAGAAGTGATAATGCCAAAGAATTTCTTTTAGAATCTTTTTAATCATACATGCTTCAGAATGGTATCCTTCACGAGTCATCATGTGTTGACACACCAGCCCAAAATGGAGTTACGGGAAAGAATCGCCATCTTCTTGAAGTAGCTCGAGCTCTTTTGTTTCAAATGAATGTGTAAGTAACTAGGGGGTGAATAGTTAATACGTTTTTAACACTTTTTCGATTGATCACCAAATTCAATTAACTATGATCAACCAATTCAACTCAAACTTGATGTGTGTAGTGTATATGTTCAAAATGATGAATTAAGTAATGTAAAGAACATAAACACAAGGATTTATAGTGTTTCGGGTGGATGTTAACTAATCCACCTTAATCCACTCCCCGATTACACTAATCGGGATTTGTTGCTTCACTAAGCACTTTTCTCCAAACCCGGTGGAGATCCGATTTACAAGTCTTCAACTTCTTTGGTAGACAACAAACCTAATCTTTCTATCCCTTTGAAAGATCAACTCCAACCTAGATTAACTTGTCTTCACCTTGGACAAGTATTAATCTCCAAATAAGATTAATCAACTTCCTAAGTCCCTTTAAGGAAGTAGATCACTAAGCTAGCCTATGCTTCCACTAATTGAAGTTACAAGACTTATACACTTTGCAATGATGATCCTAAGACAATACTAGGACATACATTACACTAAGTAAACTCACAAGATTAATTCTTTTGATTAGTAAGTTTACAACAACCAAATTCTATATCTATAAGATCATATAATCTTCTCTTGCTTGATCACATTTGAGTAGTAATTAGAGCCCTTGTAATCTCTGGAAATAAGCCTTTGTAATATGCAAGAGGGTCAGCTTCAAATGATCTTCAATGCTTGCCTTTTATAGTAGGATTCACAAAATAGTCGTTGACACATGGTTGCCAGCACGGTCGACCGTGGTTTGACCGTGCGTGCTCCAGTCCAAAATTGGTATCCGTTGTATAGCCGTTTGACTCAAATTTGAACACCACATTTTGGCACCTTTACTCCTTCTAGCACCTGCAAAAGAAACCAAACATCGTATACAAGTACTATATGCATTAAGTGTATGAGATTTGGTCTTATTATGTGAAAGTGACATAACACTCCAATAGTGGTAAACGCAACATTCTTGGAGAAGTGTCTTGATTGATATTTTAGGAAATCTCAGTTTGGTCAAGACTTAGTTAGTCACTTTAATGCATTTGGTTCAATTCTAAAGACTAGTCAATATGTCATTAACTTCCTAGTTCCAATTAATCACAAGTCATGTTCATTGTAAGTTTAGGTAGAGATTAATTGAATGATATTTTTCTAAGATAATCGTTAAGTATGTAGAGACATTAAAGTTAAGTCATACTTGAACAAGAAATCACAATTTGTTACTTAGACAAGACCAAATAAACAATTGACCATAATTTCATTGTGAACCATTTTACACTTAATTTATTGGAGTAGACTAGTTACTTTAATCCTAACTAGTAAGCACATTGCAAGCATATTAATCAAGTTGACAATTTATGAGTATTAAACATATTAGCAAGTAGCAAGTAATACTCACACATAGCAAGAGATAGTTACACTAAGATCAATCATATAGATATTTTCACAACTTATAATTTAAGCTTTAAGCAAGCTTACTTGCAATATAACATATTGCATGATTAATGTGTAAGCACACATTAATGTCCAACACATGCACAAGGGAAGAGCAATCTCTAGTTAGGACTTGGTGACCATCCTAAATATATCTAAGTCTATTTTAGGATTACAAGTATTTACTAGTTACACTTGAAAGCATTTTTCTTCATTTAGCCTTAATTAATCACTAAGTCATCTTTAATAATAATTATTGTTCTAGTAATATTAGCTTAAGTGTGTTGGTACTTGATGATCATACTAAGGATGTCTAGATAAGATTTAAGATCACAAGTTATTGTTTAACACTTATGTGTTATGCTTAATCTTGGTTAATTTGTCATTAAGACGTCATTAGGTGTAATTAACCACGATTAGTGTTTTTATGACCAAAACTCGATTGAGTATGGAGAGGGCATCTATTCTAAGCATGTTGAGAAAGGTTTCATGAATCATAGATGCCGGGAACTAGTCAAACTTAATTTGGTCAAAATTGGTGACAGAAAAAATTGCGGTCGCACTACGGTTGACCGTGGTGGCTACCGTGCAACTTGTTTTTATAAAACTGCGTTGCAATTCAGTTTGGGGTTCTACGGCTAGGTGTACGGTCGACCGTACCTTGACCGTGTAGTTTGCTGATTTTTAATCTCATTCTTTGAGCAATGTTTAGCTTGGTCATTTGCAAGATAAAGTATGGATTAGTGACCTTGCGTGTTTTATGTTAAGATGTCAGTCATCACTTATGCATATGTATGTGTCATCATCAAAACATATTCTTTGGTTAATCATCATGCTTAACTTTGTCGTTTAGTTCATTAACCAACATTCTCTCCCTTTTTGATGATGACAAACATACAAGTGATGAGGGACATTTTGCTATAAATACGCAAGTGTTAACAATCACTTGTATCCATCTTTCTCCCCCTTTTGTCGAAGCGAAAAGGTTAGCTCCCCCTAGAACTAAGCTCACCCTTAGAGCAAAGCTCCCCCTTAAATTGTGCACGTTGAAAAATATTTATTAAAACATAACAAGCACACATTTTATTCATAGCAAATACTAAACATAGATAATTCATGTAGTACATCTCTCAAGTGAGATTTTTTACATGACAGTCAGAAAAGTTCAATTATCATGATGAGAGGAGTGACCCTTTTCCTTGTCTTCAAGTCGGGACAATCTTCGACCAAGTTTTAGAATGTTTCCATGAATCACACTGTTTTGTCCTTGAGTCGGAAGAGAACAAAAGTTGGGTGGACTTTCAAGAGGAGGTTCTTGAATCTGCTTGGTTGAGGCTTTGCATATTGGATATGAAGATACTTGAATGGAATGGTGAAACAGAGATGTCATTCCAACATATGTGAATAGTTTGGTCAGATGGAGACCATACGGAAGTGACATATGGGAATGTTGAGCTGCATGTTGCATTCTTGATGCAATAAAGTATGCAACATTTACTTTGGTGGAGTTCAGAAGACACCATAAGAAGGTGATTTCATTTGCAACAAGTCGATTCAGTAATTCCCCCCATCCGTAAACATTTCCAGTGATGATCTGTGGCCAGAGATCATACGTTGATGCAAGATGTTGACAAAGAAATCCATCCTTTTTGATGTATTCGGGTTTAAGTGTTCCGTTGCACATAATGTCTAGTGCACTGTCTCTCTTAACCCATTCAGGAAATTCATTAAATGAATTTGGTTTTAGAAAGAATGTTCGCCCTTCATTCGGAACATCCATAATATTTCCAAATTCTTTAAAAGTTAATGAATGATTTCTTCCATAAAGAGAAAATGAGATTTTCTTATTATTTTGTGAGAATTGAAAATTCACATAGAGTTCGTTGATGTGAAGTGGATAAAGTGGCCCTCTTAGATTTAAAAAAGCATCCCATTTGATGTTTGAGAAGCTTTCAAGAGAGTAGGTAGTAAGATGATGTGTAAGAACTACTCTCCCTTCAATAATAGACCTCATGTGAAGAATTTTTGGTTTGCAAAGAGATATTTGGAATAAGTGATGGGGTGTGAATTTTTTGAATGTATTTGCTTTTATAGACAAATGATGAATGTTGTCTAGCAAACTTGATGAGGTAGGTAGATGAATTGAAAGCATTTTGACAGAAATATCAATTTGTCCTTTTGTAATCTATTGATTATTGAATTTGTGTAAGAGTTAGGACAAATCAATTTCGTCAAGTGTTCTGCGGTCGAATCACGGTCGACCGTGGGTGTAGTCGTACAGAAGCAGATTTATCTTTTTACATGGGTATGCAAGAAGATTAATTTAAGCACACAATAAACATCACATCACAAATTATCTTACACATAATTGTTTAGTGCCAACATTCAAGCACTTCACAAACCACATAAGCATTTAATAAGGTTCATTACCCTAAACACACGAGTTATGACCTACTGCATGAGATTGTTTTCACAAATCCTTTCAATGCCTTCTTGAACTTAGAGTGATTATCACTAATCTCTTCCTCCCGTTTAAGAATCATGTCGATCTTGGTTTCAAAATTTGAGTTCACGAATTCTTAATGTTCCTGTAGATCCGCCTCCTCATTTTCTATTTCTTCTTCATCTGATTCCTCCTCTCGTTGATAGTTCTCAATTTCATCTAGATCTTCTTGAAGACTTGATCTTCTTCCACGAGAGGTTTCTGGTAGATGACCACTTCGAATGATGGTCAACTTGTCGAGTGGTTCAAATGAAGGTTGTTGAGCTATAGGGTGAGTTACCTTGAGGTAGCTAAACAAGCTATTCAGATGCATACCATAAGGAAGAGATCTAGTTGATCCAGTCATCAAGTTGTTCATTCGAGATGCCATTAGAAAAGCCACATTGATTTCTAGATTTAGTTCAATTGCCCACATAACATAGATTTGAGTTACATGGATGTGGGAGTGGTTTCCTAGCCTGCAGTAGATATTGTGGTCAATGATTTTGTTCAGAATATCATGATCCAAATGAAGATCCTTTCCAGTTAGTCCCTTGGATAGGATTTCGGAGTGATTAGCTTCAGGTTTGCAGAGCAGGGTTAATGTATCAGTAGCTTGAATAAATTCAGGAAGATGTTCCAGCTAGTGTCTTCTGCTGTAGAACTTCCTTCCCTCAGTAGGTACACCCAGAATTTCACCAAA
Organism: Rutidosis leptorrhynchoides; assembly: GCF_046630445.1. Lineage (NCBI taxonomy): Eukaryota > Viridiplantae > Streptophyta > Magnoliopsida > Asterales > Asteraceae > Rutidosis > Rutidosis leptorrhynchoides. The sequence goes on from NC_092334.1 coordinate 570,391,915, forward strand.
GGTTTCGAGAGGGTATTCCCATCATTTTTTGTTAAGATGAAATCTTACGACCTTTGTTTCGGAGTTAAAACTGAAGTTGGCATAGAATTCTCTTATTAGCTCAGGATATATAGGTCCATTGATTAGCACAAAAGATGCTAGATTCCTTTGGAATAGCTTGTTAATTATTTCAGGAAATGCTTCAAGGTTTGTAATTCTTCCTTCTGCGATTGTTCTCGCTTTTAGCCATTTCTTGTTGTATAGTGTGCGTTGTCCTGCATCCGCTGGAGGATTATATCTTTCCTCACCACCTCTTGATTGAGCATCCCTGGTTCTTGCCATTTTATACACAATGATACTTCAAAATAATTCAAAGTGTATAATTCAATTGTAGGCAACAAGTTTTGCAAACTTTAATTATCATCAATACTTAGATGTTTTGATGTTAATGTTCTTACATTTTCACTCTTCATTAGTGTCAATGAGTTTGCAACTAGATTAAGATTTTCACAAAGTTCATATGTGTTCTAGACTTTTGAGATCATCATCAACACATGTTTTGACATCTAACATTATTACACTCAATTTGCAACAATGTCATTTATATCATATGAACAATGATTCTATGAAGATCTAACCTAGATGTATAATGAACCCTAGAATTAATCAAGGTTGAATTAATGCATAGATAGGCATTACCACCATCGTTTCTTAAGTTGTTCTTCAAGAACAATTTTGATTGTTTGCATTAATTTGGGATTAAATTCATTCTAGTTAGGGTTTCATCATAACCTTAATTCATCATACAAACACAATTGAATGCTAGTAAAGCAAGGATTAATCATACCGAAAGTAGGAATTGAGATGGAAGGAATGAGTGTTCTTCTTCGTGCGGTCGATCTCCTCAGCCGTGTGGAAGGTGTGTGTGTTGAAGTGAGTTTGAATGAAGTAAAAAGTGAGGGTTTTATTTAACTTAAAACAGAATCAGACCACGCACGATCGACCGTGGTGTTAGCCATGAAGAAATTTCCAGACGTATAAAACAGGAATCTGTGGTCGTGTATACGGTCATCAGTGATTCAGCCGTGGATTCTTCTGATCACCAATTTCTTCACTTCTTCTTCTTTTGAGCGCGTTTTGACGATTCTTAGGTTCTATAGAATACTTGAGGACAAGTTTTCATTTCCTAACGTTGAATGATCACATCCTCGTGATGTTTAATCATCAATGACACGTAATATACTATATTTATATGTGTGTATATATATATATATATATATATTCAATTATACACATAGTATACACAAAACGCATCAATCTTGTACTTAGCATGCAATTCATAGTTTCACACAAACACACAATCCTAATACAAGTAATCTTCCTTCAATAATCTTTTAAAATCATTTTTCAAAAATAATTTTGCATTTGTAAGAAAAACCTTTCATTAATTCAAAGTCTTTTTGAGAAGGTTATTCTCATTAGCATTTTAATCATTGGTTTTGATTGATTTTAAGATTACCCGATCCTTGACTTATCCCTACCATTAAATTGCTAGCTTGATCCATTTTCCCCATATTTTCAATTCTTCTAATAATAGAGAATGAACTTTGATTACATGATTTGTGTTTGCTAGAGTCGTGACACACATTCATTTCATGTTTGTCTTTTGATGAATCATAAATAATCATTCTTTCACGTTTTCTTTTCAAAGTGTTGTTTTCATCAATTAAGACTTTGTTAAGTTGTCTAACATTGTGTAATTCTTTCTCTAAAAGTTTTATTTTATCACGACTACCATCATACACAAATTTAATAGTTTTGTAATCATCTAACAATTCTTCATAATTAGAAGGATAGAATATATGTACCTCATTGCAATCCATGCTTGAGACATCATCTTCTTTGAAGGGAGTTTCAACCTATTCTTCACTTTGACCATCTTGATTTTGATCATCCCAAGAACTCATGAGGCAAAAATCTTCATTTCCATCCAAACCTTTTTCTTGAAAATCTCCAAGTTTCTCCAAATTCTTCCTTACTCCTTTACCCCTTAAACTCCTATAGTTTTCTTCTTCTTGAGAGCATAGTGAATCCCAACATTCCTTTGCACTTTCACATGAAATTATCTTTATTCTTTCTTCATTAGGAAGAACTCCATGAAGTAGTGAAGTTGCATCAAATTGTTTCAAAACATCATTGTTTTGAAGTGTTGACTTCACTAGTCTTGAACTTGCTTGTGGAACAAAGTCTCCTACTTTGATTATTCTCCACAAGAAGTAATATTTGGATTTGAGATAAGTCTTAAATCTCAATTACCACACATCAATATTTACCATATCAAAGATTGGTGCTTCTTTCACCAATTCTTAAGTATCCCATTGTTTGAGTTGATCCGAGAATCGTTGACTCAAGTTTTTACACAAAACGAATTTTGAAACTTTCATAAATGTTTATATGATTTGAGCAACTGCTCTGATACCAATTGTAAGTAACTAAAGTGGGGTGAATAGTTACTTAATATGTTTTTAACACGTTTTCGATTGATCACCACATTCAATTAATTATGATCAACCAATTCAACTCAAACTTGATGTGTGTAGTGTATATGTTCAAAATGATGAATTAAGTAATGTAAAGAACATAGACATAAGGATTTATAGTGGTTCGGGTGGATGTTAACTAATCCAACTTAATCCACTCCCCGATTACACTAATCGGGATTTGTTTCTTCACTAAGCACTTTTCTCCAAACCCGATGGAGATCCGATTTACAAGTCTTCAACTTCTTTGGTAGACAACAAACATAATCTTTCTATCCCTTTGAAAGATCAATTCCAACCTAGATCAACTTGTCTTCACCTTGGACAAGTATTAATCTCCAAATAAGATTAATCAACTTCCTAAGCCCCTTTAAGGAAGTAGATCACTAAGCTAGCCTATGCTTCCACTAATTGAAGTTCCAAGACTTATACACTTTGCAATGATGATCCTAAGACAATACTAGGACATACATTACACTAAGTAAACTCACAAGATTAATGATTTTGATTAGTAAGTTTACAACAACCAAATTCTATATTTATAAGATCACAGAATCTTCTCTTGCTTGATCACATTTGAGTAGTAATTAGAGCCCTCGTGATCTCTGAAAATAAGCCTTTGAAATATGCAAGAGGGTCAGCTTCAAATACTCTTCAATGCTTCCCTTTTATAGTAATATTCAAAAAATAGCCGTTGACACACGGTTGCCAGCACGGTCGACCGTGATTTGACCGTGCGTGCTCCAGTCCAAAATTGGTATCCGTTGTATAGCCGTTTGACTCAAATTTGAACACCACATTTTGGCACCTTTACTCCTTCTAGCACCTGCAAAAGAAAACAAACATCCTATACAAGTACTATATGCATTAAGTGTGTGAGATTTAGTCATATTGTGTGAAAGTGACATAGCACTCCAATAGTGGTAAACGCAACATTCTTGGAGAAGTATCTTGATTGATATTTTGGGAAATCTCAGTTTGGTCAAGACTTAGTTAGTCACTTTAATGCATTTGGTTCAATTCTAAAGACTAGTCAATATGTCATTAACTTCCTAGTTCCAATTAATCACAAGTCATGTTCATTGTAAGTTTAGGTAGAGATTAATTGAATGATGTCTTTCTAAGATAATCATTAAGTATGTAGAGACATTAAAGTTATGTCATACTTGAACAAGCAATCACAATTTGTTACTTAGACAGACCAAATAAACAATTGACCATAATTTCATTGTGAACCATTTTACACTTAATTTATTGGAGTGGCTAGTTACTTGAATCCTAACTAGTAAGCACATAGCAAGAATATTAATCAAGTAGACAAATTTATGAGTATTAAACATATTAGCAAGTAGCAAGTAATACTCACACATACCAAGAGATAGTTACACTAAGATCAATCATATAGATATTTGCACAACTTATAATTTAAGCTTTTAGCAAGCTTACTTGCAATATAACATATTGCATGATTAATGTGTAAGCACACATTAATGTCCAATACATGCACAAGGGAAGAGCAATCTCTAACTAGGTGTACGGTCGATCGTACCTTGACCGTGTATTTTGCTGATTTTTAATCTCATTCTTTGAGCAATGTTTAGCTTGGTCATTTGCAAGATAAAGTATGGATTAGTGATCTTGCGTGTTTTATGTTAAGATGTCAGTCATCACTTATGCATATGTATGTGTCATCATCAAAACATATTCTTTGGTTAATCATCATGCTTAACTTTGTCATTTAGTTCATTAACCAATATTCAACCAACAGAATGTTCCAAAACCGTTTTGGGTTGACGCTGTTTCAACTGCATGTTTTCTTATAAATCTAATGCCATCCGTTGTTCTCAATAGTGATATCCCATATTCAGTTTTGTTTCCCACAAAATCTTTATTTCCGATTGATCCGAATATTTTTGGTAGTACTTGTTTTGTGCTGGACACAAAGCCTCACCTCACTAAATTAGATCCTAAGTCCATCAAATATGTGTTTCTTGGATACTCTCGCCTTCAGAAAGGTTACATATGTTATTCCCCTACTCTTCACCGTTATGTTGTTTCCCACGATGTTACATTTCAGGAAAAGTTACCTTTCTTTCCATTGTCCACCTCTCACAATCATGAGGAAAGTGATGACTTATTGGCATATATTGTAGATGTATCAACACCATATCCTACACCAGATCCCACATCAGATCCCACACCATCTTATGATCGCTTTCAATATGTATACAATCGGCGTCCCCGTCCTACATCAGAGCCCGCTCCTATTCCACAATCATCATCGACATATTCTTCCAGTGAGTCACCAAATGATAATGATGTTTCTAGTGATAGTCATGACATTCAATCTTCAGATTCAGATTCCGATATACCCATCGCTCTTCGAAAAGGTAAACGTACAAGTACCTATCCTAATGCTTCGTTTGTCTCTTATGATAAATTGTCTATATCTTCTCGCTCTTTTGTCGCTACTCTAGACTCTGTCTCCATTCCGAAAAATGTTGGTGACGCTTTGACTCATCCTGGATGGCGTGCCGCTATGATTGAGGAGATGAATGCTCTTGATCATAATGACACTTGGGCGTTAGTTGATTACGTGTTTCCAAAAAGGCTATTGGTTGTAAGTGGGTCTTCACGATAAAGGTGAATCCTGATTGTTCTTTGGCACGGTTGAAAGCTCGGTTAGTTGCTAAGGGTTATGCTCAAACATATGGGGTAGATTATTCTAAGACATTTTCTCCCATTGCTAAACTCACATCTATCAGATTATTTGTTTCTTTAGCACGTATCAGTGGACACTTCATCAACTTGATGTGAAGAATGCATTTTTACATGGAGATTTGCAGGAAGAAGTCTACATGGAGCAACCTCTTAGGTTCGTTGTTCAAGGGGAGTCTGGTAAAATATGCAGATTACGAAAAGCAATATATGGCTTGAAGAAATCTCCTCGTGCCTGGTTTGGCAAGTTCAATGTTGTGGTAGGGGAGTTTGGCTTAAAAATAAATGCATATGATCACTCGGTATTCTTCGCTTCATCTAACTTTGGATGCATTTTACTCGTTGTTTATGTGGATAATATTGTAATCACCAGAAGCGATAAAGAAGGAATTGACAAATTGAAAACATTCCTAAGCACTCGATTTCAAACAAAGGATCTAGATCCTTTGAAATACTTTCTTGGTATTGAAGTCTCTCAAAACAAAAAGGCATTTTCTTATCTCAGAGAAAGTATTGTCTAGATGTGCTCAGTGATTCTGGTTTGATTGGCGCAAAAACTTGTGAAGCACCAATGATACCGAATATAAAGTTAACGACGGATGATGGAGAACTACTCATGAACCCAAAAAAGTATAGAAGAATTGTTGGCAAGTTGAATTATCTTACTCTCACTCGTCCTGATATTGCCTTTCCCGTGAGTGTGGTTAGTCAGTTCTTATCATCTCCAAGAACCTCACATTGGGATGTCGTCACTCATATTTTGAAGTACTTAAAAGGTACACCGGGTTGTGGTATCTTATACCAGAATCACGGTCATCACACCATTGAGGGTTTTTCTGATGCTGATTACAATGGTGATCCCACAACTAAACGTTCTTACAACAGGTTATTGTGCCTTTGTTGGAGGAAATCTTGTATCTTGGAAAAGTAAGAAACAGAATGTGGTCTCACGTTCAAGTGCGGAATCTGAGTATCGAGCCATGGCACAGACTACTTGTGAACTTATATGGGTTTGTAATCTTCTTGGCGAGATTGGTTTTGTTCAGTCCGAACCGATGAACTTGTGGTGTGATAATAAGGCAGCCATTCATATTGCAAGCAACCCTGTCTTTCATGAAAGAACCAAGCATATAGAAAGCATATAGAAGTTGACTGTCATTTCACTCGAGAAAAGTTAGAAGAAGGGATTATTAGAATACCCCATGTCAAAAGTAATGAACAGTTGGCCGATATTTTTACCAAAGCATTACCTGGAAATTGTATCCGTCGGTTTTGTGGCAAGCCGGGCATGATCAATATCTATGCTCCAGCTTGAGGGTTAGAATACAGCTGTTAGGAAATAGTTATGCATTTAATGTATAGTTAATGTTAGAAGCTTCTCGGGTTATCCTTAACCCCTTCCTGTATATATATATATATATATATATATATATATATATATATATATATATATATATATATATATATAGAGAGAGAGAGAGAGAGAGAGAGAGAGAGAGAGAGAGAGAGAGAGAGATAGAGATTTAATCAAGAGGGAAGCACTTTTTTGGGGGGAAGTGGGGGGAAGTAATTTTTTTTCGTTTTTTGAAAAATCTTTGTTCACGAACATTATAGATTAGATGAAAATATGAACATTTAAAAAAGACACTTTGTGATGAATGTCATTATTTTGGCGGGAAAATGCTCGAAGAAAAAAATAAAAACATTCAATACACTGAATGTTTTGCTGCTGAGTTTTTTTTTTTAAGGGTTAAAAATTAGGGTTTAAAAATTAGGGTTTAAAAATTAGGTGGTTATAAATTAGGGTTTAGCCATTAGGGTTTAGAAATTATGATTTTGGGTTTAGAAATTAGGGTTTAGGGTTTAGAAATTAGGGTTTAGATTGAATATTTTAACACGAACGGTTTATAGTTTAGAGTTTAGGGTTTTGGGTTTCGGGTTGAGGGCTTACGGAGTAAACCCAAAAACCCTAAACCCTAAACTCTAAATCGGGCTAAATTCGAAAAAAACACTTCACACAAGATGAAAACAAAACGATGCAAATAAACTCAGCAGCAAAACATTCAATGCATTGAATGTTTTTATTTTTTTTCTTCGAGCTTTTTTCCGCCAAAATAATGACATTCATCACAAAGTGTCTTTTTTAAATGTTCATATTTTCATCTAATCTATAATGTTCGTGAACAAAGTTTTTTCAAAAAATGAAAAAATAAAAAAAAATAATTTGCTTCCCCCTTCCCCAAAAAAGTGCTTCCCTCTTGATTATATATATATATATATATATATAAGAAAGTGAAATATAAGAAAATTAGTTACAGGTATCATTTCTTTCATGTTGTAACGGAACTAGGGCTAGTATATACACTTGATAATTCATTGTAATGATGATAACAAACTTTCAAAATTAAAAATATTTTGTTTCCCTCTCTTAATTTCTTTGTAGAAGTGACTTTCTCGAATCAAGTCGTATCACATGGCCATCAAGGCGGGAAAATTCTAGAGTCTTATCGCGCCAGCGACTTTGTGGGCTATTTGGAATGCGAGAAACAAGGTTACTATTAAGACCGAACCAACGGTTTAGTCATTGACACCGTCACTTTATAATATCAAATGACACCACAGGTATAACCTCGTCATTTTACTTCGTTCATAAGAATTTAATCAATCAAACTAATGAACCTAAAAGACTGTGTTTGAATGGGGCCCATGAGCAAAAGTAACGCCACTAATTTTAGTTTTACCCTTGATGACCCATTTCAACATATAAAAACAACAAAAAATATTCGTCTAGCGTTAGTTTTTTAAGAATTTTCAACTTGAATAATTCCAAAAAAAATTTATAACTTTTAAAACTTTATAATTTCAATAATAAGTTTTTTATGGTCCAACGGTAGTGTTTTTACTTTTATTCAATGCAATATTTTTCTTTTAAATAATTAGTTTTTAATTTGAATAGTTAGTTTGTTCCAGTCTTTTTGAGAAAGTATGTGATTGCTGGTAGCATTAAGTCTTTTTCAATTATTTTGAAGAACTAATTGTATTATTAAGAATTTGGCTACTGATAATGTCAAGCAAGTGGTTAATGATGCTCATGTTCTGACCGAACCAAACGAAGACAACCTAACATTCGCGGAAAGATTGGCTAGATTGAAGGAGGAGAAGAAGAGAAAGAAAGAAGAATTGTTAGCTACACGAACGGAGGAGAACGAAGATAGGCGTGTTGGTTGGTCGTAGTGGTAGAAATTATTGCGATTGCAAGGTCCCATCTTGCGAAGGTTTTTGTAAATCTTGGTACGTCTTGAATAGGAACGTTCGAAGATGTCTAATTGGTGAAGTCAATTTGAGGTCAAGAAATAAGGCGAAGGAAGCATTCACATCCGGTTCTTATAAGCTTAAAGATAACTTTGATGATTTGGATTACGGGGAAGCTATCCAAAATTTTTTTTTGGGTGGTTTTGAAGCTAAAAGTCATTGGCAAACGAGAATGGTAAAATGTCCAAGGATGCGCTCGCGGCTTTTGACAATATGATGACGAGTATGGTCGAAGAGTGTGAACCAGATAATGTTTCTCTTATTAATCCTCGCAAGATTCCTAGTACGCCGTTTAAAAATAAAAATCACCAAAAGAGGAAGAAAAGATTGGTTCAAGGCGCCGAGATGGAAGAATTCGGCGTGTTCATCAAAGACATTTGAGCTCGTGTTCTCGGCTTCACGCTTTCTAGTGTCTCTTTCGTTTTTGAGTTTGGTGTAATTGTTAGTTTATTGTATGCGTTGTTTATTATCCGTTTGGTATTTCGGTTTGGTCAAGATGAGGCTCGTAATCCATAGTTTGTAAGTTTGCCGCTTTCTAGGTTCGATTCGAGCCTTATCGGAGGATCTCTCGTTGTTTCATTTGTCGAAGACGTTTTCTATTCGAAAACGTTTTCCGTATTTATAAAGTTTTCGTTTTTTTCTCCAAAAAAAAAAAAGTAATGAGGTTGCGCTGATGTGGCACTCAGTCTTTCTTAAGAAACATGTCATGATTGGGAATGGTCTAATGGGCGTCTTTGGTACCGAATATCAAATTAAAGGTGTTTCAATGACATCTGTGCTAAATTGGGCGCTTCGCATCAAGGCTACATCCGGTGATTGGGCGCTTCGCATCAAGGCTACATCTGGCAATCACAAGTTCACAAGCTTGGTTACTCATACATGGTGCTTAAGTCACGTTACTGAGTTTGTAGGGTTGCCCAAGCGTTTTTCATGTTTGCATGTCTGCTACTCATTTCCTCAAGTCCAGCGGCAGCTTTTTATTCTGTAGGCTAAAAAGCAATTGGAAGCTTAGTCTGTTCGGCTAAAATCTGCTTGTAATCCATATTCATGGGCTCAATTGTAATGGGCCTTTTTGCACATCTTGGTGAAAAACCTTTTTTAATATACTTAAATACTTAATTGCTGTTTTTTCGCCATAAAAAATAAATTATTACTCCGTAACTCTTAAGGTGGGAGAACGAGTTTTTGTCAGTGGCGACTCCACCCTTGGTGGAGTGGGGTCCTATGACCCCATTAAATTAAATTTATTTTAGACGATCTACTATTAAAATCGTATAGGACACCGCTAAATTTAATCATAGGACCCCATATATTTTTAAAATTAATAGTTATTTAAAGGTAAACAACCACTAGAGTACCCTCAAATTATAATTAGTTTTGAAAAAAAAAAAAATTAGTACTCCATTAGGTTTTCATTCTAGAATCGCCACTGGTTTTTGTGGTTGAGCTCCGTTTCTTGTGCAGGAAATGGCGATGTATCGCAGAAATCATGTTACTTCTGCTGTTAATTCTTTCATCAACTTCAAAGGTAATCTTTCTCCTACCAACATAATCTTTGAAACCCCTTTATCATATTCCTGTCAGTTAGGTCTTCCATTTGATCCTCCTCATAGTACATTTTTAGCTGCTTCCCTCCACTCAAATTCTTCCGCAATTCATAATGATTATGATGATCGCCCACTGTCTAGGTATCAAAAAGTTTCCAACTTGAATGATGCTTACAATCTGTTTGATGAAATGACTCAAAGACCTCTGCCATCTGTGGTTCAATTCAATCAGTTGTTGACTACTGTCACCAGAATGAAACATTATTCTTCTTCACTTGATCATTTCAAACAAATGTGTTCAATTGGTGTTCCTCTTAGTAAATACACTATTAATATTTCTATCAAGAGTTGTTGCCACTTGCACCGTACGAATGACGGTTTTGCACTTCTAGGTATTTGCTTCAGACAAGCCATTATACCAGATGTGTGGACTTATAGTATACTATTAGATGGACTTGTTATAGAAGATAGGATTCTTGAAGCTGAGATATTCTTCAAAAAGATTATTAAACAGAATATCTGTGAACCTGATGTAGTTATGTATAACACAATGATTAAGGGACTTTGTAAAATCGGAAACAATGTTACTGCTACTGCTTTGCTTAGGCTAATGGATAAAAGAGGTCATAAAGCTAATATTGTTACATATAGCACCATCATTCACAGTCTTTGCAAAGACAAAATAATTGATGATGCTTTTGATCTTTTCAAAGAGATGGTGTTTTGCAAAGGTATTCTACCAGATGTCATCACATACAACTCTTTGATTTATGGTCTTTGTAACTTTAGTCGTTGGGATGAGGTTTGTAACTTACTAAAAGAAATGGAGAATGAAAGGATCTCTTTAGATGTGCAAACCTACAGTGTATTAGTGGATGCATTATGCAAAGACGGTAAAGTAGATGAAGCACAATTTGTTATCAACATCATGTATGAGAGAGGAAAGATTCCTAACGTAGTAACATACACTTCACTTATTGATGGTTACTGTTTACGAGGTGAAATGAGTAAAGCAAAAGCAACTTTTGATTCAATGAGACTTAGATGTGTCCCTGATGTTTTCACTTACAATTGCTTAATAAATGGTTATTGTAAGAACATGATGATAGACAAGGCCATGGATATGTTTTCTGATATGGAAAGGATAGGTTTGAAACGTAATAAAGTCACTTACAACACCATGATACAAGGATTGTTTAGTGTTGGACGTTGTGCGGCTGCTCGCAAACTCTTTGATGAGATGCTTGCACAAGGTCAACTTCCCAATGAATCAACTTATAGAATAATCTTAAAGGGTCTTTGCAGCAACAATCTGGAAGAAGATGCATTCTCTTTGTTTAAGTTAATGGGTAATAGCAAGCTCAATTCGGATATCGTTGTGTATAACATCCTGATTGATGGTGCAAGCAAATGTGAAAAGTTTGATATCACGGGGGTTCTTTTTGAGGACCTAAAAGATAAAGGCTTGAAACCTACAATTATAACATATAATGTGATAATCAGTTCTCTTTGTAAGGAAGGTCTACCAAGTGATGCAAAGAAGTTGTTTCTAAAAATGGGTGAGAGTGGTTGTCCGCCGGATGATGTTACGTACAGAGTTCTTCTGCAAGGATATCTAAAAAACCAATACTATGATGATGTAGAGATGCTTTTACATGAAATGGAAGGAAAAAGTTACTCACTTGATGTTACGACCTTAACACTGTTAGTGAATAAGATAGCAAATGGTTCATTGAAGAATAGGTTGACTGAGTTGATAGGTAGGCTAGTGCCAAAATACTTGATAGAAACTTGCATGTAGCCAGAATACTTAACTACTGGATGAAGACATCCGCGTTTCACCTTTGTTGACAAGTGTTGTTGGTGCTCCTGGAGACATGTATAATGTCATCCTTATATATGAAGTACTATTCAGATGAAAAAGAGGTCTCGATGGGAGTGATTCTCGTGACGTGTGTTGGCGTTCATTGATTGTTTGTTGTTGTATTGGTGCATTTGGTTATTGCAATAGGACTAGATCTTTTTGATCTATTTAAATAAAAAATAGTGTATTATTCAAATACAGTAGCTAATGTTTACATTAGTAGTTTTATAAGCTATCAGTTTAGTAACCGTACTGCTTTAATTTCATTAATATAACTATGCACTTGTTATGTGTTTGAAGTAATGAAAAAGTTGGTGTTAGCCAAGTCTCTGTTTCCCTCTTTATTTCTTCGGAGTTCGCGACTGACTCGAAGACGCTGTAATAGGGGCCCAGTTAATTATTCACTGAAGGGTAAGAGCGAGTCAGTAGTCACCACCTAGCTATCTGGCGGGGTATTAGACATCCACATAAAAAACGGTTGAAGATATCCCGAATGGATGAGATTTGAGATGTTCATCTATTGCATAAAGAAAGTCATCTATATTGTATCAACCATTACATTACATACTGATACGGTAACACAATTGCATATGTGATGTACATTATGCTCTTTTACAATCTTAATGCACATTAAATTCGGCCATTAAACACAACCATCAACCACAATTCTTCCCACCTTTTCCCCCAATTCTTCCACTTCCACATGACAGATCGGATCCTTCTACCTCTAATCCAAATCCTAATCATGCTTCGTTCATGGACCTGCTTAGATCCTGTGATGTATCTGTCCGTCAAAAGGTTGGTGTCTCTTTTTCTGATGGTGGTCCTGCGGTGGCCCGCAAATTTCGTGTCCGGAGACAACGTTAAGTTGGTGGCTGGTTTGTTCGGTGATGTCTTGTTGGTGGCTGGTTTGTTCGGTGATGTCTTGTATGTGGCAAATCCTCGTCTATGCTCGGTAATCTGGGCTCTCTTTATGCGTTTGTTAAATCTAATTCTACGAGGCATGTGCACGGTTTAGTTGAAGTTGAGCCATAAGATATGGGTGATCGTATTACTCATGTTTGGGTGAGCGAAATCTGCGACCAGACCGTGATTGGTAATGTGATTGAGGATGGTTTCTTTCCAGACTTTTTTGCTTCGGTTAATCGAGCCATCTGGTTTGTTGCTGACTATGATGTCGATGTGGGAGATCAATCGGTTCCTGCCCTTGAGGTGGTGTCTCCGACTTCATCATTTTATGACAACCGTCTTGGGTTGCCCAAGTTGTATTCGTACGAGTCCCGTTGGGGAAAGTCCGTGTCATTTCAAAGGGTTGAAGGCAAGTTTTCTAAGCCGAGATCGCATGGCAAAAAGGCTTCTATTTCCGCGTGGAAGTTTGGTCGTATTTGATTGGATTTGGTCGAACATTTTTGTTATATCTGTTATTGTTTGTTGGCTATTATTAGGGTGTGTTTAGTCTCATGGTTTGGTAGTTTGGATCTTGGCTTGTGTGTTGTTTAGTTGTAATATGTTTCACTTTAGGTTTTTCTTTGGTTGCGTTTGTTTCTGCAATTGGTGATTTCCTTCGACTTGGCTAGTTAGGGTAGTGTGCTTTTTAGTTGCGAGGCAAGCTGATTTATCTTGTATCGTTTTGTTTGGTCGTTCATCAGTCGATGAAAGGCCATTAGTAATTTAAGTCTTCGTTTATTGAAAACAAAAAATTAAAAAAGAAAAATCAACCACATAGCTACACAATAACAATCAAATGCAACCAAAACTATACAAACATCAACCACAAAATTACACATTAACAACCAACAAAAACTACATATGTAATAAGCATTATGCATATATACAATCTTAATACATAATTGGGTAGTCTACTTCAACAAATCATGCAATTGAAAGTCACTGATGAATGAAAGTTACCTTGACCAAGTGTGAACTTAAATGGCGTCCCCCTATCACGACTAGAGTCAACTTTGTCCAATCAACCTACGTTTCAGCATAATGAACCATCAACAACGACGAAAAGCATTAATAAATTCAAAACCATAATAAAATTACAAATTTTAACGACACTGGAAGCGTACAGTAATATTTCTAGTACTTTAATGTAAGTGTACAATACAACTTTCTACTTAAAAATACGGTAATATACTAATACATATATAGAATATAAGACATAGATTTTAGTGGGCAATGAAATTGTGAATAAAGGTAACCATAATAATAACTTTAGTACCTAAAGTAATATTTGGCTACCAATTACCAAGAAGAATGAGATTTTTAATTCTCAATGGCTCGACCCCGAGCCCAGCTTTCGGGAGACTTACATTTTTCCATCCTATTAGATGCATTATACATATTTGCAATCTATATTCTATATAGAATATAGATTGCAAATATGTATAATATAGAATATAGATTGCAAATATGTATAATGCATCTAATAAGATGGAAAAAGGTAAGTTTTATTATTTCTTCAAAGGTGGAAGCTGTTCCGGTTTGGGCCCCTTTATTTGGAACCGACTTATTTCGTTCAAAGGTTATTCTTTTTCATTGGCTCACTGTACATGGATGTATTCCAGTTAAAGAGGTTCTCGTTCATAGGAGGTGTCTTCGAGATGGGCTTAGTGAGAGTTGTATGTAGTGCTTGGATCATGTAGAATGATCATCTTTTTATTCATTATGAGTGGTCGGTTTATGTTTAGAAGACTTTGCTTCAATGGTGGAAATTAACGTGGGTAATGCCTATGCCGTTGAATCAATTCTCCTTAGCGGCATGGGCATCAAGGCGGGGAAATTCTAGTCTTATCGGGCCAGCGACTTTGGGCTATTTGGAAGAGGTTACTTTTAATGGGCAATATATGTGTTGGGCGTCTTTGTTACGGAATATAAAATTAAAGGTGTTTTAATGGCGTCTCTCTAAATTGGGCGCTTCGGATCAAGGCTACATCTCGTCACACAAGTTCACAACCTTGGGCTAAAAAGTAATTGGAAGCTTAGTGTGTTCGGCTAAAATCTGCTTGTAATCCATATTCATGGGCTCAATTGTAATGGGCCTTTTGCACATCTTGGTGAAAAGCCTTTTTAATATATTTAATTCCTTTTTTTTGGGACCACACCGTAACCAACATCGCCGACGTAACAATTACTACCACAATAAACGTTTTTCTCTCTCTCCTGGCCGTTGGCGATTATGGCGGGAAATGTACTTCCCCAATTTTCTGCCCTAATTCGAGTTTTTTGATCAATTTTTCACGATTCATCCATTGATTCATTGTATATACGATTCATCCTGAAAACTTCTCAAAAAAAATTAGTTACTTTTAACAAAATTTGGACAGCCGGTGGGAGATGAAGGGAATGAGCTAACACAATATCTTGGTACACTTGTAAGAATGGCTCAACACGTTGGTATACAATATTCTGATTGGAGAAAGGTTCCACCTCATAAAAAAGATCAGGACATGTATACTCTTGTTAAGGTACAAGCTGTAAGAGCATTTGATTATCACAATGTAATTATATACATGTTAACATAAATATAATGTATTTGTAGGCAAAGTGTAAATTTTATCCTGCTGAAACAACTGGTATTAAGAAATGGATTCTTGGTAACATGGCGAAAACGTGGAGGACTTGGAAAGATTCATTAAAAGCACGTGCATTTGACACAAGTCAGTCCATTGATGATATTGTGGCTAACCAAATCGAAAAGGACAAGCGGGTAAACCCAGAGCAATTCAAAGAACTTGTGACTCGATGGTTTGATCCAAACTATCAGGTAACATGTATAAATAACATTTAGAGTCATCCTAAAACCTAATAGCTTATTGTTTACATTAAAAAGCCTCATGTGACTGAATCACTTATTATTTGAATTTAATAGAGTCTATGTGCTGTAAAGCGTGCGAGTCGCTCAAAGATGCAAGAGCCTCATATGACTGGTACAAAATCGTTTGCTAGACTTGCTCATGAAGAGGTACTCATTTAATTTGAAATTTAATTGTGTAAGTTTGATTATTTCTTTAGTATAATTAAAATGTAACTGATTATTTATACAGGCAATGAAAAAAGATGGTGTGTATCCAACAAGAGCAGAAATTTACATAAAAAGTCACACACGCAAAGATGGAAGTATTGTCGATAACCAAGCTAGAGAAGTTGTGGTATGTGAACTAGGAACATAAGATATTTAATGTATATTAATGAAGTTGTTAAAAAGTGTTCATTTTATGTAAGCTTCATTACAATCTGTTACAAGTAACTCTACCAATACACAAGGAGCTGATGATGATTTTTCAAATGACGCCTATTCTAAAGTTAAAGGGCCTGAAAAAAGGGGGTATATTCATTGCATTGGGAGGATGCCGGCTGTAAAAGAGAATTGTGCTTCAATTTCCACAAATGAGCAAACTGTTCAACGATTACAAAATGCCGTGAACGTTATGTTTAACCTCTTTCAACAACACATCCCAAATGCAAACATAGTCGGAGTCCTTAACGATCTAACATACATGTATGGTACTGACATATACAAATACTTTATTTGATATTAGCCCCACACTTTTGAATCTGAATCATTTCTACGTAAAATTATTTTAGATCCCTGGCATGTCTTCGTCTTCTATTCCGAACGACTCACCATCAATTAACCAAAGATCTCCCAGTGAAAGTCATAATAACAATGGTAATAGCATTTTTACTCATCTTAATTTAGTATATATGAGTTTCTTTGTATACCTATACAACCATGGCACTGTTCATATTTGCATCCTTTCCTATGTATTTAAAGGTTCTTTTTGCTATTTTTATTTGTTGCCTTTTAATCAATAATTTTCTTTCATGAACAGGTTCTTAGTCTCGCTCAACTAGATACAATACCAGCTGATAAAGTAGGATAGGTGTTCTTTTGACGAAGTTTTAACTTATTTAGCCATCTAGTGTTTTGTAAGGTAGTTTATCTTTGGTGTAGTTTAAGATCAGAATTTGTTTAACTTTTGCTTGTAAGTACGTGGAAAGATGGTTGAAAGATGATTGATGTTTTGTTGCAAGTAATGCAATTAATGTTTTATGTCTATTAATGTAAATTGTCTATGTTTGCATTTGATAACAAAAACAAAATAGAGCATATTGGAACAATAAAAACAATCTTTACAATCATTATATTTAAGAAATTTGCCTCTAAAAAGAGCATAATTGTTGGCTTGTAGTTATGTATTCAATGGCATTAAAGTTTATGTCACCAAAGCATTCTTATCTATAGTGACATTTAAAAAGTCCCAGTATAGCCTTGGATAGTTTTGCTGGCAATTTCAAAAAGTCCGACTAAAAGGATTTAGTGGGAGCGTTTTTAGTGGGACTTATTTTATGTGTCACTGATTCCCATCTGGGCATATAGTGGCACTTTTTGCTGATTTAGTGGCACTTTTTGTATGCCACTAGATGTCATTTAGTTTGTAGTGTCTCTAATCACTTTCGTTTGTTTTAATCATGTCTCCTAGTCGTAGAACTTCAAAACGAAAAACAAAAATTCCGAATAAATTTTCAAATCAGGCATAACCTGAAATCGAAACAACTATGAATGATCTCAAAGCTGGATATGAATGCAACATGGAGCAGTTTCCCCTCTAGCTTCGAACGGTAAAAAGATAAAGGAGGATGTGAATGTTCCTATATCAATTGCTAATGAGAAAATTGTTATTGATAATAGTATAAATAAGGATAGTAACTCGTATGCTAAGATTGTTACTGATGTTTTAGATAAGAATGTATCCTTTATTCCTTTAACTGTTGATGATGATGGCAATGAAATAGTTGTTTTTGATGAGGAATTTGTGGAGGAATGTTGTGCTAAATGGAATACTACTGCTTATGGTTATATTGTAGGTGGTAGTATGTCATATGGAATGATTCAGTTCAATTTGAGAAAAATGTGGTATAAGTTTGGCATTCAGGAAATAATCATGGATAGTAAGAATATTTGTTATTTCAAATTAAAAACCATTTAGGGTATGAATAAGGTGATAGAGCAGGGGCCTTGGATACTGAATGGTAAACCTTTGTTTTTGGCAAAATGGAGTCCTGATGTTACGATAGAGAAGGTTGAGCCTAATAAGTTACCTGTTTGGGTCAATTGTCTAATGTACCACTTGAAGCATGGAATGCTAAAGGTATTAGTGCCATTGCCAGTAAACTTGGTAAGCCTTTGGTTATGGACAATATGACTGCAACTATGTGTCATAAGGGTGTTGGGAGAGCAGGCTATGCTCGTGTTATGGTGGAAATTGAAGCATCTAAAGGATATACTGATCATGTGGATATCCATTATAAAGATAAGATGAAGCTCACTAAAGGTATAAAAAAGGTCAAAATAGATTATGATTAAAAGTCAGCCTTATGTGATCATTGTGTTGTGTTTGGACATAACCATGATGCTTGTGTGGTTAGGCCTAGAACTAGTGCAGTGTTAAGTCTCAATTTATTGTATTAAAATGTATAGAATTTGTGCTAGGACTTAATTGTAAAGGGAGTGGGTGTTGTGTTTATAAATACTTACACACCCTCATTGTTAGGGATTGATGCTCCTAACCATGTTCAAAAGAGCAAGTGGAATATTCTAGTTAGAAAGCAATAACAAATTCAGTTTGACATATCTCTCTCTCTTTAGAACTCAAGCTTTCTCTCTCTAGTTCTAAGCATCATTCATCAATCAAACAACAAATCGAAGCTATAATTCAGGTAATTACACGTGGTATCAGAGCAGAACAACTGCTGTTGATCGATCTTTGCTTCTGATTCGTTGTTAGAATTCACAGATTCACGTGTTCATAGGGTTTCAAGTCAAATTTTGTCAAATTTGAGATCATTTGTTAGTTCTAGAGCTACTTAGATCAATCTGATTAGTGATTTAGATTCTTAAACTATCATTCAAGCTTCGTTAATCACCTAATCTGATCAACGAACAGCAAATCGAACGAATTCATTGAGTCAAACTTTTCTGTGTTCATCTAGAAAGTCAAATCTGATTTTGCAGGATTAAGATTCAGTGTTTTTCGCTCAAATCTGAGTTTTCAAATAGCTTTAGCATTATATCGTTGTTTATCCTCCAAAGTTTTAAGTCCTAATTCAATTGTTTGATTCGGTTTTTATCAAATTTTCAGATTCAAGCTATTTTTGTCAAAAACTAAATCGATACTGTGAAATCAGCATGTTTTAGGATCGAATCTCATTCAATAAGTGATAATCGCTGGTCTAGGATTATTTTGCAATCAAAATCAAGTGTTTTACCTTTGATTTGAGCGATTTCAGTTTAGAACCACCATAGGACCACCGTAACCGTTTTCTCCGGCGACCGGAATCTGCATCTGATGTTCATCGACTTCATCAATATTTACTCGTACGTCTGACCACACGGGTCTCCATCACTCGTACTGATTATCATACCACTCGTACGGATTATTCATCAATCATATCTCGTTTTGTATCACTCGTATCCCGTGTGCTGTTATCATCACTCGTACGTGTCATCATCACTCGTGTATCACTCGTACGGTTGATTTGGGAAGAAAGAAAAAAAACTGATTTGAACATTAGGGTTTCACGTTTTTGTGTCGGTTGTTTGGAAAGTACGTACAGGGAAGAGGACTAGAAGGGTCACATATTGTATTGTTTTTGCAGGCCTATCGAAAATTGACATAAGCCCAAATTCAATAACCCATTTAGCTACAATTTTTTTTTTTGACACAATCTGATGTCCAAAACCAATACGGGACAAATTGGAAAGTCCAAATATTCAAAACCCAAGTAATACGGGCCCAAAAGATCTAAACCCAAATTTAAAAATAATTCAGTTTTTGTCTAAGATCAGTTGTTTGATTCATTAAAGGTAATTCAAAATGGATCTAGCAAAAATAACTTGAATTAGGAATTGAGATTTTGTCGATGTGGGTTATAAGAGAAGTTAAAAGAATTAGTTGTTTTTAATTCCAAGATAACAAAGAAATTATTAAGTGATCATAATTCACTCTTTGGATATATACTTACTCTGTATTTGTTACACATTAAGTTTAGTTCGATTTTAACAAGTTCACATTGTTCAATATTTTTTTTATTTCATATTTTTAAGTGGACTAATCTTTGATAAGTGTTTCAGAATTAAGTAAGTTTTAGCAAGAATGACAACCAAGGATCAATTGGCGTTGGGATCTGACACAAAACCACCAGTTTTGTTCCGTGGAAGCTATGAGGTCTGGAAAGACAGATTTGAGAACTTCATTGATCGTCATCCGCAGAGCAAGAATATCCGATTATCTTTTAAATATGGTCCAGCAAAGTTCACCAATGCAACTACGGGTCAAGAACTTTCCGAGGATCAGTTGAGTCAAGAGCAGAAAGAGCGCATTCATGCAGACACGCTGTCTAGATCATTAATCATGTTGGCACTTACGGATGAAACCTATTTGAACATCAACAGTAATAAAGATGGAAAAGGTTTGTGGGATGAACTAGCGAAGCAAATGGAAGGTGCTAAGATGTCCTCTCAACAAAGGATGTCAAATGCTATGTCCGAATATGAGACGTTTAAGCAAAAACCAGGAGAATTGCTTGAAGATGTGTATATCCGATACAATACCATTCTGAATGAGATGAGGAAAAACAACATGCAAAAGGGAAACATGGAGGTTAATATGAAGTTTCTCATGAATTTGGAAAAGGATTGGTCTCGTCATACAATGAACATATGCCAAAATAAGAATCTTGAGTCACTGGATATACATAACATTGTGGATATCCTGAGAATGAATTAACCTGAGGTACTAGAGGTACAAGAGGAAAGAAACAAGGCAAATCATGTGCATGCTATTCCAACACAAGCAGACCCTCTGGCTATTGTTGCCGATGGATCAACTCCACGTACATCACGAACTGAACGTTCAATGTCTCGTTCAACAAAAAGGGTAGTGATTGTTGAATATGAATCTGATAGTTTATCTGATTCCGAATTAGATGAAATTGACAGGGAATACATGGAAGCTTTGTCTCTTTATACAAAAGCTGCTCAAAGAAAGTTCTATGGCAAGCCAAAAACAAACAATCAACTTCGAACTTCGTCAACTTTTGCAAAGCCAAAAACTACTCAAGCTAAAGAACCCAAAGTTGAAAACAAAGTTGTCAATACTGCTAAGGCTGAGAATGCTTGCTACAGCTGTGGTAGTAAGGGTCATTTCGTGAAAGATTGTAAGAAACCAAAGAAGCGGGACTCTACATACTACAAGAACAAGTCTATTCTGGCTGAGCAGTTAGAATCAGGGGTTGCTTTGATGGCTGAGCAAGAGACCTGGTTGTGTAGTACTGATGAGGAAGAAGAAAGAGTTGCTGGATGTTTCATGGCTAATCTCATATCATCACATGAGGATGCAAACTCGTCTGAGGTAGACACTTCTCCTGATTTTGTAGATCAAATAAAATTCATGACAAAACATTCTCGACGTTTGACAAAAGAAAAAAATTCTTTTAAAAAGAGAAATTAAAACTTTAAATGAAGACTTTAATATTAAACTTTCAAATCTTGAAACGAAAAATCAAAGTCTTTCAGATAAAGTAAATTCTTTGGAACATCTTTTGAGTCAAGTCAAATTCAAGAATACATCTTTAAAAGAAGTATTTGATGCTTCAAAGTTGAGATCAAATGAAGAATTAGCTCAATTTCAGTCAAAACTTCACATAAGTGAAAATTTGAGGACTGGCCTTGAAAAGGAGCTAACAACATGTCAAATGTCTATTTGTAATTTAAATGAAGAACAAAACTTCGGATAAATGGAGGGTGCAGTGTCTAAAAGACGAAATGTCTGGGATTCGAGATAAACTTAAGACTTTAATCGAAGGATATAAACCTACTCTCACAAAGCTAGAAGCTGAAATCAGTAATTTGAAACATACTGTGTATCTTAAAGAATGTGAATGTACAAAACTTTTGAAAGAGATTGAAAAGTTAAAACTTCATGCATCTTTTTATGAAGAAAAATCTTTAAAACTAGATCAATCTCAACAAACGATTTTTATGTACAAACCAAAGAAATTGGATACGGTTGGTTCTTATGATAAAGAGGGGTTGGGTTATGAGAATCCCAAGATACTTGAATCCATTAAATCCGAGATTTGTCAATTATATGATGAGGAATTCATTAGACATGGTGTGCCTGAACATATTAAAAAGGTAAAACAGGAGGAATTTGAGGAGGAAGATTCAAAACGGAAAAATCTATTGATCATGAGTTTTTATTAAAATACGCTTTTGTCAATGATGAAGCTTTTCAAAAACCTTCGTTTAAACCAAAGATTGAGGAAGAAATCGAGTTTGATTGTTCTTAATACGATGAAACAACTCACAAGAAACGTCCTATTAAATCTTACAAGGCTTCATCTAATTCTTACTTGTTAATAGGAGTAGATGAGAATAAATCTAAGGATAAGTTTTTAAAACATAAGGTCAAGATTAAGACTGAAACAAGTCCTTTCAGGTTAAAATCTCGTTTTTCTCCTACTTCGGTATATGCTCGTAAGAAAGTCAACAAGATTTCTCAAAATGTGCTAAACTCGAACAATAAGAAAACAATTCTCAAAAAGTCACCAGGGAAGAAGGGAAAAACGTGGAAATCAAAATCATTGTCTTTTGATGTCAATAGGAATTCGTTAGATTCTGAACGAACAGAACGAAAGACTTCTCAAAAGAAGTCAATGATAGATGTGAAGTTTACAAGTACTAAATCTCAGTTTCCACAAAAGAATTCTAACAAAAATCATTTTCAAATGACAGGTCTAAATTCAGGGGAGGAAATTAAACAAGTTTGGATTCGGAAAACAGATTTAGTCAAAGCAAATATTAGTCTTTCTGAGTCTAAGATTCCAAAACTTGTAAAGAATGTTAAATTTGAATTTGTACCTTGTCATTCTATATGTAATAAGTCGAGTGTGGAAACTCGAGATCATACTCGTGCTACTTTGAAATCTATTGTGCATGTTTTGAATGGTGATTCTAGATTTTATGTGAAGAATATTCATGTTGGTTTGAGACCCACTTTTAGATGGGTTCCTAAATCTATGCATTAATCATGTTTGAATGCAGGGGGTTCCAGTATGTGTTTGGATCCTGGATTCAGGGTGTTCTAAACATATGACTGGTGATAAGTCATTGTTGCATAATTATGTAGAACGTTTTCTTGGTACGGTGCGCTTCTGAAATGATCAGGTTGCTGCAATTTTAGGCTATGGTGATGTCATCCAAAATGGTATTACTATCAAGCGTGTGTCATATGTTGAGGGTCTAGGACAAAACCTTTTTAGTGTTGGTCAATTTTGTGACAGTGATTTACAAGTTCTTTTTCGTCGTTACTCGTGTAAAGTCCAAACCGAAGACGGTGATGATCTGATTGTTGGTGGAAGATCTAATAATCTATACACAATCAATTTGTTCGACGTTACTCCTTCTCAATCGTTGTGTCTTGTTTCTAAAGCTTCAGCCCAGAATTCATGGCTGTGGCATCGACGATTCTCTCATTTGAACTTCAAAACCTTGAATAATCTTGTCACTAAAGATTTAGTAGAGGGTCTTCCTTTGTTCAAATATGACAAACAACATGAATGTCCTTCTTGCGCAATTGGGAAAATGATGAAGTCGTCACACAAATCGAAGACCATTCCAAGCTCTGAAGCTCCATTGCATCTTGTGCATATGGATTTGTGCGGACCGATGAGATGCCAATCAATTAATCATAAGCGTTACATTCTGGTCATTGTCGATGACTATTCGAGATACACTTGGGTTTATTTTCTAAGAAGTAAAGATGAAACTCCCTAAGTCATTATTGACTTCATTAAACAAATCCAAGTAAATCTTCAAACTACCTTTCGAGTTTTACGAACTGACAATGGAACTGAGTTCAAAAACTCTAATCTAGATTCTTATCTTAAGTCAGTAGGTATTACTCATCAATTCTCTGTCGTTTGGACACCTCAACAGAATGGGGTTGTTGAACGAAGAAATCGTACGTTAGTAGAAGCGGCTAGGACTATGTTGTCATATGCTAAGCTACCTCCTTTCCTATCGGCAGAGGCTTGCTATACGCAAAACTGCTCTCTGATTAACAAACATTTTTCCAAAACTCCCTACGAAGTCATAAACAAATGAAAGCTAAATGTGAATCATTTTCATATTTTTGGTTGCATTTGTTATGTTCTTAATGATCGAGATAATATAGGGAAATTCGATGTTCATGGTGATCAAGGAATTTTCATTGGCTACGCGAAGGACAAAAAGGCATTTCGAGTGTACAACCGACGTACAAAACTTATCATCGAGAGTATCAATGTGAAGTTTGATGAACTTTCAGGGATGGTACTTGAACAACACGGTTTAAGTCCCGGTCTTCAAGATCCAAAAGCTTCATCGTCAAATTCTTCTAATGCTTTTCAACCACTTCATCCTTCTTCTGAAGATCTTAATCTACTATTTGATAACTTCTTCCGAGAACCATCTTCACAAGGATCAATTGTAAATCCAGCACAATCTATAACAATTGAGGAGCCAAGTGTTATGAATGGAGAATCTTCAACTTCTATTTCGGAGAAAATTTCAATTCTTGATGATCCCCAACCTGGAATATCAATAGAATCCTCTCCTTCCATTCCAATCGTACCTAATCCAGTTCCTGAGATTGAAACCTCTTCTTCATCTCAAGTTTTAGCTACTAATTCGCCAAATTCAAACAATGTGCAATCATCATTCGAATCAGTTGAACATGTCACACCATCCACGTATGTTGACGACTCTATGAATGACGTTCACATTGAACATCCTCCTCATGAGCGTAAATGGACCTTCATGAAAAGCCATCCATCATCTCTTATCATTGGTGATCCATCAGCTCCAATGAAGAAACGAAGAGCAACTGCAAACGAATGCTTATTTTCCAACTTCTTAAGTGTCGTAGAACCAAAGAAAGTACCTGATGCTCTTCAGGACCCCGACTGGTAAAAGCGATGCAAGAAGCGTTAAACCAGTTTGAGCGTCTAGAAGTGTGGGAACTAGTACCCGAACCTGAGAATAGAAATGTCATAGATACCAAATGGATTTTAAAGAATAAGCGAGATGAAAATGGAGTCATTGTACGTAATAAAGATAGACTAGTTGCAAAGGGGTACTCACAACAGGAAGGAATAGATTACGACCAAACATTTTCCCCTGTAGCTAGGATAGAAGCTATTAGGATGTTCTTAGCTAATGCTGCTTATAAGAACCTCATAGTTTATCAAATGGACGTACAGGCTGTGTTTCTTAATGGTCACTTAAAAGAAGAAGTTTATTTCTATCAACCCGAAGGGTTTGTAGATCACAAACGTCCGAATGATGTTTACTTGTTAAAGAAAGCATTATATGGCCTTAAGCAAGCTCCTAGGGCATGGTATGATGCACTTACCTCATTTTTGATCAAGTCTGGTTTCCACAAAGGTACGATTGATACTACCTTGTTTATTAAAAGGCATGGTGATGATATAATGTTGATTCAAATTTATGTCGACGACATAATTTTGGGCTCAACCAATCAAAAACATTGTGTTCGATTTGCTGCGTTAATGTCAAAACATTTCAAAATGAGTATGATGGGTACACTAAAATTCTTTTTAGGTTTACAAGTTCGACAACTTCCAAGTGGAATTATCATAAATCAGTCGAAGTACATTTTGGATATTTTAAAGAAATTCGAACTTGAGTCATGTCAATCCATTGGTACTCTGATGGAAACTCATACAAAGTTGAACGCCGATTTAAATGGAAAATCTGTCAACTCAACTAAATATCGCAACATGATCGGATCACTAATGTATTTAACTTCAAGTCATCCCGATATTATGTTTGCCACTTGCTTGTGTGCACGTTATTAGTCCAACCCAAAAGAATCACACTATCAGGCTGTTAAACGAATTTTCAGATACCTTAAAGGTACTGTGAACTTAGGTCTATGGTACCCAAAAGACACTGGGTTTGAATTAGTTGCCTATTCTGACGCAGACCATGGGGGTTGTAAACTTGATCGAAAAAGTACCTCTGGAGTGTACAATTGTTGGGAAATAGACTTGTTAGTTGGTCATCCAAGAAGCAACTCTGTGTTTCATTGTCTACAGCTGAAGCTGAATATGTAGCGGCTGCTAGTTGTTGCTCTCAAGTTCTTTGGATGAAAACACAACTAACTGATTATGGGTTTAATTTTGATAAAATCCCAATATATTCTGATTCTAAGAGTGCCATTGCTATTTCATGCAATCCTGTTCAACACACGAAAACAAAACACATAGATGTTCGCTACCACTTTATAAAAGACCACATAGAAAAAGGAAACATAGAACTGTATTTCGTTCCTACAGAATATCAACTTGCTGATATGTTTACGAAAGCGTTAGATGAGAAACGTCCTGATTTCTTAAAATTGAAAATCGACATGTTGGATTTACCAGAACAAGAGGAACCATAATGCATAGTATGTTTTTTTCTACATGTTGTTTTTCATTTTAGCAGGTGTTCATGGTTTGAGGGGGAGCTAATATTCTTAATGTTCGGAAGATTTTTAGCTCAGAATGCATAATTTGAGGAATTGGTGAGAAATTTCTTAATAATGGCTTCTGTATACTTTTGTACAGAACCCGTTCTTAAAATGATTCCTAGAAAGGAAATGTTTGTGAATATTTTGGTTTATTTTCGAAAATCAATACCTATAAATATGTTTTGTTATTCTTAAATGTTGAAAACCAAAAATATTTTTCTTTATTTTACTATGGTTTTTGTACACATAACAGTGCAAAACCCGTTCTTTAGTGTTTTTCTCGCAGGCTGAATCGCAAATTCATCAGTTATCGAGGTTTTACGAAAACAAGAGGATCGACCTTGTTTCTGTAGTGACCCGATCTTTTCCAAACTTTTCTATGATTATATATTGAATGAAAACTATATTTGTATGATTAAATGTTTCCAACATATTAAGCAATCAAACTTGTTAAGACTTGGATAATTGAAACAGAAATTATGTAAACGTTTGACCACCCAGTTTGACCGATGATTCACGAACGCTATAAGTTGTATATGACATGATGATACATATATGGATAAATATATATATGTTTAACATGATATAATGATAATCAAGTATCTTAAGTATCTCATTAAGGATATTAACAATGGGTTATATACATAAAAATGAGACTATTGACGTATGAAATTCGAAACGATATATATAACGATTATCGTTATAACAACGTCTTATTAAATAAATATATGAACCATATTAATATATTGTTACACTATATTTAACATGATAAAATGATAAGTAAATATATCATTAAGTGTGTTAACAATGAACTACATAAGTAAAAACAAGACTACTAACTTAAGAATTTCGAAACGAGACATATACGTAACGATTATCGTTGTAACGATATTTTAATGTATATATATCATATTAAGATATATCCATATATCATGTTAACATGTTAATATAATAATTTAACATCTCATTTGATATAATAAACAATGGATTAACAATATTAAATGAGATCGTTAATTTAAAGGTTTCAAAACAACACTTACATGTAACGAATATCGATGGCTTAACGAATTCAATAAAATGTATATACATGTAATGTATTTAAATTTATTTGAACACTTTTTAAAGACTTCAAGATATATATCAAAGTACTTCCAGTTAACAAAAATACTTACAATTACATTCTCATTCATTTTCATCAACAATTCTACACGTATGTACCCGTACATGTACTCGTAGAATACGTAGCTTCTAGATGTATTTACTATTAGTATATACACTCTAATAATCAGCTCTTAGCAGCCCATGTGAGTTACCTAACCTTGTGGGAACCATCATTTGGCAACTAGCATGAAATATCTCACAAAATTACAAACTTATGGAGACTATATGGACACTTACATATCACGTTTTTTAGGAGCATCATAAACACATTCACTTTTCAATTTTTTTGAATCAAATTACTCTCTATCAAGTGTTATTCATTTGTTCTAAGTGTTCTTCATCTTTTTCTTCATAATCTAGCTCAATCTAGTTCATAAATCCTAAACTAGATCAACATACAAAACAACAACTCTAGAAAACACCAAGAACACTTTCAAGTTTGCTAGCTCACTTCCAATATTGTAAAGTTATCATCCAACCTCAAGAAATCTTTGTTGTTTATAGTAGGATATCATTCTAATTCAAGGTAATACTCATATTCAAACTTTGGTTCAATTTCTAAAACTATAACAATCTTATTTCAAGTGGAAATCTTACTTGAACTTGTTTTCGTGTCATGATTCTGCTTCAAGAACTTTCAAGCCATCCAAGGATCCTTTGAAGCTAGATCCATTTTTCTCTTTTCCAGTAGGTTTATCCAGAAAACTTGAGGTAGTAATGATGTTCTTAACATCATTCGATTCATACATAAAAAGCTATCATATTCGAAGGTTTAAACTTGTAATCACTAGAATGTAGTTTAGTTAATTCTAAACTTGTTCGCAAACAAAAGTTAATCCTTCTAACTACACTTTTAAAATCAACTAAACACATGTTCTATATCTATATGATATGCTAACTTAATGATTTAAAACCTGGAAACACGATAAACACCATAAAACTGGATATACGCCGTCGTAGTACAACCGGGGGCTGTTTTGGTTTGGATAATTAAAAACTATGAAAAACTTTGATTTAAAAGCTATACTTCTGGTAAAATGATTTTTCTTATGAACATGAAACCATATTCAAAAATCATGGTTAAACTCAAAGTGAAAGTATGTTTTTCAAAACAGTCATCAAGATGTCGTTCTTTCGACGGAAATGACTACCTCTTTCAAAAATGACTTGTAACTTGTATTTCCGACTATAAACTTATACTTTTTCTGTTTAGTTTCATAAAGTTAAGTTCAATACGAAACCATGGCCGCTTAAATCTGAAATGCCCCGTCCTAATCCATCCGGACGAAGTCCATATCGAGTATAAATGATTCATAATAGTTGGTTACATTGCGAGGTACTTGACCTCTAAATGATACATTTTACAAACATTGCATTCGTTTTTAAAAGACAAACTTTCATTTCATCAAAAGTTGATAGGTATGCATACCATTTTATAATATCCAAACTATAAATGACCTAATCCGTCATTTACTAAATAATAATCTCTAATGAACTTCAACGACTCGAATGCAACGTCTTTTGAAATATGTCATGAATGACTCCAAGTAATATCCTTAAAATGAGCTGATGCACAGCGGAAGATTTCTTTCAAACCTGAGAATAAACATGCTTTCAAGTGTCAACCAAAAGGTTGGTGAGTTCATTAGTTTATAGTAATCATTTCATTTTAATCATTTTAATAGACCACAAGATTTTCATTTTTCATTTCCATAAATATCATTCTCATAGCAGGCATTTCGCATCTTACTAGAGATAAAAATCATTCATATGTCGAACACCTGGTAACCGACATTAACTAGATGCATAGAGAATATCCCCATCATTCCGAAACTCTCATCAGAATGATAAATCGAAGTACTAAAGCACCCCGTATCGAGTGAGGCTCGTTGGGCCAAATAGATCTATCTTTAAGATTCGCGTCAATTGGTGTAAGAACACCAATTCATAGGTTACCAAGCTAAAAAGGGGTATATTCGGTTCGATAAATTCAACATAGAATGTAGTTTCGATTACTTGTCTATTTTGTAAAACATTCATAAAAGTTGCGCATGTATTCTCAGCCCAAAAATGTAAAAGGGTAAAAAGGCAAATGAAACTCACGCATATAATTATTGTAAAACAGTTAATAAAATATTTGCATGTATTCTCAGCCCCAAAAATGTAACGAGTAAAAGGGGATCAAATGAAACTCACGCATATAATTATTGTAAAACAGTTAATAAAACATTTGCATGTATTCTCAGCCCCAAAAATGTAAAGAGTAAAAGGGGAGCAAATGAAACTCACGCATATAATTATTGTAAAACAGTTAATAAAATATTTGCATGTATTCTCAGTCCCAAAAATATATATTGCAAAAGCATTTAAAAAGGGAGTAATGAAACTCACGCATATAATTATTGTAAAATAGTTAATAAAACATTTGCATGTATTCTCAGCCCCAAAAATGTAAAGAGTAAAAGGGAGCAAATGAAACTCACCTAGTGTATTTTGTAGTAAAAATACATAGAACGACATTGAACAAGTATAGAGTTGGCCTCGGATTCACGAACCTATATTATTCATTTATGTATATTAACATATGTAATGGAAATCGAACAAATATATATATATATATATATATATATATATATATATATATATATATATATATATATATATATATATATATATATATATATATATATATATATATCATTAGTGATTTTAATTGTTATTTTATATCATGAGTTTTATTAACAACTTAATTAGATATATTTCTTTTTGTATAGATAACTAACATTTACTACTAAAGTATTAATATAGTTACATTTTATGTCCTAAATATATTTTTATATAGACAATCTTTATTTAATATATAAATAATACTAATGATAAAAGTAATACTACTTATGATAAAAAATATGATAATTCTATTAATAATAAAAGTGATAGTTTTAATAGTAAAAATGATAGTTTAAATAAAAGGTTAATTTCAATAATAATGAAAAAAATACTTTTAGTAATAGAGATCATAATAATATTATTAATGATAATAATAACTATTATAATAATTTTTCTACTAATGATAATAATGATAATAATGTTAATGGTTTTATTAGTAATAAATATAATAATAACAATAATGGTTTTACTCATAATGGTGTTACTAATAATATCCTTAATACTAATAATAATACTAATACTAATAACAATAATTCTAAAAATAATAATTTTATTAATAATGATACTTATATTGATAGTAATAATAATAATCACACTTATTTTACTAATAATAATAATAATAATAATAATAATAATAATAATAATAATAATAATAATAATAATAATAATAATAATAATAATAGTAATGATAGAAATAAAGTAAAAGTGTATACCCTTAAAGCTTTGTCTAAAAAGAATGCTCCAAACGGGATTCGAACCCAAGCCCTCTTGCTCACCCTCATCATACTTAACCACTAGACTATTTCGTTTTTCTGGTTATCATATCATTTATTTTTAACCCTTTATTCGCCTGTTTCTTTCCCCCTTCTTTTTCTAAAAAGAAATGACATGGCTGAGGGTTGAACCCGCGACCTCTCGATACTCAACAACAACTTAAACCATTCCGTTATTCCTACTTTTCTGTTATAATTCGCAGCCCAAATATATTTAACCGATTTCCTAGCTCGTCCCAGTTTATTCATGGCCCAACATCAATCAATTTCGACCCAACATGGGAAAACAATTTTGGCTCAATTAAAACGTATGGCAGCCCAAAACAAAACCTAATTAAACTATTTGATTCATTAGCCAATTAAACCTGTGAAAGTGATCGATGGATAAATGAATGTGGGGTTCATCTGGGACACAAATACATCATCAAATCATCATCATCCCATCATCTTCCATTAACATATTCATAGCACAGTTTACCGACAAAGTGAGTAATAATACTTTATATAAATTTTCAAGTATATTCATAAGTATCTTACTTTTCGTTGGTTCATCATCCACAATATCACTATTTCAATTCTATAAACTACCCGACAGAAAAACAGTAACAAACGTATATCTTCTTGGGTGTGTGATGGTGGTGATTTGGTTTGGGTTCATGATTTGTGTTCGATCAAAACGGAAATAAAATGATGGTTTGTTGTTTGTGACTCGACAGGAAAAGAAAAGATGCAACATTTAGTTATTAATCGACAGTTGCAGGTGCATGTTATGTGGGTGGTTTGAGTGGTGTTTCGTTTGAAGAATAACAAGAAGATGGTGGGTTTGGATGGTGGTCATCGCTTTTAAAGTGGTGATGGAGATTTGTTGATAATAGTTATGGTGATGAATAAATGATCGATGGTGGTGAAAAGGGTGACGATTGAACGGTTACAACTTGTTAGGAGTCTGGTGGTTGAAGATGGTAATCAAAACAACAAATAGGAAGAGCAGGCTTTTGTTGAAGTATAATATCGAGTAACACAAAATAATAGAAGTTATTTTGTAGTACATTAGTGAAATAGAAAACGAACAGGAGATTGAAGCCGAACTTACAGGTCGAGCAGCAGTAGTTAGGAGACTGCAAGTGGCGGTGGAATGATTGTTTTGAGTGTGGTGTTGTTCATCGACATCTAAACATAAAGACAGAAGTATGTATAGCGGCAATGATATTGCAAGTCTTGTGGTTAATGGGTGATGGTTGTACGTGTGTTAGTATCTCTATATGTAAAGGTATATAGATATTAATTTAGATAGGAGATAGATAGTTGTGAAAGTGATTTAAAATAGAAAGCAAAATAACTTGACCAATCATTCAATCAAATACACTAATTTAAATATATAATTGAAAGTTATTTTGCAGCAAGAACAGGTGGACAGATTTCAATCAAGGAGAAAAATAAAAAAAGGCAGAAAGGGACTTGAAAATGATTTTGTTTGATAATGCAAAAGGAATTGACATGTATTTCAATCAGCAAGAAAATTAAAAGTATGAAAAGGACTGAAACAGATTCGTTCAATGATCTCATATATTACATTTACATTTAGTATTGATAATTAATATATATTAATAATAATAATATTATTAATGATAAATGTAATAAATTTTATTATTTTATCTTAACTATAATAAATAATCATAATAATAATCAAAATTCTAATAATAATGGCATTAATAATATTATTAGTGATACTAATAATAATCATAATACTAATTTGATATTATTATGATAATAATAATAACAATCTAACAATTTATACATATTAAATTTCATATCTTCATATTATATATTAATAATACAAATAATAATATTACAACCAATATTGATATTAATAATGAGAGTAATAATGATATTGATGTAATACTATAACAATTTTTATTTATATTTGTGTGTATACATATTTATTTATAACACTAAATGTACATAATAGTTTATTAATGTTCATGTTATTATATATATTATACATATATTTATATATACACATATATCTACATATTTACAAGCAATGGTTCGTGAATCATCGGGAGTAGTCAAAGGGTAATTAATTACATTAATATAGATTTCAATATTTCGAGACTCAACATTACAGATTTTTCTTATCGTGTCGGATGTAGTGACCCGAACTTTTCCATGTTTATATATATTAATTGAGATTTTTATTTACATGATTAAATGTTTCCAACATGTTAAGCAATCAAACTTGTTAAGACTTGATTAATTGAAATAGGTTTCATATAGACAATTGACCACCCAAGTTGACCGGTGATTCACGAACGTTAAAACTTGTAAAAACTATATGATGACATATATATGGTTATATATATAGTTAACATGATATTATGATAAGTAAACATATCATTAATTATATTAACAATGAACTACATATGTAAAAACAAGACTACTAACTTAATGATTTTGAAACGAGACATATATGTAACGATTATCGTTGTAACGACATTTAATGTATATATATCATATTAAGAGATATTCGTACATCATAATATCATGATAATATAATAATTTAAAATCTCTTTTGATATTATAAACATTGGGTTAACAACATTTAACAAGATCGTTAACCTAAAGGTTTCAAAACAACATTTACATGTAACGACTAACGATGACTTAACGACTCAGTTAAAATGTATATACATGTAGTGTTTTAATATGTATTCATACACTTTTGAAAGACTTCAAGACACTTATCAAAATACTTCTACTTAACAAAAATGCTTACAATTACATCCTCGTTCAGTTTCATCAACAATTCTACTCGTATGCACCCGTATTCGTACTCGTACAATACATAGCTTTTAGATGTATGTAATATTGGTATATACACTCCAATGATCAGCTCTTAGCAGCCCATGTGAGTCACCTAACACATGTGGGAACCATCATTTGGCAACTAGCATGAAATATCTCATAAAATTACAAAAATATGAGTAATCATTCATGACTTATTTACATGAAAACAAAATAACATATCCTTTATATCTAATCCATACACCAACGACCAAAAACACCTACAAACACTTTCATTCTTCAATTTTCTTCATCTAATTGATCTCTCTCAAGTTCTATCTTCAAGTTCTAAGTGTTCTTCATAAATTCCAAAAGTTCTAGTTTCATAAAATCAAGAATACTTTCAAGTTTGCTAGCTCACTTCCAATCTTGTAAGGTGATCATCCAACCTCAAGAAATCTTTGTTTCTTACAATAGGTTATCATTCTAATACAAGGTAATAATCATATTCAAACTTTGGTTCAATTTCTATAACTATAACAATCTTATTTTAAGTGATGATCTTACTTGAACTTGTTTTCGTGTCATGATTCTGCTTCAAGAACTTCGAGCCATCCAAGGATCCATTGAAGCTAGATCCATTTTTCTCTTTTCCAGTAGGTTTATCCAAGGAACTTAAGGTAGTAATGATGTTCATAACATCATTCGATTCATACATATAAAGCTATCTTATTCGAAGGTTTAAACTTGTAATCACTAGAACATAGTTTAGTAAATTCTAAACTTGTTCGCAAACAAAAGTTAATCCTTCTAACTTGACTTTTAAAATCAACTAAACACATGTTCCATATCTATATGATATGCTAACTTAATGATTTAAAACCTGGAAACACGAAAAACACCGTAAAACCGGATTTACGCCGTCGTAGTAACACCGCGGGCTGTTTTGGGTTAGTTAATTAAAAACTATGATAAACTTTGATTTAAAAGTTGTTATTCTGAGAAAATGATTTTTATTATGAACATGAAACTATATCCAAAAATTATGGTTAAACTCAAAGTGGAAGTATGTTTTCTAAAATGGTCATCTAGACGTCGTTCTTTCGACTGAAATGACTACCTTTATAAAAACGACTTGTAACTTATTTTTCTGACTATAAACCTATACTTTTTATGTTCAGATTCATAAAATAGAGTTCAATATGAAACCATAGCAATTTGATTCACTCAAAACGGATTTAAAATGAAGAAGTTATGGGTAAAACAAGATTGGATAATTTTTCTCATTTTAGCTACGTGAAAATTGGTAACAAATCTATTCCAACCATAACTTAATCAACTTGTATTGTATATTATGTAATCTTGAGATACCATAGACACGTATACAATGTTTCGACCTATCATGTCGACACATCTATATATATTTTGGAACAACCATAGACACTCTATATGTGAATGTTGGAGTTAGCTATACAGGGTTGAGGTTGATTCCAAAATATATATAGTTTGAGTTGTGATCAATACTGAGATACGTATACACTGGGTCGTGGATTGATTCAAGATAATATTTATCGATTTATTTCTGTACATCTAACTGTGGACAACTAGTTGTAGGTTACTAACGAGGACAGCTGACTTAATAAACTTAAAACATCAAAATATATTAAAAGTGTTGTAAATATATTTTGAACATACTTTGATATATATGTATATATTGTTATAGGTTCGTGAATCAACCAGTGGCCAAATGTTACTTCCCGACGAAGTAAAAATCTGTGAAAGTGAGTTATAGTCCCACTTTTAAAATCTAATATTTTTGAGATGAGAATACATGCAGGTTTTATAAATGATTTACAAAATAGACACAAGTACGTGAAACTACATTCTATGGTTGAATTATCAAAATCGAATATGCCCCTTTTTATTAAGTCTGGTAATCTAAGAATTAGGGAACAGACACCCTAATTGACGCGAATCCTAAAGATAGATCTATTGGGCTTAACAAACCCCATCCAAAGTACCGGATGCTTTAGTACTTCGAAATTTATATCATATCCGAAGGGTGTCCCGGAATGATGGGGATATTCTTATATATGCATCTTGTTAATGTCGGTTACCAGGTGTTCACCATATGAATGATTTTTATCTCTATGTATGGGATGTGTATTGAAATATGAAGTCTTGTGGTCTATTGTTACGATTT
This sequence comes from Rutidosis leptorrhynchoides, assembly GCF_046630445.1. NCBI lineage: Eukaryota > Viridiplantae > Streptophyta > Magnoliopsida > Asterales > Asteraceae > Rutidosis > Rutidosis leptorrhynchoides. The sequence continues at coordinate 570,428,048 of NC_092334.1, forward strand.
GATATATATAGGTTAAACCTATAACTCACCAACATTTTTGTTGACGTTTTAAGCATGTTTATTCTCAGGTGATTATTAAGAGCTTCCACTGTCGCATACTTAAATAAGGACGAGATTTGGAGTCCATGCTTGTATGATATTGTGTAAAAACTGCATTCAAGAAACTTATTTTGTTGTAACATATTTGTATTGTAAACCATTATGTAATGGTCGTGTGTAAACAGGATATTTTAGATTATCATTATTTGATAATCTACGTAAAGCTTTTTAAACCTTTATTGATGAAATAAAGGTTATGGTTTGTTTTAAAATGAATGCAGTCTTTGAAAAACGTCTCATATAGAGGTCAAAACCTCGCAACGAAATCAATTAATATGGAACGTTTTTAATCAATAAGAACGGGACATTTCAGTTGGTATCAGAGCGTTGGTCTTAGAGAACCAGAATTTTGCATTAGTGTGTCTTATCGAGTTTGTTAAGATGCATTAGTGAGTCTGGACTTCGACCGTGTTTACTTGAAAAATGATTGCTTAACAAATTTTGTTGGAAACTATATATTTTTAACATGTGAATATTATGCGATATATTAATCTCTTAATGCGTTTGATATTATGTGATAGATGTCTACCTCTAGAACTAGTCCCATTGACTCACCTAATAATAATGAAGAGTCAAATGTAAATTGGAATGATTCGTGGACTGATTCACAAGTTCCCGAAGAGGAACCGGAAGAAGAGTCGGAACCGGAAGAAGAATCGGAACCGGAAGAAGAATCGGAACCGGATGAAGAAATAGAACCGGTGGGGGAAATAATAAAACGTTTAAGTAAAAGAAAATCCTCAACCAACCGACCAAGGTTAATTATGGTCAATGGTGTTTCCGCCAAGGAAGCAAAATATTGGGAGGATTACCAATTCTCCGATGAATCGGATTCCGACGAGAATTCCGATGATGTTATAGAAATTACCCCAACTGAATTTAAAAAGGCAAAAGAAAATAATAAGGGAAAGGGCATAAAAATAGAGAAATCTAATTCCAACCCCGATGAACTTTATATGTATCGTCAACCCCCGAAGTCCTTAAGTTGTAACAATGACCCGGGAACCTCTAAACCACCAGGTTTTTCTAAACCAATGTGGATCACGACGGCTCGTATTAGGGGAACATCATATATCCCTAGAAACTTGGAAAAACGAACCAAAACCGAAGAAGAAGAAACAAGCGAGTCGGAATAAGATAGTTGTATTCGTGTGGTGTAATATATGTAATATAGTGTGCTTATGCTTTATGATATATGTAAAAATTGCTTGTATTAATAAGTATTTTTTTTATGAATCTAACTCTTGTCTATTTTACAGTATAAAAACACAAAATGGATAGACAATCCAATATTTTAAGAGACCTACCCGGAGACATGATTGATGAAATCTTGTCTAGAGTCGGTCAGAATTCTTCGGCACAACTATTTAAGGCGAGATCAGTTTGTAAGACATTCGAAGAACGTTCCAAGAATGTCTTGGTTTATAAGAGATTTTCGTTTGAAAGATGGGGGATATCACATTGGGAAACCAATAAGTTACGATGTGTTTACTTTGACGCATATATTGCGGGGAACCCAAATGCTATTTTACGCAATGGGTTAAGAAATTATTTTGACTCAATATATCCGAATATTGGACTTCGTGATTTAGAAAAAGCGGCTAACATGCAACATAAAGAAGCATGTTATGCTTACGGATTAGTAATGTTCGCTTCTCACCAAAGTGAGAACAAGAACATCGGGCTACAACTATTAAACAAAACATTCCCACAAGTGACGGAGTCGGTAATTGGGGTAAGAAATGAGGTTTTTAGATTGTTACGGGACTGTTGGACATTACGTAACCCTCGTCCCTTTGACGACGTTACAACACGCTGTCTTATCAACGGCCATAACGGTTATGTTCCACAAGACCAAGGATGGGAAGTAGTCCTAGTAAAACCAGAATGCATGACTTGTTTCTGGACGTATGAATTACGTGTCTTTATTGCCTTTGCTGAACGACTTGTGTACTAGCTAGAATTATCTTCACAACCATCTAGTATCAAATTTATTGTGTGCTATATTTCATGCTATATGTAAAATAAGCGGTATTGTAAGTTTGTAAAATATTGTGTAAAAGTTTGAACGCGAAATATTATTATAATCAGTTTTTCATATAGAATTGTACTAGTTGAATTGTATATTAGCTACTAAGTATGAACTTAATGGGTAGGTACTACCCGAATTTAAACTTATAAAACGCTAATATGAAGAAAAAGCTTTTATAAATGAGTTCATATTATGCTACGAAATACTATTAACTACTCTTAATATTCTGTATGATTAACTTGTTCAATTTAACTATTTTGAAGGAAATGGCACCGACTACTCGACACACCGTGAATATGAACGAAGAGGAATTCCGTACTTTTCTAGCTTCAAACATAGCCGCAGTACAGGCTGCGCTACATACCAACAATAACCTTGGATCTAGCAGTACAGGAAATCGCGTAGGATGTACCTACAAAGAATTCACTGCCTGCAAACCTTTGGAATTTGATGGAACCGAAGGACCGATCGGATTGAAACGGTGGACCGAGAAGGTCGAATCGGTGTTTGCCATAAGTAAGTGTACTGAAGAGGACAAAGTGAAGTACGCTACGCATACCTTCACAGGTTCTGCGTTAACATGGTGGAATACCTATCTAGAGCAAGTGGGACAAGGCGATGCGTACGCACTACCGTGGTCAGCATTCAAGCACTTGATGAATGAGAAGTACCGTCCCAGAACCGAGGTCAATAAGCTCAAGACAGAACTTAGAGGGTTACGAACCCAAGGATTTGATATTACCACGTACGAAAGACGATTCACAGAATTGTGCCTATTGTGTCCGGGAGCATTCGAAGATGAGGAAGAGAAGATCGACGCGTTTGTGAAAGGATTACCGGAAAGAATCCAAGAAGATATAAGTTCACACGAGCCCGCCTCCATACAACAGGCATGTAGAATGGCTCACAAACTAGTGAACCAGATTGAAGAAAGAATTAAAGAACAGACTGCTGAAGAGGCCAATGTGAAGCAAGTCAAAAGAAAGTGGGAGGAAAACGGTGATAAGAATCACCAATACAACAACAACAGCAATTACAACAATAATCGCAGCAATTATCCCAACAATCGCAACATCAATCGCAACTACAACAAACGGCCCAACAACAACAACATCAACTACAACAATCATCCCAACAACAATAATAACCGCAACAACAACAACAATCAGAAGCAGCTATGCCAAAGGTGTGAAAAGAATCACTCGGGGTTTTGCACCAAATTTTGCAACAAGTGTAAAAGAAATGGTCATAGCGCGGCGAAGTGTGAGGTCTACGGACCAGGGGTTAATAGAACGAAAGGAACAAATGGTGTCGGAACGAGTAATGGCGGAGCAAGTAGTGTCGGAGCAAGTTATGCCAATGTAGTTTGTTATAAATGTGGAAAACCGGGCCACATTATTAGAAATTGCCCGAACCAGGAGAACACGAATGGACAAGGCCGTGGAAGAGTTTTCAATATTAATGCGGCAGAGGCACAGGAAGACCCGGAGCTTGTTACGGGTACGTTTCTTATTGACAATAAATCTGCTTACGTTTTATTTGATTCGGGTGCGGATAGAAGCTATATGAGTAGAGATTTTTGTGCTAAATTAAGTTGTCCATTGACGCCTTTGGATAGTAAATTTTTACTCGAATTAGCAAATGGTAAATTAATTTCAGCAGATAATATATGTCAGAATCGAGAAATTAAACTGGTTAGCGAAACATTTAAGATTGATTTGATACCAGTAGAGTTAGGGAGTTTTGATGTGATAATCGGTATGGACTGGTTGAAAGAAGTGAAAGCAGAGATCGTTTGTTACAAAAATGCAATTCGCATTATACGAGAAAAAGGAAAACCCTTAATGGTGTACGGAGAAAAGGGCAACACGAAGCTACATCTTATTAGTAATTTGAAGGCACAAAAACTAATAAGAAAAGGTTGCTATGCTATTCTAGCACACGTCGAGAAAGTACAAACTGAAGAAAAGAGCATCAATGATGTTCCCATTGCAAAAGAATTTTCCGATATATTTCCGAAAGAATTACCGGGATTACCCCCACATCGATCCGTTGAATTTCAAATAGATCTTGTACCAGGAGCTGCACCAATAGCTCGTGCTCCTTACAGACTCGCACCCAGCGAGATGAAAGAACTGCAAAGCCAATTACAAGAACTTTTAGAGCGTGGTTTCATTCGACCAAGCACATCACCGTGGGGAGCTCCTGTTTTGTTTGTCAAGAAGAAAGATGGTACATTCAGGTTGTGTATCGACTACCGAGAGTTGAACAAACTTACCATCAAGAACCGCTACCCATTACCGAGAATCGACGACTTATTTGATCAACTACAAGGCTCGTCTGTTTATTCAAAGATTGACTTACGTTCCGGGTATCATCAAATGCGGGTGAAAGAAGATGATATTCCAAAGACTGCTTTCAGAACACGTTACGGTCATTACGAGTTTATGGTCATGCCATTTGGTTTAACTAATGCACCAGCTGTGTTCATGGACCTTATGAACCGAGTGTGTGGACCATACCTTGACAAGTTTGTCATTGTTTTCATTGATGACATACTTATTTACTCAAAGAATGACCAAGAACACGGTGAACATTTGAGAAAGGTGTTAGAAGTATTGAGGAAGGAAGAATTGTACGCTAAGTTTTCAAAGTGTGCATTTTGGTTGGAAGAAGTTCAATTCCTCGGTCACATAGTGAACAAAGAAGGTATTAAGGTGGATCCGGCAAAGATAGAAACTGTTGAAAAGTGGGAAACCCTGAAAACTCCGAAACACATACGCCAGTTTTTAGGACTAGCTGGTTACTACAGAAGGTTCTTCCAAGACTTTTCCAGAATAGCAAAACCCTTGACTGCATTAACGCATAAAGGGAAGAAATTTGAATGGAATGATGAACAAGAGAAAGCGTTTCAGTTATTGAAGAAAAAACTAACTACGGCACCTATATTGTCATTGCCTGAAGGGAATGATGATTTTGTGATTTATTGTGACGCATCAAAGCAAGGTCTCGGTTGTGTATTAATTCAACGAACGAAGGTGATTGCTTATGCGTCTAGACAATTGAAGATTCACGAACAAAATTATACGACGCATGATTTGGAATTAGGCGCAGTTGTTTTTGCATTAAAGACTTGGAGGCACTACTTATATGGGGTTAAAAGTATTATATATACCGACCACAAAAGTCTTCAACACATATTTAATCAGAAACAACTGAATATGAGGCAGCGTAGGTGGATTGAATTATTGAATGATTACGACTTTGAGATTCGTTACCACCCGGGGAAGGCAAATGTGGTAGCCGATGCCTTGAGCAGGAAGGACAGAGAACCCATTCGAGTAAAATCTATGAATATAATGATTCATAATAACCTTACTACTCAAATAAAGGAGGCGCAACAAGGAGTTTTAAAAGAGGGAAATTTAAAGGATGAAATACCCAAAGGATCGGAGAAGCATCTTAATATTCGGGAAGACGGAACCCGGTATAGGGCTGAAAGGATTTGGGTACCAAAATTTGGAGATATGAGAGAAATGGTACTTAGAGAAGCTCATAAAACCAGATACTCAATACATCCTGGAACGGGAAAGATGTACAAGGATCTCAAGAAACATTTTTGGTGGCCGGGTATGAAAGCCGATGTTGCTAAATACGTAGGAGAATGTTTGACGTGTTCTAAGGTCAAAGCTGAGCATCAGAAACCATCAGGTCTACTTCAACAACCCGAAATCCCAGAATGGAAATGGGAAAACATTACCATGGATTTCATCACTAAATTGCCAAGGACTGCAAGTGGTTTTGATACTATTTGGGTAATAGTTGATCGTCTCACCAAATCAGCACACTTCCTGCCAATAAGAGAAGATGACAAGATGGAGAAGTTAGCACGACTGTATTTGAAGTAAGTCATCTCCAGACATGGAATACCAATCTCTATTATCTCTGATAGGGATGGCAGATTTATTTCAAGATTCTGGCAGACATTACAGCAAGCATTAGGAACTCGTCTAGACATGAGTACTGCCTATCATCCACAAACTGATGGGCAGAGCTAAAGGACGATACAAACGCTTGAAGACATGCTCCGAGCATGTGTTATTGATTTCGGAAACAGTTGGGATCGACATCTACCGTTAGTAGAATTTTTCTACAACAACAGCTACCATTCAAGCATTGAGATGGCACCGTTTGAAGCACTTTATGGTAGAAAGTGCAGGTCTCCGATTTGTTGGAGTGAAGTGGGGGATAGACAGATTACGGGTCCGGAGATTATACAAGAAACTACCGAGAAGATCATCCAAATTCAACAACGGTTGAAAACCTCCCAAAGTCGACAAAAGAGCTACGCTGATATTAAAAGAAAAGATATAGAATTTGAAATTGGAGAGATGGTCATGCTTAAAGTTGCACCTTGGAAAGGCGTTGTTCGATTTGGTAAACGAGGGAAATTAAATCCAAGGTATATTGGACCATTCAAGATTATTGATCGTGTTGGACCAGTAGCTTACCGACTTGAGTTACCTCAACAACTCGCGGCTGTACATAACACTTTCCACGTCTCGAATTTGAAGAAATGTTTTGCTAAAGAAGATCTCACTATTCCGTTTGATGAAATCCAAATCAACGAAAAACTTCAATTCATCGAAGAACCCGTCGAAATAATGGATCGTGAGGTTAAAAGACTTAAGCAAAACAAGATACCAATTGTTAAGGTTCGATGGAATGCTCGTAGAGGACCCGAGTTCACCTGGGAGCGTGAAGATCAGATGAAGAAGAAATACCCGCATCTATTTCCAGAAGATTCGTCAACACCTTCAACAGCTTAAAATTTCGGGACGAAATTTATTTAACGGGTAGGTACTGTAGTGACCCGAACTTTTCCATGTTTATATATATTAATTGAGATTGATATTTACATGATTAAATGTTTCCAACATGTTAAGCAATCAAACTTGTTAAGACTTGATTAATTGAAATAGGTTTCATATAGGCAATTGACCACCCAAGTTGACCGGTGATTCACGAACGTTAAAACTTGTAAAAACTATATGATGACATATATATGGTTATATATATAGTTAACATGATATTATGATAAGTAAACATATCATTAATTATATTAACAATGAACTACATATGTAAAAACAAGACTACTAACTTAATGATTTTGAAACGAGACATATATGTAACGATTATCGTTGTAACGACATTTAATGTATATATATCATATTAAGAGATATTCGTACATCATAATATCATGATAATATAATAATTTCATATCTTCATATTATATATTAATAATACAAATAATAATATTACAACCAATATTGATATTAATAATGAGAGTAATAATGATATTGATGTAATACTATAACAATTTTTATTTATATTTGTGTGTATACATATTTATTTATAACACTAAATGTACATAATAGTTTATTAATGTTCATGTTATTATATATATTATACATATATTTATATATACACATATATCTACATATTTACAAGCAATGGTTCGTGAATCATCGGGAGTAGTCAAAGGGTAATTAATTACATGAATATAGATTTCAATATTTCGAGACTCAACATTACAGATTTTGCTTATCGTGTCGGATGTAGTGACCCGAACTTTTCCATGTTTATATATATTAATTGAGATTGATATTTACATGATTAAATGTTTCCAACATGTTAAGCAATCAAACTTGTTAAGACTTGATTAATTGAAATAGGTTTCATATAGACAATTGACCACCCAAGTTGACCGGTGATTCACGAACGTTAAAACTTGTAAAAACTATATGATGACATATATATGGTTATATATATAGTTAACATGATATTATGATAAGTAAACATATCATTAATTATATTAACAATGAACTACATATGTAAAAACAAGACTACTAACTTAATGATTTTGAAACGAGACATATATGTAACGATTATCGTTGTAACGACATTTAATGTATATATATCATATTAAGAGATATTCGTACATCATAATATCATGATAATATAATAATTTAAAATCTCTTTTGATATTATAAATATTGGGTTAACAACATTTAACAAGATCGTTAACCTAAAGGTTTCAAAACAACATTTACATGTAACGACTAACGATGAGTTAACGACTCAGTTAAAATGTATATACATGTAGTGTTTTAATATGTATTCATACACTTTTGAAAGACTTCAAGACACTTATCAAAATACTTCTACTTAACAAAAATGCTTACAATTACATCCTCGTTCAGTTTCATCAACAATTCTACTCGTATGCACCCGTATTCGTACTCGTACAATACACAGCTTTTAGATGTATGTAATATTGGTATATACACTCCAATGATCAGCTCTTAGCAGCCCATGTGAGTCACCTAACACATGTGGGAACCATCATTTGGCAACTAGCATGAAATATCTCATAAAATTACAAAAATATGAGTAATCATTCATGACTTATTTACATGAAAACAAAATAACATATCCTTTATATCTAATCCATACACCAACGACCAAAAACACCTACAAACACTTTCATTCTTCAATTTTCTTCATCTAATTGATCTCTCTCAAGTTCTATCTTCAAGTTCTAAGTGTTCTTCATAAATTCCAAAAGTTCTAGTTTCATAAAATCAAGAATACTTTCAAGTTTGCTAGCTCACTTCCAATCTTGTAAGGTGATCATCCAACCTCAAGAAATCTTTGTTTCTTACAATAGGTTATCATTCTAATACAAGGTAATAATCATATTCAAACTTTGGTTCAATTTCTATAACTATAACAATCTTATTTTAAGTGATGATCTTACTTGAACTTGTTTTCGTGTCATGATTCTGCTTCAAGAACTTCGAGCCATCCAAGGATCCATTGAAGCTAGATCCATTTTTCTCTTTTCCAGTAGGTTTATCCAAGGAACTTAAGGTAGTAATGATGTTCATAACATCATTCGATTCATACATATAAAGCTATCTTATTCGAAGGTTTAAACTTGTAATCACTAGAACATAGTTTAGTAAATTCTAAACTTGTTCGCAAACAAAAGTTAATCCTTCTAACTTGACTTTTAAAATCAACTAAACATATGTTCTATATCTATATGATATGCTAACTTAATGATTTAAAACCTGGAAACACGAAAAACACCGTAAAACCGGATTTACGCCGTCGTAGTAACACCGCGGGCTGTTTTGGGTTAGTTAATTAAAAACTATGATAAACTTTGATTCAAAAGTTGTTATTCTGAGAAAATGATTTTTATTATGAACATGAAACTATATCCAAAAATTATGATTAAACTCAAAGTGGAAGTATGTTTTCTAAAATGGTCATCTAGACGTCGTTCTTTCGACTGAAATGACTACCTTTATAAAAACGACTTGTAACTTATTTTTCCGACTATAAACCTATACTTTTTCTGTTCAGATTCATAAAATAGAGTTCAATATGAAACCATAGCAATTTGATTCACTCAAAACGGATTTAAAATGAAGAAGTTATGGGTAAAACAAGATTGGATAATTTTTCTCATTTTAGCTACGTGAAAATTGGTAACAAATCTATTCCAACCATAACTTAATCAACTTGTATTGTATATTATGTAATCTTGAGATACCATAGACACGTATACAATGTTTCGACCTATCATGTCGACACATCTATATATATTTCGGAACAACCATAGACACTCTATATGTGAATGTTGGAGTTAGCTATACAGGGTTGAGGTTGATTCCAAAATATATATAGTTTGAGTTGTGATCAATACTGAGATACGTATACACTGGGTCGTGGATTGATTCAAGATAATATTTATCGATTTATTTCTGTACATCTAACTGTGGACAACTAGTTGTAGGTTACTAACGAGGACAGCTGACTTAATAAACTTAAAACATCAAAATATATTAAAAGTGTTGTAAATATATTTTGAACATACTTTGATATATATGTATATATTGTTATAGGTTCGTGAATCAACCAGTGGCCAAATGTTACTTCCCGACGAAGTAAAAATCTGTGAAAGTGAGTTATAGTCCCACTTTTAAAATCTAATATTTTTGGGATGAGAATACATGCAGGTTTTATAAATGATTTACAAAATAGACACAAGTACGTGAAACTACATTCTATGGTTGAATTATCGAAATCGAATATGCCCCTTTTTATTAAGTCTGGTAATCTAAGAATTAGGGAACAGACACCCTAATTGACGCGAATCCTAAAGATAGATCTATTGGGCTTAACAAACCCCATCCAAAGTACCGGATGCTTTAGTACTTCGAAATTTATATCATATCCGAAGGGTGTCCCGGAATGATGGGGATATTCTTATATATGCATCTTGTTAATGTCGGTTACCAGGTGTTCACCATATGAATGATTTTTATCTCTATGTATGGGATGTGTATTGAAATATGAAGTCTTGTGGTCTATTGTTACGATTTGATATATATAGGTTAAACCTATAACTCACCAACATTTTTGTTGACGTTTTAAGCATGTTTATTCTCAGGTGATTATTAAGAGCTTCCGCTGTCGCATACTTAAATAAGGACGAGATTTGGAGTCCATGCTTGTATGATATTGTGTAAAAACTGCATTCAAGAAACTTATTTTGTTGTAACATATTTGTATTGTAAACCATTATGTAATGGTCGTGTGTAAACAGGATATTTTAGATTATCATTATTTGATAATCTACGTAAAGCTTTTTAAACCTTTATTGATGAAATAAAGGTTATGGTTTGTTTTAAAATGAATGCAGTCTTTGAAAAACGTCTCATATAGAGGTCAAAACCTCGCAACGAAATCAATTAATATGGAACGTTTTTAATCAATAAGAACGGGACATTTCATCGGAAACCTATAAAGATTAAAGTTTAAATTTGATCGGAAATTTCCGGGTCATCACAGTACCTACCCGTTAAAGAAATTTCGTCCCGAAATTTGATCAAGGTCGTCATGGCTAACTATAAAAATGATTTCATGACAAATATGAGTTGATAAATAGAGTTTTATCATCATTGAGTAATATGGATGAAACCATTTGATTTTGTGAAGAGTACGAGTGAAGCAATCACCAAAGAGTGAAATGATTAGGTATAGATTCGTCATATCTTTTGACGTAGATAGGATTGATTTCCCAAGTTCAAGTGATTTGGAGGAAATTTTCGTAATAAGATTTGATTCTTCAGTAATCAAGGGAATTAGGATCCGCTTTAAATCCGATCATCTGTTTTGATTGCTCTGTCGGATATTTCACTATAAATCCACCCCCGTCGTTTCCTTACAACTCACACCTTCTATTCTTTCTCCCTCAATTCGTACTTTAAAGCATTCATTAATATGCTCCATCCAATACTGATTCTTGATATACTCCTAACCTTCATATCTGTCATTCTTCTCTTTCATCTACCACCGGAGGATTTTATTTACTTCTACTATTATCTTGGGGTTATAATGTTATTAATTTTCCCGTGGCAATACGTATTGATATGCACGGTTTGTAATTTATGTGATGTTGTCGAGCTTTATATTTTCTTTTATATTCAAGTGTCCCATACTTTTGTCTCCTCTTCCCGACTACAAGTCAAGCGAATAACGGTCCGGAATTCGTAGGTATGGATTTTGAAATGAACATAGTTAATGTTCTAAGAAGGAAATTGTAATGGCACGATCTTGATTTGGTAAATTACCAGATTATCTGGAAAGATAGAACTATCAAGAAAATATGTTCTTAATATGTTTAGAGATTGAGTAGAATGCCAGAGTCATGTAAATGGCACATGATGACGGTATGTTCTGTGAATCATCACGTTCCATTAGAAACTCAACATGAATTACTATAATATAATCACGTTGATCAAGTGTCATTATATTATACTAACTCATACTTCAGTTCCCAACACTACTTCAAAAAATTCAGAATTTAAATTCGATTTTTTTTTTTCAGAATTCAGAAACTAAAACAGTTTCCTTTCTGGGATAACACTGATATCGCGAAGAGATAAATGATCTCAGATGAGAATAGGTATGAAAATATCTTCAGAAATATCGAGGATATTTATAATGAAAGATACGATGATATCTTAGAATTTCTAATATCGATGGATGATGCAGAAGATTTTCCCGTAAAGGTTTAGAGTCAGGAGCAAGGTATTCGATAATAACTTCAGCAGGCACTGAATCATTTGGATTCTTTGAAGGCAGGTTTAGTCTTTGTGATTTGTCCATGGCCTTCATCATAGTTTGCTCATTTTGTTTTCCAGTACCAATTTTCTATTGAGTGTTTCCAACACTCCATTCTTTATCATCAAACTTTTGGCCATTAAGAGCATCTACAACTTTTGCTGCTTCATCAGCATTTTCAGAACTCAGAGATCTGATTCGTAAGATAGAGTGCTTTTCAAGAATTCAGAGATTCTGAATTAAAATTCATCGGCCCAAAAGATATACGTTATATATAGATATATAACTGTTGACGTAGGAACGCTGTGAAATTCGAGAATTAATTATTAATGCTTCCCGGTATTTGGTATGGCAACTATCACTACAAGATGTCGATGAGTACATGATAGGGTTTTAATAGATAAATATAGTGATTTTTTGGAGAGATTTAAGCTAAGGAGCAACGAGATTGTTGGTATGTATGCTGTTAATGTGGTGGGATATAAGTGGTTCTCCGGTAACATTGACGAAAGGCAAACTTATATATCAAGGTTATAATAAGGTTGTTTCGAACGAAAAGTCGAAGTTGACTTACTGGAGCTGTGACAAAATTGGCTAATTTGGAAAGAGATTGAAAAGTTATTTTCGGTAATAATAACGCTAAAGGAAATTAGCACAGCTACGCATTAAACGTTTACTCAGTTTTCGAGAGTTTTCAGGTACATAACTATACGCATCAATCTTTTCTTCCATAGATGAAGTGCGGTTGGTTCATCCTCCCGATTGAGGTGTTTTCACGAATTACGAAAGGTTTGAACGCAGATTATAATCGTCAATATACAAATGAGGTTTAAGATGAAATCAAGTGACAAATTTGAGGAAATATTTAACTGTAGTAGATGTAATTTATTTACGATCTTTTAAGTCAAAATATGTTGTATTTAATATTTCCTACTCTTGTAATACTTTTTAATTGTCCATGATAGTAGTCTAATAGTTCAATAGTTCCACCAAAACTAGTATATTTTAAGGAAATAGTCATATAAGAACTGTTAGCTTGGAACAGTCAGCTAGAATTTAGTTAGTATAAGTTTAAAATTTTACGTAGTTAATTAATTGGTTACTAATCAATTTTATTTTGTTCATTATTTTCTTCATTATGCCACTTGTCAAATCTTGACTTGGATTCTGATCGGTCAAAATCCAAATATGAAATTGAATTTGGATGAAAATAGTTGTTCTTTGGTGAACGGATACGTATATGTGTGATTGTACGTAGGATAGTAAATGACTGTTGAATTAAATTTGAAGAATGTACTGTGTAACTTATTAATGTGAAATCTAAATATTCCTCGGGTATTACCTACCCGTTAAAATATTTTCACCATTAACAGTTTGTACAAAAGAATTTTTAATCACAATCTTTATGAAAATATATATACATATATATTTTCTTCAGATGTAATCATGGATTTAATGAGTCAATATAATATTAGACTCATTTGATCTTCGGTTTGAGCTAGAATAAGTAATCTCTAAAACTATTAGGATCCACATATTCTTCGCAGAATATTGATGAAGTTATGGATCAATACTTCATCGATAATTATTAGGATCCACATATTCTTCGCAGAATATTAATGAAGTTATGGTCCAATACTTCATTGTTAATTGCTGTTGATACTCCTTGGTATCTATGGTGAGTATGATGTTGATGTTCGTGGGACAGATTGTGATGTTGACGTGTGGGATGCGGATGTTGCTGTTGGTGATGGTGGTACTGTTGATGTTGCTGAAGCTGGTAAGTTTTGCACCATATTCTCCACATTGATTACTCGAGCGCGAAGTTCGTTGACTTCTTATATTACTCCGGGATGATTGTCGGTCGTAACAAGCAAATGAATAAGGTTTAAAATTTTAGATAGAATCTAATCGTGGCAAGGTATTCGGGAAATGAGTATGAAAACCGTGTTTCAGATTGGTTCGTCGGCGAGTGCTTCAGGTTCATCGCCAAGAGGGAAATTTGGTTGATGGAAAGTATCGCCTTCTTCTCGTCTTCATTGATTGAGTAGACTACGAACTCATCAGATGAATTGGGGATGACTGATTGATTGGTTCATTCTGGTTACGCTGCCTTCGGAGCTGGAGTGGGACTCCATATCGGAATCCGAGGGACTTAAACTAGTGGTAAGTTCCATTGCGTACGATTGAATAAAGGATTTTTCGATATGAAATGATTTTCGGATATCGGATGATATTCTAATTACATAAAATACCTATACATAGTACAGAAGATCTCGTAGATTACGGAGGAATTTACGGAATACGTCAGGCAAAGTTTACAGTAACAGATATGCTAAGATATGAATTAGCAGATACGTTAAGATATGAATTTTGTCTATACACTATTCATGCAATCAATGCAGTAAGACGTGTTTAGACTAAGAATGATAAGCAGGTAATTTTCGACAAGAAATGATAAACAAAACTTTTGACATGCAGACCAGGTTCAAGTCCAGACTCATTAATATAACCTAACAACTACTAGGTCGAAGTCCAGACTTCACTAATGCATCCTAACAACTACCTGTTAGACACACTAATGCAGACCTGGTTCGCTAAGACCATCGCTCTGATGCCAACTGAAATGCCCCGTCCTAATCCATCCGGACGAAGTCCATATCGATTATAAACGATTCATAATAGTTAGTTACATTGCGAGGTACTTGACCTCTAAATGATACATTTTACAAACATTGCATTCGTTTTTAAAAGACAAACTTTCATTTCATCGAATGTTGACAGGTATGCATACCATTTCATAATATCGAAACTATAAATGACCTAATCCGTCATTTACTTAATAATAATCTCTAATGAACTTCAACGACTCGAATGCAACATCTTTTGAAATATGTCATGAATGACTCCAAGTAATATCCTTAAAATGAGCTAATGCACAGCGGAAGATTTCTTTCAAACCTGAGAATAAACATGCTTTCAAGTGTCAACCAAAAGGTTGGTGAGTTCATTAGTTTATAGTAATCATTTCATTTTCATCATTTTAATAGACCAGAAGATTTTCATTTTTCATTTCCATAAATATCATTCTCATAGCAGGCATTTCGCATCTTACTAGAGATAAAAATCATTCATATGTAGAACACCTGGTAACCGACATTAACTAGATGCATAGAGAATATCCCCATCATTCCGGAACTCTCATCGGAATGATAAATCGAAGTACTAAAGCACCCCGTATCGAGTGAGGCTCGTTGGGCCAAATAGATCTATCTTTAGGATTCGCGTCAATTGGTGTCAGAACACCAATTCATAGGTTACCAAGTTAAAAAGGGGTATATTCGGTTCGATAAAGTCAACATAGAATGTAGTTTCGATTACTTGTCTATTTCGTAAAACATTCATAAAAGTTGCGCATGAATTCTCAGCCCAAAAATGTAAAAGGGTAAAAAGGCAAATGAAACTCACGCATATAATTATTGTAAAACAGTTAATAAAACATTTGCATGTATTCTCAGCCCCAAAAATGTAACGAGTAAAAGGGGATCAAATGAAACTCACGCATATAATTATTGTAAAACAGTTAATAAAACATTTGCATGTATTCTCAGCCCCAAAAATGTAAAGAGTAAAAGGGGAGCAAATGAAACTCACGCATATAATTATTGTAAAACAGTTAATAAAACATTTGCATGTATTCTCAGTCCCAAAACTATATATTGCAAAAGCATTTAAAAAGGGAGTAATGAAACTCACGCATATAATTATTGTAAAACAGTTAATAAAACATTTGCATGTATTCTCAGCCCCAAAAATGTAAAGAGTAAAAGGGAGCAAATGAAACTCACCTAATGTATTTTGTAGTAAAAATACATAGAACGACATTGAACAAGTATAGGGTTGGCCTCGGATTCACGAACCTATATTATTCATTTATGTATATTAACATATGTAACGGAAATCGAACATATATATATATATATATATATATATATATATATATATATATATATATATATATATATATATATATATATATATATATATATATATATATATATCATTAGTGATTTTAATTGTTATTTTATATCATGAGTTTTATTAACAACTTAATTAGATATATTTCTTTTTGTATAGATAATTAACATTTATTACTAAAGTATTAATATAGTTAGATTTTATGTCCTAAATATATTTTTATATAGACAATCTTTATTTAATATATAAATAATACTAATGATAAAAGTAATACTACTTATGATAAAAAAATATGATAATTCTAATAATAATAAAAGTGATACTTTTAATAGTAAAAATGATAGTTTAAATAAAAGGTTAATTTCAATAATAATGAAAAAAAAATACTTTTAGTAATAGAGATCATAATAATATTATTAACGATAATAATAACTATTATAATAATTTTTCTACTAATGATAATAATGATAATAATGTTAATGGTTTTATTAGTAATAAATATAATAATAACAATAATGGTCTTACTCATAATGGTGTTACTAATAATATCCTTAATACTAATAATAAAACTAATACTAATAACAATAATTCTAAAAATAATAATTTTATTAATAATGATACTTATATTGATAGTAATAATAATAATCACACTTATTTTACTAATAATAATAATAATAATAATAATAATAATAATAATAATAATAATAATAATAATAATAATAATAATAATAATAATAATAATAATAATAATAATAATAATAATAATAACTAATAATAGTAATGATAGAAATAAAGTAAAAATGTATACCCTTAAAGCTTTGTCTAAAAAGAATGCTCCAAACGGGTTTCGAACCCAAGTCCTCTTGCTCACCCTCATCATACTTAACCACTAGACTATTTCGTTTTTCTGGTTATCATATCATTTATTTTTAACCCTTTATTCGCCTGTTTCTTTCCCCCTTCTTTTTCTAAAAAGAAATGACATGGCTGAGGGTTGAACCCGCGACCTCTCGATACTCAACAACAACTTAAACCATTCTACTATTCCTACTTTTCTGTTATAATTCGCAGCCCAAATATATTTAACCGATTTCCTAGCTCATCCCAGTTTATTCATGGCCCAACATCAATCAATTTCAGCCCAACATAGGAAAACAATTTCGGCTCAATTAAAACGTATGGCAGCCCAAAACAAAACCTAATTAAACTATTTGATTCATTAGCCAATTAAACCTGTGAAAGTGATCGATGGATAAATGAATGTGGGGTTCGTCTGGGACACAAATACATCATCAAATCATCATCATCTCATCATCTTCCATTAACATATTCATAGCACAGTTTACCGACAAAGTGAGTAATAATACTTTATATAAATTTTCAAGTATATTCATAAGTATCTTACTTTTCGTTGGTTCATCATCCACAATATCACTATTTCAATTCTATAAACTGCCCGACAGAAAAACAGTAACAAACGTATATCTTCGTGGGTGTGTGATGGTGGTGATTTGGTTTGGGTTCATGATTTGTGTTCGATCAAAACGGAAATAAAATGATGGTTTGTTGTTTGTGACTCGATAGGAAAAGAAAAGATGCAACATTTAGTTATTAATCGACGGTTACAGGTGCATGTTATGTGGGTGGTTTGAGTGGTGTTTCATTTGAAGAATAATAAGAAGATGGTGGGTTTGGATGGTGGTCATTGCTTTTAAGTGGTGATGGATATTTGTTGATAATAGTTATGGTGATGAATAAATGATCGATGGTGGTGAAAAGGGTGACGATTGAACGGTTACAACTTGTTAGGAGTCTGGTGGTTGAAGATGGTAATCAAAACAACAAATAGGAATAGCAGGCTTTTGTTGAAGTATGATATCGAGTAACACAAAATAATAGAAGTTATTTTGTAGTACATTAGTGAAATATAAAACGAACATGAGATTGAAGCCGAACTTACAGGTCGAGCAGCAGTAGTTAGGAGACTGCAAGTGGCGGTGGAATGATTGTTTTGAGTGTGGTGTTGTTCATCGACATCTAAACATAAAGACAGAAGTATGTATAGCAGCAATGATATTGCAAGTCTTGTGGTTAATGGGTGATGGTTGTACGTGTGTTAGTATCTCTATATGTAAAGGTATATAGATATTAATTTAGATAGGAGATAGATAGTTGTGAAAGTGATTTAAAATAGAAAGCAAAATAACTTGACCAATCATTCAATCAAATACACTAATTTAAATATATAATTGAAAGTTATTTTGTAGCAAGAACAGGTGGACAGATTTCAATCAAGGAGAAAAATAAAAAAAGGCAGAAAGGGACTTGAAAATGATTTTGTTTGATAATGCAAAAGGAATTGACATGTATTTCAATCAGCAAGAAAATTAAAAGTATGAAAAGGACTGAAACAGATTCGTTCAATGATCTCATATATTACATTTACATTTAGTATTGATAATTAATATATATTAATAATAATATTATTATTAATGATAAATGTAGTAAATTTTATTATTTTATTATTTTATCTTAACTATAATAAATAATCATAATAATAATCAAAATTCTAATAATAATGGCATTAATAATATTATTAGTGATACTAATAATAATCATAATACTAATTTGATATTATTATGATAATAATAATAACAATCTAACAATTTATACATATTAAATTTCATATCTTCATATTATATATTAATAATACAAATAATAATATTACAACCAATATTGATATTAATAATGAGAGTAATAATGATATTGATGTAATACTATAACAATTTTTATTTATATTTGTGTGTATACATATTTATTTATAACACCAAACGTACATAATAGTTTATTAATGTTCATGTTATTATATATATTATACATATATTTATATATACACATATATCTACATATTTATAAGCAATGGTTCGTGAATCATCGGGAGTAGTCAAAGGGTAATTAATTACATGAATATAGATTTCAATATTTCGAGACTCAACATTACAGATTTTGCTTATCGTGTCAGAAACCTATAAAGATTAAAGTTTAAATTTGATCGGAAATTTCTGGGTCATCACAAAATCACTCAAAACGGATTAGAAATGAAGAAATGGCGAGTAAAGCAAAATTGGTAAAAAC
Organism: Rutidosis leptorrhynchoides; assembly: GCF_046630445.1. Taxonomy (NCBI): domain Eukaryota; kingdom Viridiplantae; phylum Streptophyta; class Magnoliopsida; order Asterales; family Asteraceae; genus Rutidosis; species Rutidosis leptorrhynchoides. Next base: position 570,447,492 of record NC_092334.1, read on the forward strand.
TACACTTTTTAGCTACGTGAAAATTGGTAACAAATCTATTCCAACCATAACTTAATCAACTTATATTGTATATTATGTAATCTTGAGATACCATAGACACGTATACAATGTTTCGACCTATCATGTCGACACATCTATATATATATTGCGGAACAACCATAGACATTCTATATGTGAATGTTGGAGTTAGCTATACAGGGTTGAGGTTGATTTCAAAATATATATATAGTTTGAGTTGTGATCAATACTGAGATATGTATACACTGGGTCGTGGATTGATTCAAGATATATATTAAATTATTCATGTACAATCAATTGTGGATTTCTAACGTTGGACCGCTAACTGGACAACTTAAATCATCAACACGTAATAAAGAAAATATTGTGAATATATTTCGATCATATTTTGATATATGTATATATTGTTATAGGTTCGTGAATCAACCCGTGGCCAAGTCTAAATTCTCGACGAAGTGATAATCGGTGAAAGTGAGTTATAGTCCCACTTTTAAAATCTAATATTTTTGGGATGAGAATACATGCAGTTTTATAAATGTTTTACAAAATAGACACAAGTAATTGAAACTACATTATATGTGTGAATGATCGAAGCCGAATATGCCCCTTTTGCTTGGTAACCTAGGAATTAGGGAACATCACTAATTTTGAGAATTAGTGCACCCCTAATTGACGCAAATCCTAAAGATAGATCTATTGGGCCTAACGAACCCCATCCATGATTGCGGATGCTTTAGTACTTCGATGTTGTTTTATATCATGTTCAATGGATTTCCCGGAATGATAGGGGATATTCTTATATGCATCTAGTTAATGTCGGTTACCAGGTGTTCACCATATGAATGATTTTTATCTCTGCAGTTTGCGAAATGCCTGATTTGAGATGGTTGTTATGAAAAATGAAATCTTGTGGTATATTATTATTATGATTTGATAAATGTAGAAATTAAACCTATAACTCACCAACATTTTTGTTGACGTTTAAAGCATGTTTATTCTCAGGTGATTGTTAAGAGCTTTCGCTGTCGCATACTTAAATAAGGACAAGATTTGGAGTCCATGCTTGTATGATATTGTATAAAAACTGCATTCAAGAAACGTATTTCGATGTAACATATTTGTATTGTAAACTATTATGTAATGGTCGTGTGTGAACAGGATATTTTAGATTATCATTATTTGATAATCTACGTAAAGCTTTTTAAACCTTTATCGATGAAATAAAGGTTATGGTTTGTTTTAAAAATGAATGCAGTCTTTGAAAAACGTCTCATATAGAGGTCAAAACCTCGCAACGAAATCAATTAATATGGAACGTTTTTAATCAATAAGGACGGGACATTTCAGTTGGTATCCGAGCGTTGGTCTTAGAGAACCAGAAATTTGCATTAGTGTGTGTCTAACCGAGTTTGTTAGGATGCATTAGTAAGTCTGGACTTCGACCGTGTTTTTCTTAAAAAATGATTGCTTAAATAAATTTTGTTGGAAACTATATATTTTTAACATGTGAATATTATGTGAGATATTAATCTCTTAACGTGTTTGATATTATGCGATAGATGTCTACCTATAGTACAAGTCCCATTGACTCACCTAATAATAATGAAGAGTCAAATGTAATTTGGAATGATTCATGGACTGATTCACAAGTTCCCGAAGAGGAACCGGAAGAAGAAGAATCGGAACCGGAAGAAGAATTGGAACCGAAAGAGGAGGAACCAGAGGAGGAGGAACCGGAAGAAGAAATAGAACCGGTGGGGAAATAATAAAACGGTTAAATAAAAGAAAATCCTCAACCAACCTACCAAGGTTAATTATGGTCAATGGTGTTTCCGCCAAGGAAGCAAAATATTGGGAGGATTACCAATTCTCTGATGAATTGGATGCCGAAGAGGATTCCGATGATGTTATAGAAATTAGCCCAACTAAATTTAAAAAGGCAAAAGAAAATAATAAGGGAAAGGGCATAAAAATAGAGAAATCTAATTCCAACCCCGATGAACTTTATATGTATCGTCAACCCCCGAATTCCTTAAGTTGTAACAATGACCCGGGAACCTCTAAACCACCAGGTTTTTCTAAACCGTTGTGGAAAACAACAGCTCGTATTAGGGGAACATCATATATCCCTAGAAACTTAGCAAAAAGAACCAAGTTCGAAGAAGAAGAAATGAGTGAGTCAGAATAAGAAAGTGGTAATCATACGGAGTAATATATGTAATATAGTGTGCTTGTGCTTTATGATATATGTAAAAATTGCTTGTATTATTTAATAAGTATCTTTTATGAATCTAATCCTTGTCTATTTTACAGTATAAAAACATAAAATGGATGTTAAGGATAGGCGACCAAATATTTTAGAAGACCTACCCGGAGACATGATTGATGAAATCTTGTCTAGAGTTGGTCAGAATTCCTCGGCACAACTATTTATGGCAAAATCAGTTTGTAAGACATTCGAAGAACGTTCCAAGAATGCCTTAATTTATAAAAGACTTTCGTTTGAAAGATGGGGGATATCACATTGGAAAGTCCATAAGTTACGATGTGTTTACTTTGACGCATATATTGCGGGGAACCCAAATGCTATTTTACGCAACGGGTTAAGAAATTATTTTGACTCAACGTATCCGAACATAGGACTTCGTGATTTAGAAAAAGCGGCTAACATGCAACATAAAGAAGCATGTTATGCTTACGGGTTAGTAATGTTCGCTTCTCACCAAAATGAGAAAAAGAACATAGGATTACAATTATTAAATAGGACATTCCCACAAGTGACGGATTCGGTAATTAGGGTAAGAAACGAGGTTTTTAGGTTATTACGAGACTGTTGGTCATTACGTAACCTTCATCCTTTTGACGACGTTACAACACGTTGTCTTACTATCAGTCACAACGGTTATGTTCCACAAGACCAAGGATGGGAAGTGGTATTAGTAAAACCAGAATGCATGACTTGTTTCTGGACGTATGAATTACGTGTCTTTATTGCCTTTGCTGAATGCCTTGCGCATTAACTAGAATTATCTTCACAACTACTTTGTATCAAAGTTTTATGTGCTATATTTCATGCTATATGTAAAATAGCGGTATTGTAAGTTTGCAAAATAATGTATAAAAGTTTGATTATGAAATTTTTTTTTATGATTAGTTTTTCATATAGAATTGTAGTAGTTGAAATGGTATATTAGCTACTAAGTATGAACTTAACGGGTAGGTACTACCCGGATTAAAAATTATGAAATGCTAATATGATGAAAAAACTTTTATAAATAAGTTCATATTATGCTACGAAATACTATTGACTACTCTTGATATTCTATATGATTAACTCGTTTCTTTTGGCTATTTATGAAGGAAATGGCACCAACTACTCGAAATACCGTGAGTATGAATGAAGTGGAGTTCCGTACCTTTCTTGCTGCGAACATAGCCGCAGTACAGGCTGCGATGCATAATAACAACAATAACTCTGAAACTAGCAACGGAACAAACGCCGCAAGAACTCGTGTCGGATGTTCCTACAAAGAATTCACTGCCTGTAAACCGCTGGAATTCAATGGAACCGAGGGTCCAATCGGATTAAAATGATGGACTGAAAAGGTCGAATCGGTATTTGCTATAAGTAAGTGTGCTAAAGATGACAAAGTGAAATACGCTACGCATACCTTCACAGGTACTGCGTTAACATGGTGGAACACCTACCTCGAGCAGGTGGGACAAGATGCTGCGTACGCACTACCGTGGTCAGCATTCAAGCATTTAGTAAACGAGAAATACCGTCCCAGGAACAAGGTCAATAAACTCAAGGCGGAGCTTAGAGGGTTACAAATGCAAGGTTTCGACATTACCGCATACGAATGAAGATTCACAGAGTTGTGCTTACTGTGTCCAAAAGCATTCGAGGATGAAGAAGAAAAGATCGACGCGGTTGTAAAAGGGTTACCAGAAAGGATCCAGGAAGATGTGAGTTCAAACGAACCTGCCTCCATACAAAAGGCAAGTCGAATGGCTCACAAGCTCGCAAACTAGATTGAAGGAAGAATGAAAAAGCAAGAGGTCGAAGAGGTCAATATGAAACAACTCAAGAGAAAGTGGGAGAAAACCAGTGGCATAAGTCACCAATACAACAACAATCACAACCAAAATTGCAATAACTATCCCAACAACCGCAACATCAATCATAACCATAAACGCACCTTTGTTCGCAACAACAACCGTTTCAACAATAATAACACCCGCAACAACAATAACAATCCCAACAACAATCTCAATAACAACAATGGCAACAACAATCAGAACAATAAATGTCCAAGATGTGAAGAAAATCTCACAGGGTTTTGCTCGACATTTTGCACCAAGTGTAAAAGAAATGGTCACAGCACGATAAAGTGTGGGCTCTACGGACCAACGTATAACAGAACTAAAGGAACAAATTATGTCGGAGCTAATAATGTCGGAATAGATAATGCCGCCATAGTTTGCTTTGCATGAGGAAAACCGGGCCACATTAGTAGAAAATGCCCAAATCAGGGGAATACTAACGAGCAGGGTCGTGGAAGAGTTTTCAACATCAACGCGGCAGAAGCGCAAGAAGACCCAGAACTTGTTACGGGTACGTTTCTTATTGACGATAAACCTGCTTATGTTTTATTTGATTCGGGTGCGGATAAAAGCTATATGAGTAGAGATTTTTGTGCTAAATTAAATGGTCCATTGACGCCTATGAATAATAAATTTCTACTCGAATTAGCAAACGGTAACTTAATGTCAGCAGATAAAATATGTCGGGATCGTGAAATTAAACTGGTTGGCGAAGTATTTAAGATTAATTTGATACAAGTAGTGTTAGGGAGTTTTGATGTGATAATCGGCATGGATTGGATGAAAAAGGAGAGAGCATAGGTCGTGTGTTACGAAAATGCGATTCACATTGTACGAGAAGAAGGAAAACCTTTAATGGTGTACGGAGAGAAGAGCAACGCGAAGTTAAATCTTATTAGTAATCTGAAGGCTCAAAAACTAATAAGAAAAGGTTGCTATGCCTTTCTAGCACATGTTGAGAAGGTGCAAACCGAAGAAAAGAACATCAATGATGTTTCCGTCGCAAAAGAATTTCCCGACGTATTTCCGAAAGAATTACCGGGACTACCTCCACATCGATCTGTTGAATTTCAAATAGATCTTGTACCAGGAGCTGCACCAATAGCTCGTGCTCCATACAGACTCGCACCTAGTGAAATGAAGGAACTCCAAAGCCAATTACAAGAACTTGTGAGCGTGGTTTCATTCGACCAAGCACATCACCATGGGTAGCACCGGTGTTATTTGTCAAGAAGAAGGATGGTTCGTTCAGATTGTGTATTGATTACATAGAATTGAACAAGCTTACTATCAAGAACCGTTATCCCCTACCGAGAATCGACGACTTATTTGATCAACTACAAGGCTCGTGAGTTTATTTAAAGATTGATTTACGTTTCGGATATCATCAAATGCGGGTAAAGGAGGATGATATTCCAAAGACTGCTTTCAGAACACGTTACGGTCATTACGAGTTTATGGTTATGCCATTTGGGTTGACTAACGCACCAGCTGTGTTCATGGACCTCATGAACCAAGTGTGTGGACCATACCTTGACAAGTTTGTCATTGTCTTCATCGATGACATACTTATTTACTCAAAGAATGATCAAGAGCACGGTGAACATTTGAGAAAGGTGTTAGAAGTATTGAGGAAGGAAGAATTGTACGCTAAGTTTTCAAAGTGTTCATTTTGGTTCGAAGAAGTTCAATTCCTCGGTCACATAGTGAACAAAGAAGGTATTAAGTGAAATGTCCCGTTCTTATTGATTAAAAACGTTCCATATTAATTGATTTCGTTGCGAGGTTTTGACCTCTATATGAGACGTTTTTCAAAGGCTGCATTCATTTTAAAACAAACCATAACCTTTATTTCATCAATAAAGGTTTAAAAAGCTTTACGTAGATTATCAAATAATGATAATCTAAAATATCCTGTTTACACAAGACCATTACATAATGGTTTACAATACAAATATGTTACAATAAAATAAGTTTCTTGAATGCAGTTTTTACACAATATCATACAAGCATGGACTCCAAATCTCGTCCTTATTTAAGTATGCGACAGCGGAAGCTCTTAATAATCACCTGAGAATAAACATGCTTAAAACGTCAACAAAAATGTTGGTGAGTTATAGGTTTAACCTATATATATCAAATCATAATAATAGACCACAAGATTTCATATTTCAATACATATCCCATACATAGAGATAAAAATCATTCATATGGTGAACACCTGGTAACCGACATTAACAAGATGCATATAAAATAATATCCCCATCATTCTGGGATCCTCCTTCGGACATGATATAAATTTCGAAGTACTAAAGCATCAGGTACTTTGGATGGGGCTCGTTGGGCCCGATAGATCTATCTTTAGGATTCGCGTCAATTAGGGTGTCTGTTCCCTAATTCTTAGATTACCAAACTTAATAAAAAGGGGCATATTCGATTTCGATAATTCAACCATAGAATGTAGTTTCACGTACTTGTGTCTATTTTGTAAATCATTTATAAAACCTGCATGTATTCTCATCCCAAAAATATTAGATTTTAAAAGTGGGACTATAACTCACTTTCACAGATTTTTACTTAGTCGGGAAGTAAGACTTGGCCACTGGTTGATTCACAAACCTATAACAATATATACATATATATCAAAGTATGTTCAAAATATATTTACAACACTTTTAATATATTTTGATGTTTTAAGTTTATTGAGTCAGCTGTCCTCGTTAGTAACCTACGACTAGTTGTCCACAGTTAGATGTACAGAAATAAATCGATAAATATTATCTTGAATCAATCCACGACCCAGTGTATACGTATCTCAGTATTGATCACAACTCAAACTATATATATTTTGGAATCAACCTCAACCCTGTATAGCTAACTCCAACATTCACATATAGAGTGTCTATGGTTGTTCCGAAATATATATAGATGTGTCGACATGATAGGTCGAAACATTGTATACGTGTCTATGGTATCTTAAGATTACATAATATACAATACAAGTTGATTAAGTTATGGTTGGAATAGATTTGTTACCAATTTTCACGTAGCTAAAATGAGAAAAATTATCCAATCTTGTTTTACCCATAACTTCTTCATTTTAAATCCGTTTTGAGTGAATCTAATTGCTATAGTTTCATATTGAACTCTATTTTATAAATATAAACAGAAAATGTATAGGTTTATAGTCGAAAAAATAAGTTACAAGTCGTTTTTGTAAAGGTAGTCATTTCAGTCGAAAGAACGACGTCTAGATGACCATTTTAGAAAACATACTTCCACTTTGAGTTTAACCATAATTTTTGGATATAGTTTCATGTTCATAATAAAAATCATTTTCTCAGAATAACAAATTTTAAATCAAAGTTTATCATAGTTTTTAATTAACTAACCCAAAACAGCCCGCGGTGTTACTACGACGGCGTAAATCCGGTTTTACGGTATTTTTCGTGTTTTCAGGTTTTAAATCATCAATTTAGCATATCATATAGATATAGAACATGTGTTTAGTTGATTTTAAAAGTCAAGTTAGAAGGATTAACTTTTGTTTGCGAACAAGTTTAGAATTAACTAAACTATGTTCTAGTGATTACAAGTTTAAACCTTCGAATAAGATAGCTTTATATGTATGAATCAAATGATGTTATGAACATCATTAATACCTTAAGTTCCTTGGATAAACCTACTGGAAAATAGAAAAATGGATCTAGCTTCAACGGATCCTTGGATGGCTCGAAGTTCTTGAAGCAGAATCATGACACGAAAACAAGTTCAAGTAAGATCATCACTTGAAATAAGATTGTTATAGTTATAGAAATTGAACCAAAGTTTGAATATGATTATTACCTTGTATTATAATGATAACCTACTGTAAGAAACAAAGATTTCTTGAGGTTGGATGATCACCTTACAAGATTGGAAGTGAGCTAGCAAACTTGAAAGTATTCTTGATTTTATGTAACTAGAACTTGTAGAATATATGAAGAACACTTAGAACTTGAAGATAGAACTTGAGAGAGATCAATTAGATGAAGAAAATTGAAGAATGAAAGTGTTTGTAGGTGTTTTTGGTCGTTGGTGTATGGATTAGATATAAAGGATATGTAATTTTGTTTTCATGTAAATAAGTCATGAATGATTACTCATATTTTTGTAATTTTATGAGATATTTCATGCTAGTTGCCAAATGATGGTTCCCACATGTGTTAGGTGACTCAAATGGGCTTCTAAGAGCTGATAATTGGAGTGTATATATCAATAGTACATACATCTAAAAGCTGTGTATTGTACGAGTACGAATACGGGTGCATACGAGTAGAATTGTTGATGAAACTGAACGAGGATGTAATTGTAAGCATTTTTGTTAAGTAGAAGTATTTTGATAAGTGTATTGAAGTCTTTCAAAAGTGTATAAATACATATTAAAACATTACATGTATATACATTTTAACTGAGTCGTTAAGTCATCGTTAGTCGTTACATGTAAATGTTGTTTTGAAACCTTTAGGTTAACGATCTTGTTAAATGTTGTTAACCCAATGTTTATAATATCAAATGAGATTTTAAATTATTATATTATCATGATATTATCATGTATGAATATCTCTTAATATGATATATATACATTAAATGTCTTTACAACGATAATCGTTACATATATGTCTCGTTTAAAAATCATTAAGTTAGTAGTCTTGTTTTTACATATGTAGTTCATTGTTAATATACTTAATGATATGTTTACTTATCATAGTATCATGTTAACTATATATATATCCATATATATGTCATCATATAGTTTTTACAAGTTTTAACGTTTGTGAATCACCGGTCAACTTGGGTGGTCAATTGTCTATATGAAACATATTTCAATTAATCAAGTCTTAACAAGTTTGATTGCTTAACATGTTGGAAACATTTAATCATGTAAATATCAATCTCAATTAATATATATAAACATGGAAAAGTTCGGGTCACTACGGTACCTACCCGTTAAATAAATTTCGTCCCGAAATTTTAAGCTGTTGAAGGTGTTGACGAATCTTCTGGAAATAGATGCGGGTATTTCTTCTTCATCTGATCTTCACGCTCCCAGGTGAAATCGGGTCCTCTACGAGCATTCCATCGAACCTTAACAATTCGTATCTTGTTTTGCTTAAGTCTTTTAACCTCACGATCCATTATTTCGACGGGTTCTTCGATGAATTGAAGTTTTTCGTTGATTTGGATTTCATCTAACGGAATAGTGAGATCTTCTTTAGCAAAACATTTCTTCAAATTCGAGACGTGGAAAGTGTTATGTACAGCCGCGAGTTGTTGAGGTAACTCAAGTCGGTAAGCTACTGGTCTGACACGATCAATAATCTTGAATGGTCCAATATACCTTGGATTTAATTTCCCTCGTTTAACAAATCGAACAACGCCTTTCCAAGGTGCAACTTTAAGCATGACCATCTCTCCAATTTCAAATTCTATATCTTTTCTTTTAATGTCAGCGTAGCTCTTTTGTCGACTTTGGGCGGTTTTCAACCGTTGTTGAATTTGGATGTTCTTCTCGGTAGTTTCTTGTATAATCTCCGGACCCGTAATCTGTTTATCTCCCACTTCACTCCAACAAATCGGAGACCTGCACTTTCTACCATAAAGTGTTTCAAACGGCTCCATCTCAATGCTTGAATGGTAGATGTTGTTGTAGGAAAATTCTGCTAACGGTAGATATCGATCCCAACTGTTTCCGAAATCAATAACACATGCTCGTAGCATGTCTTCAAGCGTTTGTATCGTCCTTTCACTCTGCCCATCAGTTTGTGGATGATAGGCAGTACTCATGTCTAGACGAGTTCCTAATGCTTGCTGTAATGTCTGCCAGAATCTTGAAATAAATCTGCCATCCCTATAAGAGATAATAGAGATTGGTATTCCATGTCTGGAGACGACTTCCTTCAAATACAGTCGTGCTAAATCTCCATCTTGTCATCTTCTCTTATTGGCAGGAAGTGTGCTGATTTAGTGAGACGATCAACTATTACCCAAATAGTATCAAAACCACTTGCAGTCCTTGGCAATTTAGTGATGAAATCCATGGTAATGTTTTCCCATTTCCATTCCAGGATTTAGGGTTGTTGAAGTAGACCTGATGGTTTCTGATGCTCAGCTTTGACCTTAGAACACGTCAAACATTCTCCTACGTATTTAGCAACATCAGCTTTCATACCCGGCCACCAAAAATGTTTCTTGAGATCCTTGTACATCTTCCCCGTTCTAGGATGTATTGAGTATATGGTTTTATGAGCTTCTCTAAGTACCATTTCGCTCATATCTCCAAATTTTGGTACCCAAATCCTTTCAGCCCTATACCGGGTTCCGTCTTCCCGAATATTAAGATGCTTCTCCGATCCTTTGGGTATTTCATCCTTTAAATTTCCCTCTTTTAAAACTCCTTGTTGCGCCTCCTTTATTTGAGTAGTAAGGTTATTATGAATCATTATATTCATAGATTTTACTCGAATGGGTTCTCTGTCCTTCCTGCTTAAGGCATCGGCTACCACATTTGCCTTCCCCGGGTGGTAACGAATCTCAAAGTCATAATCATTCAATAATTCAATCCACCTACGCTGCCTCATATTCAGTTGTTTCTGATTAAATATGTGTTGAAGACTTTTGTGGTCGGTATATATAATACTTTTGACCCCATATAAGTAGTGCCTCCAAGTCTTTAATGAAAAAACAACCGCGCCTAATTCCAAATCATGCGTCGTATAATTTTGTTCGTGAATCTTCAATTGTCTAGACGCATAAGCAATCACCTTCGTTCGTTGCATTAATACACAACCGAGACCTTACTTTGATGCGTCACAATAAATCACAAAATCATCATTCCCTTCAGGCAATGACAATATAGGTGCCGTAGTTAGCTTTTTCTTCAATAACTGAAACGCTTTCTCTTGTTCATCATTCCATTCAAATTTCTTCCCTTTATGCGTTAATGCAGTCAAGGGTTTTGCTATTTTGGAAAAGTATTGGATGAACCTTCTGTAGTAACCAGCTAGTCGTAAAAACTGGCGTATGTGTTTCGGAGTTTTCGGGGTTTCCCACTTTTCAACAGTTTCTATCTTTGTCGGATCCACCTTAATACCTTTTTTGTTCACTATGTGACCGAGGAATTGAACTTCTTCCAACCAAAATGCACACTTTGAAAACTTAGCGTACAATTCTTCCTTCCTCAATACTTCTAACACCTTTCTCAAATGTTCACCGTGTTCTTGGTCATTCTTTGAGTAAATAAGTATGTCATCAATGAAAACAATGACAAACTTATCAAGGTATGGTCCACACACTCGGTTTATAAGGTCCATGAACACAGCTGGTGCATTAGTTAAACCAAACGGCATGACCATAAACTCGTAATGACCGTAACGTGTTCTGAAAGCAGTCTTTGGAATATCATCTTCTTTCACCCGCATTTGATGATACCCGGAACGTAAGTCAATCTTTGAATAAACAGACGAGCCTTGTAGTTGATCAAATAAGTCGTCGATTCTCGGTAGTGGGTAGCGGTTCTTGATGGTTAGTTTGTTCAACTCTCGGTAGTCGATACACAACCTGAATGTACCATCTTTCTTCTTGACAAACAAAACAGGAGCTCCCCACGGTGATGTGCTTGGTCGAATGAAACCACGCTCTAAAAGTTCTTGTAATTGGCTTTACAGTTCTTTCATCTCGCTGGGTGCAAGTCTGTAAGGAGCACGAGCTATTGGTGCAGCTCCTGGTACAAGATCTATTTGAAATTCAACGGATCGATGTGGGGGTAATCCCGGTAATTCTTTCGAAAATACATCGGGAAATTCTTTTGCAATGGGAACATCATTGATGCTCTTTTCTTCAGTTTGTACTTTCTCGACGTCTGCTAGAACAGCATAGCAACCTTTTCTTATTAGTTTTTGTGCCTTCAAATTACTAATAAGATGTAGCTTCGTGTGCCCTTTTCTCCGTACACCATTAAGGGTTTTCCTTTTTCTCGTATAATGCGAATTGCATTTTTGTAACAAACAATCTCTGCTTTCACTTCTTTCAACCTGTCCATACCGATTATCACATCAAAACTCCCTAACTCTACTGGTATCAAATCAATCTTAAATGTTTTGCTAACCAGTTTAATTTCTCGATTCCGACATATATTATCTGCTGAAATTAATTTAACATTTGCTAATTCGAGTAAAAATTTACTATCCAAAGGTGTCAATGGACAACTTAATTTAGCACAAAAATCTCTACTCATATAGCTTCTATCCGCACCCGAATCAAATAAAACGTAAGCAGATTTATTGTCAATAAGAAACGTACCCGTAACAAGCTCCGGGTCTTCCTGTGCCTCTGCCGCATTAATATTGAAAAATCTTCCGCGGCCTTGTCCATTCGTGTTCTCCTGGTTCGGGCAATTTCTAATAATGTGGCCCGGTTTTCCACATTTATAACAAACTACATTGGCATAACTTGCTCCGACACTACTTGCTCCACCATTACTCGTTCCGACACCATTTATTCCTTTCGTTCTATTAACCCCTGGTCCGTAGACCTCACACTTCGCCGTGTTATGACCATTTCTTTTACACTTGTTGCAAAATTTGGTGCAGAACCCCGAGTGATACTTTTCACACCTTTGGCATAGCTGCTTCTGATTGTTGTTGTTGTTGCGGTTATTATTGTTATTGGGATGATTGTTGTAGTTGTTGTTGTTGTTGTTGTTGTTGTTGTTGTTGTTGTTGTTGTTGTTGTTGTTGGGCCGTTTGTTGTTGTTGTTGTTGTTGTTGAGCCGTTTGTTGTAGTTGCGATTGATGTTGCGATTGTTGGGATAATTGTTGCGATTATTGTTGTAATTGCTGTTGTTGTTGTATTGGTGATTCTTATCACCGTTTTCCTCCCACTTTCTTTTGACTTGCTTCACATTGGCCTCTTCAGCAGTCTGTTCTTTAATTCTTTCTTCAATCTGGTTCACTAGTTTGTGAGCCATTCTACATGCCTATTGTATGGAGGCGGGCTCGTGTGAACTTATATCTTCTTGGATTCTTTCCGGTAATCCTTTCACAAACGCGTCTATCTTCTCTTCCTCATCTTCGAATGCTCCCGGACACAATAGGCACAATTCTGTGAATCATCTTTCGTACGTGGTAATATCAAATCCTTGGGTTCGTAACCCTCTAAGTTCTGTCTTGAGCTTATTGACCTCGGTTCTGGGACGGTACTTCTCGTTCATCAAGTGCTTGAATGCTGACCACGGTAGTGCGTACGCATCGTCTTGTCCCACTTTCTCTAGATAGGTATTCCACCATGTTAACGCAGAACCTGTGAAGGTATGCGTAGCGTACTTCACTTTGTCCTCTTCAGTACACTTACTTATGGCAAACACCGATTCGACCTTCTCGGTCCACCGTTTCAATCCGATCGGTCCTTCGGTTCCATCAAATTCCAAAGGTTTGCAGGCAGTGAATTCTTTGTAGGTGCATCCTACACGATTTCCTGTACTGCTAGATCCAAGGTTATTGTTGGTATGTAGCGCAGCCTGTACTGCGGCTATGTTTGAAGCTAGAAAAGTACGGAATTCCTCTTCATTCATATTCACGGTGTGTCGAGTAGTCGGTGCCATTTCCTTCAAAATAGTCAAATGGAACAAGTTAATCATACAGAATATTAAGAGTAGTTAATAGTATTTCGTAGCATAATATGAACTCATTTATAAAAGCTTTTTCTTCATATTAGCGTTTTATAAGTTTAAATTCGGGTAGTTTCTACCCGTTAAGTTCATACTTAGTAGCTAATATACAATTCAACTACTACAATTCTATATGAAAAACTGATTATAATAATATTTCGCGTTCAAACTTTTACACAATATTTTACAAATTACAATACCGCTTATTTTACATATAGCATGAAATATAGCACACAATAAATTTGATACAAGATGGTTGTGAAGATAATTCTAGCTAGTACACAAGTCGTTCAGCAAAGGCAATAAAGACACGTAATTCATACGTCCAGAAACAAGTCATGCATTCCGGTTTTACTAGGATTACTTCCCATCCTTGGTCTTGTGGAACATAACCGTTATGGCCGTTGATAAGATAGCGTGTTGTAACGTCATCAAAGGGACGAGGGTTACGTAATGTCCAACAGTCCCGTAACAATCTAAAAACCTCATTTCTTACCCCAATTACCGACTCCGTCACTTGTGGGAACGTTTCGTTTAATAGTTGTAGCCCGATGTTCTTGTTCTCACTTTGATGAGAAGCGAACATTACTAATCCGTAAGCATAACATGCTTCTTTATGTTGCATGTTAGCCGCTTTTTCTAAATCACAAAGTCCAATATTCGGATATATTGAGTCAAAATAATTTCTTAACCCATTGCGTAAAATAGCATTTGGGTTCCCCGCAATATATGCGTCAAAGTAAACACATCGTAACTTATGGATTTCCCAATGTGATATCCCCCATCTTTCGAACGAAAGCCTTTTATAAACCAAGGCATTCTTGGAACGTTTTTTGAATGTCTTACAAATTGATCTCGCCTTAAATAGTTGTGCCGAAGAATTCTGACTGACTCTAGACAAGATTTCATCAATCATGTCTCCGGGTAGGTCTCTTAAAATATTGGGTTGTCTATCCATTTTGTGTTTTTATACTGTAAAATAGACAAGAGTTAGATTCATAAATAAAAAATACTTATTAATACAAGCAATTTTTACATATATCATAAAGCATAAGCACACTATATTAAATATATTACACCACACGAATACAACTATCTTATTCCGACTCGCTTGTTTCTTCTTCTTCGATTTTGGTTCATTTTGCCAAGTTTCTAGGGATATATGATGTTTCCCTAATACGAGCCGTCGTTTTCCACATTGGTTTAGAAAAACCTGGTAGTTTAGAGGTTCCCGGGTCATTGTTACAACTTAAGGACTTCGGGGGTTGACGATACATATAAAGTTCATCGGGGTTGGAATTAGATTTCTCTATTTTTATGCCCTTTCCCTTATTATTTTCTTTTGCCTTTTTAAATTCAGTTGGGGTAATTTCTATAACATCATCGGAATTCTCGTCGGAATCCGATTCATCGGAGAATTGGTAATCCTCCCAATATTTTGCTTCCTTGGCGGAAACACCATTGACCATAATTAACCTTGGTCGGTTGGTTGAGGATTTTCTTTTACTTAACCGTTTTATTATTTCCCCCACCGGTTCTATTTCTTCATCTGGTTCCGATTCTTCTTCCGGTTCCGATTCTTCTTCCGGTTCCGACTCTTCTTCCGGTTCCTCTTCGGGAACTTGTGAATCAGTCCACGAATCATTCCAATTTACATTTGACTCTTCATTATTATTAGGTGAGTCAATGGGACTTGTTCTAGAGGTAGACATCTATCACATAATATCAAACGCGTTAAGAGATTAATATATCACATAATATTCACATGTTAAAAATAAATAGTTTCCAACAAAATTTGTTAAGCAATCATTTTTCAAGTAATGCATCCTAACAAACTCGATAAGACACACTAATGCAAAATTCTGGTTCTCTAAGAACCTGGCTCTGATACCAACTGAAATGTCTCGTTCTTATTGATTAAAAACGTTCCATATTAATTGATTTCGTTGCGAGGTTTTGACCTCTATATGAGACGTTTTTCAAAGACTGCATTCATTTTAAAACAAACCATAACCTTTATTTCATCAATAAAGTTTTAAAAAGCATTACGTAGATTATCAAATAATGATAATCTAAAATATCCTGTTTACACACGACCATTACATAATGGTTTACAATACAAATATGTTACAACAAAATAAGTTTCTTGAATGCAGTTTTTACACAATATCATACAAGCATGGACTCCAAATCTCGTCCTTATTTAAGTATGTGACAGCGGAAGCTCTTAATAATCACCTGAGAATAAACATGCTTAAAACGTCAACAAAAATGTTGGTGAGTTATAGGTTTAACCTATATATATCAAATCATAATAATAGACCACAAGATTTCATATTTCAATACACATCCCATACATAGAGATAAAAATCATTCATATGGTGAACACCTGGTAACCGACATTAACAAGATGCATATAAAAGAATATCCCCATCATTCCGGGATCCTCCTCCAGACATGATATAAATTTCGAAGTACTAAAGCATCTGGTACTTTGGATGGGGCTTGTTGGGCCCGATAGACCTATCTTTAGGATTCGCGTCAATTAGGGTGTCTGTTCCCTAATTCTTAGATTACCAGACTTAATAAAAAGGGGCATATTCGATTTCAATAATTCAACCATAGAATGTAGTTTCACGTACTTGTGTCTATTTTGTAAATCATTTATAAAACCTGCATGTATTCTCATCCCAAAAATATTAGATTTTAAAAGTGGGACTATAACTCACTTTCACAGATTTTTACTTCGTCGGGAAGTAAGACTTGGCCACTGGTTGATTCACGAACCTATAACAATATATACATATATATCAAAGTATATTCAAAATATATTTACAACACTTTTAATATATTTTGATGTTTTAAGTTTATTAAGTCATTTAATATATTTTGATGTTTTAAGTTTATTAAGTCAGCTGTCCTCGTTAGTAACCTACAACTAGTTGTCCACAGTTAGATGTACAGAAATAAATCGATAAATATTATCTTGAATCAATCCACAACCCAGTGTATACGTATCTCAGTATTGATCACAACTCAAACTATATATATTTTGGAATCAACCTCAACCCTGTATAGCTAACTCCAACATTCACATATAGAGTGTCTATGGTTTTTCCGAAATATATATAGATGTGTCGACATGATAGGTCGAAACATTGTATACGTGTCTATGGTATCTCAAGATTACATAATATACAATACAAGTTGATTAAGTTATGGTTGGAATAGATTTGTTACCAATTTTCACGTAGCTAAAATGAGAAAAATTATCCAATCTTGTTTTACCCATAACTTCTTCATTTTAAATCCGTTTTGAGTGAATCAAATTGATATGGTTTCATATTGAACTCTATTTTATAAATCTAAACAGAAAAAGTATAGGTTTATAGTCAGAAAAATAAGTTACAAGTCGTTTTTGTAAAGGTAGTCATTTCAGTCGAAAGAACTATGTCTAGATGACCATTTTAGAAAACATACTTCCACTTTGAGTTTAACCATAATTTTTGGATATAGTTTCATGTTCATAATAAAAATCATTTTCTCAGAATAACAACTTTTAAATTAAAGTTTATCATAGTTTTTAATTAACTAACCCAAAACAGCCCGCGGTGTTACTACGACGGCGTAAATCCGGTTTTACGGTGTTTTTCGTGTTTCCAGGTTTTAAATCATTAAGTTAGCATATCATATAGATATAGAACATGTGTTTAGTTGATTTTAAAAGTCAAGTTAGAAGGATTAACTTTTGTTTGCGAACAAGTTTAGAATTAACTAAACTATGTTCTAGTGATTACAAGTTTAAACCTTCGAATAAGATAGCTTTATATGTATGAATCGAATGATGTTATGAACATCATTACTACCTTAAGTTCCTTGGATAAACCTACTGGAAAAGAGAAAATGGATCTAGCTTCAACGGATCCTTGGATGGCTCGAAGTTCTTGAAGCAGAATCATGACACGAAAACAAGTTCAAGTAAGATCATCACTTGAAATAAGATTGTTATAGTTATAGAAATTGAACCAAAGTTTGAATATGATTATTACCTTGTATTAGAATGATAACCTACTGTAAGAAATAAAGATTTCTTGAGGTTGGATGATCACCTTACAAGATTGGAAGTGAGCTAGCAAACTTGAAAGTATTCTTGATTTTATGTAACTAGAACTTGTAGAATATATGAAGAACACTTAGAACTTGAAGATAGAACTTGAGAGAGATCAATTAGATGAATAAAATTGAAGAATGAAAGTGTTTGTAGGTGTTTTTGGTCGTTGGTGTATGGATTAGATATAAAGGATATGTAATTTTGTTTTCATGTAAATAAGTCATGAATGATTACTCATATTTTTGTAATTTTATGAGATATTTTATGCTAGTTGCCAAATGATGGTTCCCACATGTGTTAGGTGACTCACATGGGCTGCTAAGAGCTGATAATTGGAGTGTATATACTAATAGTACATACATCTAAAAGCTGTGTATTGTACGAGTACGAATACGGGTGCATACGAGTAGAATTGTTGATGAAACTGAACGAGGATGTAATTGTAAGTATTTTTGTTAAGTAGAAGTATTTTGATAAGTGTATTGAAGTCTTTCAAAAGTGTATAAATACATATTAAAACACTACATGTATATACATTTTAACTGAGTCGTTAAGTCATCGTTAGTCGTTACATGTAAGTGTTGTTTTGAAACCTTTAGGTTAACGATCTTGTTAAATGTTGTTAACCCAATGTTTATAATATCAAATGAGATTTTAAATTATTATATTATCATGATATTATCATGATATTATCATGTATGAATATCTCTTAATATGATATATATACATTAAATGTCTTTACAACGATAATCGTTACATATATGTCTCGTTTAAAAATCATTAAGTTAGTAGTCTTGTTTTTACATATGTAGTTCATTGTTAATATACTTAATGATATGTTTACTTATCATAGTATCATGTTAACTATATATATATATCCATATATATGTCATCATATAGTTTTTACAAGTTTTAACGTTCGTGAATCACCGGTCAACTTGGGTGGTCAATTGTCTATATGAAACATATTTCAATTAATCAAGTCTTACCAAGTTTGATTGCTTAACATGTTGGAAACATTTAATCATGTAAATATCAATCTCAATTAATATATATAAACATGGAAATATTCGGGTCACTACAGTACCTACCCGTTAAATAAATTTCGTCCCGAAATTTTAAGCTGTTGAAGGTGTTGACGAATCTTCTGGAAATAGATGCGGGTATTTCTTCTTCATCTGATCTTCACGCTCCCAGGTGAACTCGGGTCCTCTACGAGCCTTCCATCGAATCTTAACAATTGGTATCTTATTTTGCTTAAGTCTTTTAACCTCACGATCCATTATTTCGACGGGTTCTTCGATTAATTGAAGTTTTTCGTTGATTTGGATTTCATCTAACGGAATAGTGAGATCTTCTTTAGCAAAACATTTCTTCAAATTCGAGATGTGGAAAGTGTTATGTACAGCCGCGAGTTGTTGAGGTAACTCAAGTCGGTAAGCTACTGGTCCGACACGATCAATAATCTTGAATGGTCCAATATACCTTGGATTTAATTTCCCTCGTTTACCAAATCGAACAACACCTTTCCAAGGTGCAACTTTAAGCATGACCATCTCTCCAATTTCAAATTCTATATCTTTTCTTTTAATGTCAGCGTAGCTCTTTTGTCGACTTTGGGCGGTTTTCAACCGTTGTTGAATTTGGATGATCTTCTCGGTAGTTTCTTGTATAATCTCCGGACCCGTAATCTGTCTATCCCCCACTTCACTCCAACAAATCGGAGACCTGCACTTTCTACCATAAAGTGCTTCAAACGGCGCCATCTCAATGCTTGAATGGTAGCTGTTGTTGTAGGAAAATTCTGCTAACGGTAGATGTCGATCCCAACTGTTTCCGAAATCAATAACACATGCTCGTAGCATGTCTTCAAGCGTTTGTATCGTCCTTTCGCTCTACCCATCAGTTTGTGGATGATAGATAGTACTCATGTCTAGACGAGTTCCTAATGCTTGCTGTAATGTCTGCCAGAATCTTGAAATAAATCTGCCATCCCTATCAGAGATAATAGAGATTGGTATTCCATGTCTGGAGACGACTTCCTTCAAATACAGTCGTGCTAACTTCTCCATCTTGTCATCTTCTCTTATTGGTAGGAAGTGTGCTGATTTGGTGAGACGATCAACTATTACCCAAATAGTATCAAAACCACTTGCAGTCCTTGGCAATTTAGTAATGAAATCCATGGTAATGTTTTCCCATTTCCATTTCGGGATTTCGGGTTGTTAAAGTAGACCTGATGGTTTCTGATGCTCAGCTTTGACCTTAGAACACGTCAAACATTCTCCTACGTATTTAGCAACATCGGCTTTCATACCCGGCCACCAAAAATGTTTCTTGAGATCCTTGTACATCTTCCCCGTTCCAGGATGTATTGAGTATCTGGTTTTATGAGCTTCTCTAAGTATCATTTCTCTCATATCTCCAAATTTTGGTACCCAAATCCTTTTAGCCCTATACCGGGTTCCGTCTTCCCGAATATTAAGATGCTTCTCCGATCCTTTGGGTATTTCATCCTTTAAATTTCCCTCTTTTAAAACTCCTTGTTGCGCCTCCTTTATTTGAGTAGTAAGGTTATTATGAATCATTATATTCATAGATTTTACTCTAATGGGTTCTCTGTCCTTCCTGCTCAAGGCATCGACTACCACATTTTCCTTCCCCGGGTGGTAACGAATCTCAAAGTCGTAATCATTCAATAATTCAATCCACCTACGCTGCCTCATATTCAGTTGTTTCTGATTAAATATATGTTGAAGACTTTTGTGGTCGGTATATATAATACTTTTGACCCCATATAAGTAGTGCCTCCAAGTCTTTAATGCAAAAACAACCGCGCCTAATTCCAAATCATGCGTCGTATAATTTTGTTCGTGAAGCTTCAATTGTCTAGACGCATAAGCAATCACCTTCGTTCGTTGCATTAATACACAACCGAGACCTTGCTTTGATGCGTCACAATAAATCACAAAATCATCATTCCCTTCAGGAAATGACAATATAGGTGCCGTAGTTAGCTTTTTCTTCAATAACTGAAACGCTTTCTCTTGTTCATCATTCAATTCAAATTTCTTCCCTTTATGCGTTAATGCAGTCAAGGGTTTTGCTATTCTGGAAAAGTCTTGGATGAACCTTCTGTAGTAACCAGCTAGTCCTAAAAACTGGCGTATGTGTTTCGGAGTTTTCGGGGTTTCCCACTTTTCAACAGTTTCTATCTTTGCCGGATCCACCTTAATACCTTCTTTGTTCACTATGTGACCGAGGAATTGAACTTATTCCAACCAAAATGCACACTTTGAAAACTTAGCGTACAATTCTTCCATCCTCAATACTTCTAACACCTTTCTCAAATGTTCACCGTGTTCTTGGTCATTCTTTGAGTAAATAAGTATGTCATCAATGAAAACAATGAAAAACTTGTCAAGGTATGGTCCACACACTCGGTTCATAAGGTCCATGAACACAGCTGGTGCATTAGTTAAACCAAATGGCATGACCATAAACTCGTAATGACCGTAACGTGTTCTGAAAGCAGTCTTTGGAATATCATCTTCTTTCACCCGCATTTGATGATACCCGGAATGTAAGTCAATCTTTGAATAAACAGACGAGCCTTGTAGTTGATCAAATAAGTCGTCGATTCTCGGTAGTGGGTAGCGGTTCTTGATGGTAAGTTTGTTCAACTCTCGGTAGTCGATACACAATCTGAATGTACCATCTTTCTTCTTAACAAACAAAACAGGAGCTCCCCACGGTGATGTGCTTGGTCGAATGAAACCACGCTCTAAAATTTCTTGTAATTGGCTTTGCAGTTCTTTCATCTCGCTGGGTGCGAGTCTGTAAGGAGCACGAGCTATTGGTGCAGCTCCGGGTACAAGATCTATTTGAAATTCAACGGATCGATGTGGGGGTAATCCCGGTAATTCTTTCGGAAATACATCGGGAAATTCTTTTGCAATGGGAACATCATTGATGCTCTTTTCTTCAGTTTGTACTTTCTCGACGTGTGCTAGAACAGCATAGCAACCTTTTCTTATTAGTTTTTGTGCCTTCAAATTACTAATAAGATGTAGCTTCGTGTTGCCCTTTTCTCCGTACACCATTAAGGGTTTTCCTTTTTCTCGTATAATGCGAATTGCATTTTTGTAACAAACGATCTCTGCTTTCACTTCTTTCAACCAGTCCATACCGATTATCACATCAAAACTCCCTAACTCTACTGGTATCAAATCAATCTTAAATGTTTCGCTAACCAGTTTAATTTCTCGATTCCGACATATATTATCTGCTGAAATTAATTTACCATTTGCTAATTCGAGTAAAAATTTACTATCCAAAGGCGTCAATGGACAACTTAATTTAGCACAAAAATCTTTACTCATATAGCTTCTATCCGCACCCGAATCAAATAAAACGTAAGCAGATTTGTTGTCAATAAGAAACGTACCCGTAACAAGCTCCGGGTCTTCTTGTGCCTCTGCCGCATTAATATTGAAAACTCTTCCGCGGCCTTGTCCATTCGTGTTCTCCTGGTTCGGGCAATTTCTAATAATGTGGCCCGGTTTTCCACATTTATAACAAACTACATTGGCATAACTTGCTCCGACACTACTTGCTCCGCCATTACTCGTTCCGACACCATTTGTTCCTTTCGTTATATTAACCCCTGGTCCGTAGACCTCACACTTCGCCGCACTATGACCATTTCTTTTACACTTGTTGCAAAATTTAGTGCAGAACCCCGAGTGATACTTTTCACACCTTTGGCATAGCTGCTTCTGATTGTTGTTGTTGTTGCGGTTATTATTGTTGTTGGGATGATTATTGTAGTTGCTGCTGCTGTTGTTGTTGTTGTTGTTGTTATTGTTGTTGTTGTTGTTGTTGTTGTTGTTGTTGGGCCTTTTGTTGTAGTTGCGATTGATGTTGCGATTGTTGGGATAATTGTTGCGATTATTGTTGTAATTGCTGTTGTTGTTGTATTGGTGATTCTTATCACCGTTTTCCTCCCACTTTCTTTTGACTTGCTTCACATTGGCCTCTTCAGCAGTATGTTCTTTAATTCTTTCTTCAATCTGGTTCACTAGTTTGTGAGCCATTCTACATGCCTGTTGTATGGAGGCGGGCTCGTGTGAACTTATATCTTCTTGGATTCTTTCTGGTAATCCTTTCACAAACGCGTCGATCTTCTCTTCCTCATCTTCGAATGCTCCCGGACACAATAGGCACAATTCTGTGAATCATCTTTCGTACGTGGTAATATCAAATCCTTGGGTTCGTAACCCTCTAAGTTCTGCCTTGAGCTTATTGACCTCAGTTCTGGGACGGTACTTCTCGTTCATCAAGTGCTTGAATGCTGACCACGGTAGTGCGTACGCATCGTCTTGTCCCACTTGCTCTAGATAGGTATTCCACCATGTTAACGCAGAACCTGTGAAGGTATGCGTAGCATACTTCACTTTATCCTCTTCAGTACACTTACTTATGGCAAACACCGATTCGACCTTCTCGGTCCACCGTTTCAATCCGATCGGTCCTTCGGTTCCATCAAATTCCAAAGGTTTGCAGGCAGTGAATTCTTTGTAGGTGCATCCTACACGATTTCCTGTACTGCTAGATCCAAGGTTATTGTTGGTATGTAGCGCAGCCTGTACTGCGGCTATGTTTGAAGCTAGAAAAGTACGGAATTCCTCTTCATTCATATTCACGGTGTGTCGAGTAGTCGGTGCCATTTCCTTCAAAATAGTCAAATGGAACAAGTTAATCATACAGAATATTAAGAGTAGTTAATAGTATTTCGTAGCATAATATGAACTCATTTATAAAAGCTTTTTCTTCATATTAGCGTTTTATAAGTTTAAATTCGGGTAGTACCTACCCGTTAAGTTCATACTTAGTAGCTAATATACAATTCAACTACTACAATTCTATATGAAAAACTGATTATAATAATATTTCGCGTTCAAACTTTTACACAATATTTTACAAACTTACAATACCGCTTATTTTACATATAGCATGAAATATAGCACACAATAAATTTGATACAAGATGGTTGTGAAGATAATTCTAGCTAGTACACAAGTTATTCAGCAAAGGCAATAAAGACACGTAATTCATACGTCCAGAAACAAGTCATGCATTCTGGTTTTACTAGGACTACTTCCCATCCTTGGTCTTGTGGAACATAACCGTTATGGCCGTTGATAAGACAGCGTGTTGTAACATCGTCAAAGGGACGAGGGTTACGTAATGTCCAACAGTCTCGTAACAATCTAAAAACCTCATTTCTTACCCCAATTACCGACTCCGTCACTTGTGGGAACGTTTTGTGTAATAGTTGTAGCCCAATGTTCTTGTTCTCACTTTGGTGAGAAGCGAACATTACTAATCCGTAAGCATAACATGCTTCTTTATGTTGCATGTTAGCCGCTTTTTCTAAATCACGAAGTCCAATATTCGGATATATTGAGTCAAAATAGTTTCTTAACCCATTGCGTAAAATAGCATTTGGGTTTCCCGCAATATATGCGTCAAAGTAAACACATCGTAACTTATGGATTTCCCAATGTGATATCCCCCATCTTTCGAACGAAAGCCTTTTATAAACCAAGGCATTCTTGGAACGTTCTTCGAATGTCTTACAAACTGATCTCGCCTTAAATAGTTGTGCCGAAGAATTCTGACCTACTCTAGACAAGATTTCATCAATCATGTCTCCGGGTAGGTCTCTTAAAATATTGGCTTGTCTATCCATTTTGTGTTTTTATACTGTAAAATAGACAAGAGTTAGATTCATAAAAAAAATACTTATTAATACAAGCAATTTTTACATATATCATAAAGCATAAGCACACTATATTACTTATATTACACCACACGAATACAACTATCTTATTCCGACTCGCTTGTTTCTTCCTCTTCGGTTTTGGTTCGTTTTGCCAAGTTTCTAGGGATATATGATGTTCCCCTAATACGAGCCGTCGTTATCCACATTGGTTTAGAAAAACCTGGTGGTTTAGAGGTTCCCGGGTCATTGTTACAACTTAAGGACTTCGGGGGTTGACGATACATATAAAGTTCATCGGGGTTGGAATTAGATTTCTCTATTTTTATGCCCTTTCCCTTATTATTTTCTTTTGCCTTTTTAAATTCAGTTGGGGTAATTTCTATAACATCATCGGAATTCTCGTCGGAATCCGATTCATCGGAGAATTGGTAATCCTCCCAATATTTTGCTTCCTTGGCGGAAACACCATTGACCATAATTAACCTTGGTCGGTTGGTTGAGGATTTTCTTTTACTTAACCGTTTTATTATTTCTCCCACCGGTTCTATTTCTTCATCCGGTTCCGATTCTTCTTCCGGTTCCGATTCTTCTTCCGGTTCCGATTCTTCTTCCGGTTCCGACTCTTCTTCCGGTTCCTCTTCGGGAACTTGTGAATCAGTCCACGAATCATTCCAATTTACATTTGACTCTTCATTATTATTAGGTGAGTCAATGGGACTTGTTTTAGAGGTAGACATCTATCACATAATATCAAACGCGTTAAGAGATTAATATATCACATAATATTCACATGTTAAAAATATATAGTTTCCAACAAAATTTGTTAAGCAATCATTTTTCAAGTAAACACGGTCGAAGTCCAGACTCACTAATGCATCCTAACAAACTAGATAAGACACACTAATGCAAAATTCTGGTTCTCTAAGACCAACGCTCGGATACCAACTGAAATGTCCCGTTCTTATTGATTCAAAACGTTCCATATTAATTGATTTCGTTGCGAGGTTTTGACCTCTATATGAGACGTTTTTCAAAGACTGCATTCATTTTAAAACAAACCATAACCTTTATTTCATCAATAAAGGTTTAAAAAGCTTTACGTAGATTATCAAATAATGATAATCTAAAATATCCTGTTTACACACGACCATTACATAATGGTTTACAATACAAATATGTTACAACAAAATAAGTTTCTTGAATGCAGTTTTTACACAATATCATACAAGCATGGACTCCAAATCTCGTCCTTATTTAAGTATGCGACAGCGGAAGTTCTTAATAATCACCTGAGAATAAACATGCTTAAAACGTCAACAAAAATGTTGGTGAGTTATAGGTTTAACCTATATATATCAAATCGTAACAATAGACCACAAGATTTCATATTTCAATACACATCCCATACATAGAGATAAAAATCATTCATATGGTGAACACCTGGTAACCGACATTAACAAGATGCATATATATAAGAATATCCCCATCATTCCGGGACACCCTTCGGATATGATATAAATTTCGAAGTACTAAAGCATCCGGTACTTTGGATGGGGTTTGTTAGGCCCAATAGATCTATCTTTAGGATTCGCGTCAATTAGGGTGTCTGTTCCCTAATTCTTAGATTACCAGACTTAATAAAAAGGGGCATATTCGATTTCGATAATTCAACCATAGAATGTAGTTTCACGTACTTGTGTCTATTTTGTAAATCATTTATAAAACCTGCATGTATTCTCATCCCAAAAATATTAGATTTTAAAAGTGGGACTATAACTCACTCTCACAAATTTTTACTTCGTCGGGAAGTAAGACTTGGCCACTGGTTGATTCACGAACCTATAACAATATATACATATATATCAAAGTATGTTCAAAATATATTTACAACACTTTTAATATATTTTGATGTTTTAAGTTTATTAAGTCAGCTGTCCTCGTTAGTAACCTACAACTAGTTGTCCACAGTTAGATGTACAGAAATAAATCGATAAATATTATCTTGAATCAATCCACGACCCAGTGTATACGTATCTCAGTATTGATCACAACTCAAACTATATATATTTTGGAATCAACCTCAACCCTGTATAGCTAACTCCAACATTCACATATAGAGTGTCTATGGTTGTTCCGAAATATATATAGATGTGTCGACATGATAGGTCGAAATATTGTATACGTGTCTATGGTATCTCAAGATTACATAATATACAATACAAGTTGATTAAGTTATGGTTGGAATAGATTTGTTACCAATTTTCACGTAGCTAAAATGAAAAAAATTATCCAATCTTGTTTTACCCATAACTTCTTCATTTTAAATCCGTTTTGAGTGAATCAAAATGCTATGGTTTCATATTGAACTCTATTTTATGAATCTAAACAGAAAAATTATAGGTTTATAGTCGGAAAAATAAGTTACAAGTCGTTTT
Organism: Rutidosis leptorrhynchoides; assembly: GCF_046630445.1. NCBI lineage: Eukaryota > Viridiplantae > Streptophyta > Magnoliopsida > Asterales > Asteraceae > Rutidosis > Rutidosis leptorrhynchoides. Next base: position 570,474,656 of record NC_092334.1, read on the forward strand.
TGTAAAGGTAGTCATTTTAGTCGAAAGAACGACGTCTAGATGACCATTTTAGAAAACATACTTCCACTTTGAGTTTAACCATAATTTTTGGATATAGTTTCATGTTCATAATAAAAATCATTTTCTCAGAATAACAACTTTTAAATCAAAGTTTATCATAGTTTTTAATTAACTAACCCAAAACAGCCCGCGGTGTTACTACGACGGCGTACATCCGGTTTTACGGTGTTTTTCGTGTTTTCAGGTTTTAAATCATTAAGTTAGCATATAATATAGATATAGAACATGTGTTTAGTTGATTTTAAAAGTCAAGTTAGAAGGATTAACTTTTGTTTGCGAACAAGTTTAGAATTAACTAAACTATGTTCTAGTGATTACAAGTTTAAACCTTCGAATAAGATAGCTTTATATGTATGAATAGAATGATGTTATGAACATAATTACTACCTTAAGTTCCTTGGATAAACCTACTGGAAAAGAGAAAAATGGATCTAGCTTCAACGGATCCTTGGATGGCTCGAAGTTCTTGAAGCAGAATCATGACACGAAAACAAGTTCAAGTAAGATCATCACTTGAAATAAGATTGTTATAGTTATAGAAATTGAACCAAAGTTTGAATATGATTATTACCTTGTATTAGAATGATAACCTACTATAAGAAACAAAGATTTTTTGAGGTTGGATGATCACCTTACAAGATTGGAAGTGAGCTAGCAAACTTGAAAGTATTCTTGATTTTATGTAACTAGAACTTGTAGAATATATGAAGAACACTTAGAACTTGAAGATAGAACTTGAGAGAGATCAATTAGATGAATAAAATTGAAGAATGAAAGTGTTTGTAGGTGTTTTTGGTCGTTGGTGTATGGATTAGATATAAAGGATATGTAATTTTGTTTTCATGTAAATAAGTCATGAATGATTACTCATATTTTTGTAATTTTATGAGATATTTCATGCTAGTTGCCAAATGATGGTTCCCACATGTGTTAGGTGACTCACATGGGCTGCTAATAGCTGATCATTGGAGTGTATATACCAATAGTACATACATCTAAAAGCTGTGTATTGTCCGAGTACGAATACGGGTGCATACGAGTAGAATTGTTGATGAAACTGAACGAGGATGTAATTGTAAGCATTTTTGTTAAGTAGAAGTATTTTGATAATTGTATTGAAGTCTTTCAAAAGTGTATAAATACATATTAAAACACTACATGTATATACATTTTAACTGAGTCGTTAAGTCATCGTTAGTCGTTACATGTAAGTGTTGTTTTGAAACCTTTAGGTTAACGATCTTGTTAAATGTTGTTAACCCAATGTTTATAATATCAAATGAGATTTTAAATTATTATATTATCATGATATTATCATGTATTAATATCTCTTAATATGATATATATACATTAAATGTCTTTACAACGATAATCGTTACATATATGTCTCGTTTAAAAATCATTAAGTTAGTAGTCTTGTTTTTACATATGTAGTTCATTGTTAATATACTTAATGATATGTTTACTTATCATAGTATCATGTTAACTATATATATCCATATATATGTCATCATATAGTTTTTACAAGTTTTAACGTTCGTGAATCACCGGTCAACTTGGGTGGTCAATTGTCTATATGAAACATATTTCAATTAATCAAGTCTTACCAAGTTTGATTGCTTAACATGTTGGAAACATTTAATCATGTAAATATCAATCTCAATTAATATATATAAACATGGAAAAATTCGGGTCACTACAGGATGATCACCTTACAAGATTGGAAGTGAGCTAGCAAACTTGAAAGTATTCTTGATTTTATGTAACTAGAACTTGTAGAATATATGAAGAACACTTAGAACTTGAAGATAGAACTTGAGAGAGATCAATTAGATAAAGAAAATTGAAGAATGAAAGTGTTTGTAGGTGTTTTTGGTCGTTGGTGTATGGATTAGATATAAAGGATATGTAATTTTGTTTTCATGTAAATAAGTCATGAATGATTACTCATATTTTTGTAATTTTATGAGATATTTCATGCTAGTTGCCAAATGATGGTTCCCACATGTGTTAGGTGACTCACATGGGCTGCTAAGAGCTTATCATTGGAGTGTATATACCAATAGTACATACATCTAAAAGCTGTGTATTGTACGAGTACGAATACGGGTGCATACGAGTAGAATTGTTGATGAAACTGAACGAGGATGTAATTGTAAGTATTTTTGTTAAGTAGAAGTATTTTGATAAGTGTATTGAAGTCTTTCAAAAGTGTATAAATACATATTAAAACACTACATGTATATACATTTTAACTGAGTCGTTAAGTCATCGTTAGTCGTTACATGTAAGTGTTGTTTTGAAACCTTTAGGTTAACGATCTTGTTAAATGTTGTTAACCCAATGTTTATAATATCAAATGAGATTTTAAATTATTATATTATCATGATATTATCATGTATGAATATCTCTTAATATGATATATATACATTAAATGTCTTTACAATGATAATCGTTACATATATGTCTCGTTTAAAAATCATTAAGTTAGTAGTCTTGTTTTTACATATGTAGTTCATTGTTAATATACTTAATGATATGTTTACTTATCATAGTATCATGTTAACTATATATATATATATCCATATATATGTCATCATATAGTTTTTACAAGTTTTAACGTTCGTGAATCACCGGTCAACTTGGGTGGTCAATTGTCTATATGAAACATATTTCAATTAATCAAGTCTTAACAAGTTTGATTGCTTAACATGTTGGAAACATTTAATCATGTAAATATCAATCTCAATTAATATATATAAACATGGAAAAGTTCGGGTCACTACATTAAGGTGGATCCGGCAAAGATTGAAACCGTTGAAAGATGGGAAACCCCGAAAACTCCGAAGCATATATGCCAATTTTTAGGATTGGCTGGTTACTACAGAAGATTCATCCAAGATTTTTCCAAAATAGCAAAACCCTTGACTGCATTAACGCATAAAGGGAAGAAATTCGAATGGAAGGATGAACAAGAGAAAGCGTTTCAATTGTTAAAGAAAAAGCTAACTACGGCACCTATATTGTCATTGCAGGAAGGGAATGATGATTTTGTGATATATTGTGAAGCCTCAAAGCAAGGCCTTGGTTGTGTATTAATGCAACGAACGAAGGTAATTGCTTATGCGTCTAGACAATTGAAGATTCACGAGCAAAATTATACGACTCACGATTTGGAATTGGGTGCTGTTGTTTTTGCATTAAAGACTTGGAGGCATTACTTATATGGGGTCAAAAGTATTATATATACCGATCACAAAAGTCTCCAACATATATTTAATCAGAAATAACTGAACATGAGACAACGTAGGTGGATTGAGCTGTTGAATGATTACGATTTTGAGCTTCGATATCATCCGGGGAAGGCGAATGTGGTAGCTGACGCTCTGAGTAGAAAGGACAGAGAACCTATATGGGTAAAAGCTATGAATATAATTATTTGTACTAACCTTACTACTCAAATAAAGGAGGCACAACAGGGAGTTGTAAAAGAAGGGAAATTGAAGAATGAAATACCCAAAGGATCAGAGAAACACCTTATTATTCGAGAAGACGGAACTCGGTATAGGGATGAAAGAATTTGGGTACCAAAGTTTGGAGATGTGAGAGAAATGGTACTTAAGGAGGCACATAAAACCAGATATTCAATACATCCCGGAGCGGGAAAGATGTACAAAGACCTCAAGAAACATTTCTGGTGGCCGGGTATGAAAGCCGATATTGCAAGATATGTGGGAGAATGTTTGACGTGTTCCAAGGTCAAAGCTGAACATCAGAAACCATCAGGTCTACTTCAACAACCAGAAATCCCGGAATGGAAATGGGAAAACATTACCATGGATTTCATTACTAAATTGCCAAGGACTTCAAGTGGTTATGATACAATTTGGGTAATAGTCGATCGTCTCACCAAATTAGCACATTTCCTGTCAATGAGAGAAGATGATAAAATGCAGAAGTTGGCACAATTGTACTTGAAAGAAGTTGTCTTCAGACATGGAATACCCGTCTCTATTATCTCTGATACGGATGGCAGATTTGTCTCAAGGTTTTGGCAAACGTTGTAACAAGCATTAGGGACTCGTCTAGACATGAGTACTGCCTATCATCCACAAACTGATGGGCAGAGCGAAAGAACGATACAAACGCTTGAAGACATGCTACGAGCATGTGTTATTGATTTTGGAAACGGTTGGGATTGATATCTACCGTTAGCAGAATTTTCCTACAACAACAGCTACCATTCGAGTATTGAGATGGCGCCGTTTGAAGCACTTTATGGTAGAAAGTGCAGGTCTCCGATTTGTTGGAATGAAGTGGGGGATAGACAAATTACGGGTCCAGAAATTATTCAAGAAACTACCGAGAAAATCATTCAAATTCAACAACGATTGAAAATCGCCTAAAGTCGACAAAAGAGTTACACAGACCTTAAGAGAAAAGATATAGAATTTGAAATTGGAGAAATGGTCATGCTTAAAGTTGCACCTTGGAAAGGCGTCGTTCAATTTGGTAAACGGGGGAAACTAAATCCAAGGTACATTGGACCATTCAAGATTATTGATCGTGTCGGACCAGTAGCTTATCAACTTGAGTTACCTCAACAACTCGCGGCTGTACATAACACTTTTCATGTCTCGAATTTGAAGAAGTGTTTTGCTAAAGAAGATCTCACTATTCCGTTAGACGAAATCCAAATCAACGAAAAACTTCAATTCATTGAGGAACCCATCGAAATAATGGATCGTGAGGTTAAAAGACTTAAGCAAAATAAAATAAAAATTGTTAAAGTTTGATGGAATGCTCGTAGAGGACCTGAGTTCACCTGGGAACTTGAAGATCAAATGAAGAAGAAATACCCGCATTTATTTCCAGAAGAAGAGCCAACACCTTCAATCGCTTAAAATTTCGGGACGAAATTTATTTAACGGGTAGGTACTGTAGTGACCCGAACTTTTCCAAACTTTTCTATGATTATATATTGAATGAAAACTATATTTGCATGATTAAATGTTTCCAACATGTTAAGCAATCAAACTTGTTAAGACTTGGATAATTGAAACGGAAATTATGTAAACGTTTGACCACCCAGTTTGACAGATGATTCACGAACGCTATAAGTTGTATATGACATGATGATACATATATGGATAAATATATATATGTTTAACATGATATAATTATAATCAAGTATCTCAAGTATCTCATTAAGGATATTAACAATGGGTTATATACAAAAAAATGAGACTATTGACGTAAGAAATTCGAAACGATATATATAACGATTATCGTTATAACGTCTTATTAAATAAATATATGAACCATATTAATATATTGTTACACTATATTTAACATGATAAAATGATAAGTAAATATATCATTAAGTGTGTTAACAATGAACTACATAAGTAAAAACAAGACTACTAACTTAAGAATTTCGAAACGAGACATATACGTAACGATTATCGTTGTAACGATATTTTAATGTATATGTATATCATATTAAGATATATCCATATATCATGTTAACATGTTAATATAATAATTTAACATCTCATTTGATATAATAAACAATGGATTAACAACATTAAATGAGATTGTTAATTTAAAGGTTTCAAAACAACACTTACATGTAACGAATATCGATGGCTTAATGAATTCATTAAAATGTATATACATGTAATGTATTTAAATGTATTTGAACACTTTTTAAAGACTTCAAGACATATATCAAAGTACTTCCAGTTAACAAAAATACTTACAATTACATTCTCATTCATTTTCATCAACAATTCTACACGTATGTATCCGTACATGTACTCATAGAATACGTAGATTTTAGATGTATTTACTATTGGTATATTGAAAGGACCCATTCATATATATTATAAACGATTCACAATAGTTGATTACATCGCGAGGTACTTGACCTCTATATGATACATTTTACAAATATTGCATTCGTTTTTAAAAGATAAACTTTCATTTCATCGAAAGTTGATGGTATGCATACCATTTCATAATATATCCAACTATAGTTGACTAACTAATAATCTTGATGAACTCGACGACTCGAATGTAACGTCTTTTGAAATATGTCATGAATGACTCCAAGTAATGTCTCTAATATGAGCTAATGCACAGCGGAAGATTTCTTTCATACCTGAGAATAAACATGCTTTCAAGTATCAACCAAAAGGTTGGTGAGTTCATAGGTTTAATTTCTATATAATAATCATAATGTTTAATAAGCCACAAGATTTCATTTAATTAAATGCGCAGGATCATTACAACTGCAAAAATCATTCATACGATGAATCGCCTGGTAACCGACCTTAACATAGAGCGCTTAAGATATCTGACATCATACATTCCACTATTCAAATGTATGACAAGAACCCTCCGAAGTACTAAAGCATTTCCACTATTCGAAAATGGGGGTGGTTGGTACCCGTAGATCTACCTTTAGGATTCGCGTCAATTAGGGTGTCTGTTCCCTAATTCTTAGGTTACCAAGCTAAAATAATAATAAGTACAGATATTCGGTATAACAAAACAATCGTAGAATGTAGTTTCATGAACTTGTGCTTATTTTCTATAACATTTATAAAAGCAGCGCATGTATTCTCAGTCCCAAAAATGTAAAGAGTAAAAGGGAAGCAAATGAAACTCACCATACTGTATTTTGTAGTAAAAATACATATAACATCATTGAACAAGTATAAGGTTGGCCTCGGATTCACGAACGTATCAATATTGAGATTCAATATTGCAGGAAAGTACGTAGACGCAACGGAGATGATAAACACTAGTTTGACCTTATGAACAAAACCCCAAACAATACCCATCACCTCCATAGCTATAACCCATAATTTCCCTGGCTTCATCCCGTTCGAAAAACTATTTTGAAATCACTCGGACATCACTCCGTCGTAATATTTTATGTATAATAATAATATCTTGAAATAATACAGAGTAAATATATATATGTAAATCGATTGAGAGAGTTTAGAGAAATATATTTTCAAGTTTCTATGAAATAATGAAACCTATTGAATTCTATTTATAATAGATTTTTTAATTATTAAAGTGAATTATTAAAGTATGAATTATTAAAGTGAATTATTAAAGTGAATTATTAAAGTATGAATTATTAAAGTGAAATATTAAAGTATGAATTATTAAAGTGAATTATTAAAGTGAATTATTAAATTATGAATTATTAAAGTGAATTATTAAAGTATGAATTATTAAAGTGAATTATTAAAGTGAATTATTAAAGTATAAATTATTAAAGTGAATTATTAAAGTATGAATTATTAAAGTGAATTATTAAAGTATGAATTATTAAAGTGAATTATTAAAGTATGAATTATTAAATTGAATTATTAAAGTGAAAGTAAGTAAAAGTTAAAGTATAGTAAAAGTATAAAACTATGTACGTATAATACGCTTATAAATATATAATATTTAATTTATATAATTATTTATATATTATATTAAATTTACGTGTATAGTAAAAATGTAATTTTTGTTTCGATGACTTGGACGTTGTCACTCGACTCATGTCCTGGTTCCGATTTTTCAAACGGCGTTTCATACGCTTAGAAAACTTGCACTTTATGTTTTGTGTAACGTACTCTTACGAATGACAAGACTCAAATCAATAAAAACTATTTTACTCTAAATGTAACTTAATCATTTAAGCGTTTTGGTCATTTACTTTTATAAATCAAAGTCCCGTTATTTATCAAAGCATATTTAATAATATTAGTTTAAATCAATACGTTTTATGACTAAATTAAAATATACATAATATATAGGTTTGAAATATTTATCTAATAATACAATATTTAGATTTTCAAAACTAAGTATATTTCAACGTATAATTTAGGATCGTTTACCTAATCGAAAATATTATAACATATAACGTTTACGCTTTAAAAATATAATTCATTTATGCGTCAACGTTTATTTTAATTTCCTTAAACTTTCTATATTTTAATATCAATCGAATTCAAATAAACAAGTGTTACTTATCATTTACTTAATTAATTTGAAATAATAATTATTTAATATACATAGACATACTTTAAATACACGTTGCAAGTTATATATATATATATATATATATATATATATATATATATATATATATATATATATATATATATATATATCTAATAATCAATATACCAACTTACGTTATCTAAACAAGGACATTTTAATAAACAAATTTTATTATATCAAAAAACGTTTTTGCACGTTTGAAAATAGATCAATCAAATATTATGGAATTCAATTGTCCACTAACTTTTGTCTATCTTTCAATAAGTGACACTTTGTTCTCATTTGTAAATCATTTTACCAATTATTTCGAATACCGTTAAAAAGAAACAATTTCTCAAATCAACGTGGGCCTCATAACAGAGACTCGTAATCATACAACGTATCCGATAAATCAATCATTTGATATTATCTTTTAATCTCGTCGATAAAATTATATTGAAACAAAATACGTTCATGTAAAGTATTATATATTTAATACTTTGTTAACGTTTTCAATTAATTATATTACATATACATATCTATATGCACATAAATGTTCGTGAATCGTCGAGCATAGTCAAAGGGTATTTGATTACATGAATATAGTTTCAAAATTTTCGAGACTCAACATTACAGACTTTGCTTATCGTGTCGAAAACATATAAAGATTAAAGTTTAAATTCGATCGGAAATTTCCGGGTCATCACAGTACCTACCCGTTAAAGAAATTTCATCCCGAAATTTGATCGAGGTTGTCATGGCTAACTATAAAATGTTTTCATGACGAATATGAGTTGATAAATAGAGTATTATCATCATTAAGTAACATAGGTAAAATAATTTGATTACGCGAAGAGTATAAGTGAAGCTATTGCAAGAGAGTGAAATGAGTAAATGTATATTCGTTTCAACCGATGACATAGTTATGATTGGTTTCCGGAATTCATGGGATTTAAAGAAAATCTTCGTAATAAGATTTGGTTCGTCGGTGATTTAGGAAATCAGGATCTTCTTTGTTTTAATGCGATATTTCATCTTGATTTCTCTGTCGGATATTTCACTATAAATCCACCCCCTTCGTTTCCTTAATTTCCACAACTCACACCTTCTATTCTTTCTCCTCAATTCCTACTTTAAAACATTCGTCAATATGCTCCATCCCGTTCTGATCCTTGTCCTTATCCTTACTCTCGCAATAATCATTCTCCTTTTCCAACTTCCACCGGAGGAATCTGTTTTCTTCTACTTCGCCCTTGGGGTTATAGTGTTTTTAATTCTCCTGTGTCTTTATGTTGCGATAAACATTGATATACACGGTTTGTAATTTATGTGTTGTTATTGGGCTTTATATTCTCCCTTACATTTCAGAGTTTCATACTTTTGTTGTCTCTTCCCGGCTTTAAGTCAAGCGAATAATGGTCCAGAATTAGTAGGTATGAAGTTTTGGATGAACATAGTTAATATTCTAAGAAGGAAATCGTAATGGTATGATCTTGATTTGGCAAATTACCAGAATATCCGAAAAGATAGAACTATCAAGAAGATATGTTCTTAATATGTTTGGAGATTTGGTAGAATGTAAGAGTCGTGTAAATGGCACCTGATGACGGTATGTTCTGTGAATCATCACGTTACATTAGAAACTCCTGTAATATAATCACATTGATCAAGTGTCATTATATTATACTAACTCATGCTTCAGTTCCCAACACTACTTCAAAACATTCATATTTGAATTTTTCAGAATTTAGAAACTAACACAGTTTCTTTTATGTTGCAGATATTATGGAGAGATAAATGATCTCAGATAAGAATAGTTGTGAAAATATCTCTAAAAATATGGAGAATATGTATAATGAGAGATACGAAGATATCTTATAATATTTAAGATAAGATGATGATGAAGAATAAGGTCTGCAAAGGTTTAGAGTTAGGAGCAAGGTATTCATTAATGACTTCGTCAGAAACAGAATCATTAAGATTCTTATACAGACTTTGGTCCTTGTATTTGTCCTTGGTCTCCTTCACAGTCTGCTCAATCCATTGTTCAGTACCAACTCTTCTCTTTTTCTGGGCTTTACCAACACATTATTCTTTGTCATCAAACTTTTGACTGTTAAAGTCGTTTACAGTTTCTGCTGCTTCATTAGCATTTCGAGAACTAATTCACAGTTTGAGATGTTTTTCAGAAACTTCACATTCAAAGTGTGTACGTTTAGGAGATAGACGTTATATGTATATATAACTATTGAAGTAGAAACGCTGCGAGATTTTAAAATACTGATTGCTGATTTTCAGTAATTGGTATGGCAATTCTTGTTGCAAGATGCGGATGAGTAAAAGATGAAGTTTCAATGAATAAGTATAGTGACTTTTCAAAGAGGTTTAAGTCGAAGGTTAATGAAGTTGTTGATAAGTTTACTGCTAATGTGGTGAGATATGAAAGGTTCCTCAGTAACGATGGTCAAAGGGCAGCGTATCTATCGAAGTTATAATAAAATTAGTTTTACTAAAAAGTTGAAGTTGACTTGTTGGAGCTGTGACAAAACTGGCTACTTTGAAAAGAATCGTAAGGTTGTTTTTGCTAATAAATGCTAAAGAATTCAACGCGGGTACATGTTAAACTATGACTTTAGGTTCGAGAGTTTTTCAGGTACAAGACTTCGGGTAATGTGTGATTGGATCATCATCTCGATTGTTCCTTATTTGAAGTGTCTTCCAGAATTTCGAAGCGTTTTAAATGCAGCTTGTCATTGTCAATATCCAAAGGATAAATTCGTCATGAATCTCGATTGATTCTCGTATCCTTTTGAGTGTTACAATTAAAAGTGATGTTCTATCACAGTTTTGAAGTCAAAGTATAGCTTTGAAAAAAAATGTAAGGATCTAAGAGTGATGGTTTTGCTTATATCTCGAGTTGCATTCTGAGATTTCAAAAATCAGAATAAGTGATTGAATTTGAATGAGTATGGTTGTTTTGATTTCTTATAAAAGAAGGTATACTGTTGTGAAAATAGGGAGTATAGTTGATGATTTATTGAATTAGAATCGAAGAATGTAATATATTAATTGTGCATTTATATATCTCTCGGGTATTACCTACCCGTTAAAAAAATGTCAAAAATAATATTTTGAACAAGAATTATTCATTACAGTCTTTATGAAAATATATGTATGTATATTTTCTTCAGATGTAATACAGATTTAATGAGTTAATAATATTATATTAAGCTCATTTGATTTTCGGCTTGGATTAGTAAAGAAAAATCTTTTAGAACATTAGAGATTACATAATCTTCTCGGAGTATTTCGCTAATGTAATAAATACTTCAATATTTATTCTTATAGATATTTCCTCAATGAATCATGCTGATGCTCATAGAACTCTTGCTAACTTCGCAAGATGCGAATGTTGTTTTCCAGTAAGTTTCGAGTACATCGAAGGTGAAAGTGTAAAATCAAACATGTTATTGAATGATACACTTGGTTTATTATGAACCCGAATTCATTTAATTGAAATAGAGATTATAGTTAACGATGGTTAGATTGTTGACGAAGGATGTACATCATAGCATATTAGCATATGAATTATCCGAGTAGTTTCTACTCTTTTTCAATTCATACTCAATAGCTTAGTACGAAAGGTTTATTATAGTTTCAGAATTCATATATATATATATATATATATATATATATATATATATATATATATATATATATATATATATATATATATATATATATAATATATATATAATTTCTTCAGAAATAATGAGTTAATACTTCATAACTCGTTGATATAATATACTCGTTGTTGATTCGTAATGATTTCCACAGTGATTCTTGAACTGACCGAGTTTGTAATGTCATAGGTGCTGCTGATTCTGACGATGCTGACGTTACTGACTATGCTAGTGATGTTAACGGTACTGTTGATGCTGCTGGTAAAACAAGTCTAGCTTGTAAATCGTGCACCATTCTTGTCAGGGTTTCGATTCTTCTCCCAACCATCTCTATCAATGTTACTCATCTGATTTATGGTTAAGGCTGAAATAGATAATCTCCAAAACTTTAGAGATTACATAATCACCGTAGAATGTTTCTCCGATTAAGTTATGAATCAATACTTCATCGTTTGTTGTTGTTGGTATTCCTTGGTATTTATGGTGTGTGTGATGTTGATATCCGAGGTACAGATTGTGATGTTGAGGCGTGTGATGCGGATATGATTGTTGGTGGTGGTAATGATACTATTAGGGTTGATGATGGTGGTACCATTGATGCCGGTGATGCTGCTGGTGCTTAGGGTATTGAGGCTTATGATGTTGATGTTACTGGTGGTACGGGTTATGCTGCTGGTGCTGCTGATGGTGTTTGTAATCCTTGCACCATAATCTCCAAAGCCGTCACGCGAGCTCAAAGTTCGTTAACTTCTGCTAGTACACCGGGATGATTGGCGGTTAGAGCGAGCGGATGAATAAGATTCGTAATATGGGATAGTATATAATCGTGACGAGATACTCTATAAATGAGAGAGAAAATGGTGTTTCGAATAGGTTCGCCGGTAAGTGCTTCAGGTACATCGCCAAGAGGTGATTGTTGAAATGTCCCGTTCTTATTGATTAAAAACGTTCCATATTAATTGATTTCGTTGCGAGGTTTTCACCTCTATATGAGACATTTTTCAAAGACTGCATTCATTTTTAAAACAAACCATAACCTTTATTTCATAGATAAAGGTTTTAAAAAGCTTTACGTAGATTATCAAATAATGATAATCTAAAATATCCTGTTTACACACAACCATTACATAATGGTTTACAATACAAATATGTTACAACAAAATAAGTTTCTTGAATGCAGTTTTTACACAATATCATACAAGCATGGACTCCAAATCTTGTCCTTATTTAAGTATGCGACAGCGGAAGCTCTTAATAATCACCTGAGAATAAACATGCTTAAAACGTCAACAAAAATGTTGGTGAGTTATAGGTTTAACCTATATATATCAAATCATAATAATAGACCACAAGATTTCATATTTCAATACACATCCCATACATAGAGATAAAAATCATTCATATGGTGAACACCTGGTAACCGACATTAACAAGATGCATATATAAGAATATCCCCATCATTCCGGGACACCCTTCGGATATGATATAAATTTCGAAGTACTAAAGCATCCGGTACTTTGGATGGGGTTTGTTAGGCCCAATAGATCTATCTTTAGGATTCACGTCAATTAGGGTGTCTGTTCCCTAATTCTTAGATTACCAGACTTAATAAAAAGGGGCATATTTGATTTCGATAATTCAACCATAGAATGTAGTTTCACGTACTTGTGTCTATTTTGTAAATCATTTATAAACCTGCATGTATTCTCATCCCAAAAATATTAGATTTTAAAAGTGAGACTATAACTCACTTTCACGGATTTTTACTTCGTCGGGAAGTAAGACTTGGCCACTGGTTGATTCACGAACCTATAACAATATATACATATATATCAAAGTATGTTCAAAATATATTTACAACACTTTTAATATATTTTGATGTTTTAAGTTTATTAAGTCAGCTGTCCTCGTTAGTAACCTACAACTAGTTGTCCACAGTTAGATGTACAGAAATAAATCGATAAATATTATCTTGAATCAATCCACGACCCAGTGTATACGTATCTCAGTATTGATCACAACTCAAACTATATATATTTTGGAATCAACCTCAACCCTGTATAGCTAACTCCAACATTCACATATAGAGTGTCTATGGTTGTTCCGAAATATATATAGATGTGTCGACATGATAGGTCGAAACATTGTATACGTGTCTATGGTATCTCAAGATTACATAATATACAATACAAGTTGATTAAGTTATGGTTGGAATAGATTTGTTACCAATTTTCACGTAGCTAAAATGAGAAAAATTATCCAATCTTGTTTTACCCATAACTTCTTCATTTTAAATCCGTTTTGAGTGAATCAAATTGCTATGGTTTCATATTGAACTCTATTTTATGAATCTAAACAGAAAAAGTATAGGTTTATAGTCGGAAAAATAAGTTACAAGTCGTTTTTGTAAAGGTAGTCATTTCAGTCGAAAGAACGACGTCTAGATGACCATTTTAGAAAACATACTTCCACTTTGAGTTTAACCATAATTTTTGGATATAGTTTCATGTTCATAATAAAAATAATTTTCTCAGAATAACAACTTTTAAATCAAAGTTTATCATAGTTTTTAATTAACTAACTCAAAACAGCCCGCGGTGTTACTACTACGGCGTAAATCCGGTTTTACGGTGTTTTTCGTGTTTCCAGGTTTTAAATCATTAAGTTAGCATATCATATAGATATAGAAAATGTGTTTAGTTGATTTTAAAAGTCAAGTTAGAAGGATTAACTTTTGTTTGCGAACAAGTTTAGAATTAACTAAACTATGTTCTAGTGATTACAAGTTTAAACCTTCGAATAAAATAGCTTTATATGTATGAATCGAATGATGTTATGAACATCATTACTACCTTAAGTTCCTTGGATAAACCTACTGGAAAAGAGAAAAATAGATCTAGCTTCAACGGATCCTTGGATGGCTCGAAGTTCTTGAAGCAGAATCATGACACGAAAACAAGTTCAAGTAAGATCATCACTTGAAATAAGATTGTTATAGTTATAGAAATTGAACCAAAGTTTGAATATGATTATTACCTTGTATTAGAATGATAACCTACTGTAAGAAACAAAGATTTCTTGAGGTTGGATGATCACCTTACAAGATTGGATGAATTAGATGAAGAAAATTGAAGAATGAAAGTGTTTGTAGGTGTTTTTGGTCATTGGTGTATGGATTAGATATAAAGGATATGTAATTTTGTTTTCATGTAAATAAGTCATGAATGATTACTCATATTTTTGTAATTTTATGAGATATTTCATGCTAGTTGCCAAATGATGGTTCCCACATGTGTTAGGTGACTCACATGGGCTGCTAAGAGCTGATCATTGGAGTGTATATACCAATAGTACATACATCTAAAAGCTGTATATTGTACGAGTATGAATACGGGTGCATACGAGTAGAATTGTTGATGAAACTGAACGAGGATGTAATTGTAAGCATTTTTGTTAAGTAGAAGTATTTTGATAAGTGTATTGAAGTCTTTCAAAAGTGTATAAATACATATTAAAACACTACATGTATATACATTTTAACTGAGTCGTTAAGTCATCGTTAGTCGTTACATGTAAGTGTTGTTTTGAAACCTTTAGGTTAACGATCTTGTTAAATGTTGTTAACCCAATGTTTATAATATCAAATGAGATTTTAAATTATTATATTATCATGATATTATCATGTATGAATATCTCTTAATATGATATATATACATTAAATGTCTTTACAACGAAAATCGTTACATATATGTCTCGTTTAAAAATCATTAAGTTAGTAGTCTTGTTTTTACATATGTAGTTCATTGTTAATATACTTAATGATATGTTTACTTATCATAGTATCATGTTAACTATATATATATCCATATATATGTCATCATATAGTTTTTACAAGTTTTAACGTTCGTGAATCACCGGTCAACTTGGGTGGTCAATTGTCTATATGAAACATATTTCAATTAATCAAGTCTTAACAAGTTTCATTGCTTAACATGTTGGAAACATTTAATCATGTAAATATCAATCTCAATTAATATATATAAACATGGAAAAGTTCGGGTCACTACAGTACCTACCCGTTAAATAAATTTCGTCCCGAAATTTTAAGCTGTTGAAGGTGTTGACGAATCTTCTGGAAATAGATGCAGGTATTTCTTCTTCATCTGATCTTCAAGCTCCCAGGTGAACTCGGGTCCTCTACGAGGATTCCATCGAACCTTAACAATTGGTATATTATTTTGCTTAAGTCTTTTAACCTCACGATCCATTATTTCGACGGGTTCTTCGATGAATTGAAGTTTTTCATTGATTTGGATTTCATCTAACGGAATAGTGAGATCTTCTTTAGCAAAACATTTCTTCAAATTCGAGACGTGGAAAGTGTTATGTACAGCCGCGAGTTGTTGTGGTAACTCAAGTCGGTAAGCTACTGGTCCGACACGATCAATAATCTTGAATGGTCCAATATACCTTGGATTTAATTTCCCTCGTTTACCAAATCGAACAACGCCTTTCCAAGGTGCAACTTTAAGCATGACCATCTCTCCAATTTCAAATTCTATATATTTTCTTTTAATGTCAGCGTAGCTCTTTTGTCGACTTTGGGCGGTTTTCAACCGTTGTTGAATTTGGATGATCTTCTCGGTAGTTTCTTGTATAATCTCCGGACCCGTAATCTGTCTATCCCCCACTTCACTCCAACAAATCGGAGACCTGCACTTTCTACCATAAAGTGCTTCAAACGGCGCCATCTTAATGCTTGAATGGTAGCTGTTGTTGTAGGAAAATTCTGCTAACGGTAGATGTCGATCCCAACTGTTTCCGAAATCAATAACACATGCTCGTAGCATGTCTTCAAGCGTTTGTATCGTCCTTTCGCTCTGCCCATCAGTTTGTGGATGATAGGCAGTACTCATGTCTAGACGAGTTCCTAATGCTTGCTGTAATGTCTGCCAGAATCTTGAAATAAATCTGCCATCCCTATCAGAGATAATAGAGATTGGTATTCCATGTCTGGAGACGACTTCCTTCAAATACAGTCGGGCTAACTTCTCCATCTTGTCATCTTCTCTTATTGGCAGGAAGTGTGCTGATTTGGTGAGACGATCAACTATTACCCAAATAGTATCAAAACCACTTGCAGTCCTTGGCAATTTAGTGATGAAATCCATGGTAATGTTTTCCCATTCCATTCCGGGATTTCAGGTTGTTGAAGTAGACCTGATGGTTTCTGATGCTCAGCTTTGACCTTAGAACACGTCAAACATTCTCCTACATATTTAGCAACATCGGCTTTCATACCCGGCCACCAAAAATGTTTCTTGAGATCCTTGTACATCTTCCCCGTTCCAGGATGTATTGAGTATCTGGTTTTATGAGCTTCTCTAAGTACCATTTCTCTCATATCTCCAAATTTTGGTACCCAAATCCTTTCAGCCCTATACCGGGTTCCGTCTTCCCGAATATTAAGATGCTTCTTCGATCCTTTGGGTATTTCATCCTTTAAATTTCCTTTTTTTTAAAACTCCTTGTTGCGCCTCCTTTATTTGAGTAGTAAGGTTATTATGAATCATTATATTCATAGATTTTACTCGAATGGGTTCTCTGTCCTTCCTGCTCAAGGCATCGGCTACCACATTTGCCTTCCCCGGGTGGTAACGAATCTCAAAGTCGTAATCATTCAATAATTCAATCCACCTACGCTGCCTCATATTCAGTTGTTTCTGATTAAATATGTGTTGAAGACTTTTGTGGTCGGTATATATAATACTTTTGACCCCATATAAGTAGTGCCTCCAAGTCTTTAATGCAAAAACAATCGCGCCTAATTCCAAATCATGCGTCGTATAATTTTGTTCGTGAATCTTCAATTGTCTAGACGCATAAGCAATCACCTTCGTTCGTTGCATTAATACACAACCGAGACCTTGCTTTGATGCGTCACAATAAATCACAAAATCATCATTCCCTTCAGGCAATGACAATATAGGTGCCGTAGTTAGCTTTTTCTTCAATAACTGAAACGCTTTCTCTTGTTCATCATTCCATTCAAATTTCTTCCCTTTTTGCGTTAATGCAGTCAAGGGTTTTGCTATTCTGGAAAAGTCTTGGATGAACCTTCTGTAGTAACCAGCTAGTCCTAAAAACTGGCGTATGTGTTTCGGAGTTTTCAGGGTTTCCCACTTTTCAACAGTTTCTATCTTTGTCGGATCCACCTTAATACCTTCTTTGTTCACTATGTGACCGAGGAATTGAACTTCTTCCAACCAAAATGCACACTTTGAAAACTTAGCGTACAATTCTTCCTTCCTCAATACTTCTAACACCTTTCTCAAATGTTCACCGTGTTCTTGGTCATTCTTTGAGTAAATAAGTATGCCATCAATGAAAACAATGACAAACTTGTCAAGGTATGGTCCACACACTCGGTTCATAAGGTCCATGAACACAGCTGGTGCATTAGTTAAACCAAACGGCATGACCATAAACTCGTAATGACCGTAACGTGTTCTGAAAGCAGTCTTTGGAATATCATCTTCTTTCACCCGCATTTGATGATACCCGGAACGTAAGTCAATCTTTGAATAAACAGACGAGCCTTGTAGTTGATCAAATAAGTCGTCGATTCTCGGTAGTGGGTAGCGGTTCTTGATGGTAAGTTTGTTCAACTCTCGGTAGTCGATACACAACCTGAATGTACTGATAATGCTAAAAACGAACATATATTTCATAGCATTATTCCTCAAGAAAGACAAGCTTTTAGTTGCAATTGTTCTATTTACAAGTGATATTCGTTTAAATAATAAAAGGTGACGACAAAAGACAGATTCGACGAATTGAAGACGCAAACGACCAAAAAGCTCAAAAGTACAAAATACAATCAAAGAGGTTCCAATTATTGATAAGAAACGTCTCGAAATTACAAGAGTAAAAGATTCAAAACGCAAAGTACAAGATATTAAATTATACGCAAGGACGTTCGAAAATCCGGAACTGGGACCAGAGTCAACTCTCAACGCTCGACGCAACGGACTAAAAATTACAAGTCAACTATGCACATAAATATAATATAATATTTAAATAATTCTTATAATTATTTAATATATTATATTTATTTATAAAACCGTCGGTAAACAAAGAGCCAAACTTGTGTGAGCTCTAAAAGCAAACTCCGCGACTCGCGGAGTTTGAAGGCAAAAAATGCCGCGAGTCGCGGAGCCCCAATTTCTGAAACTCCCTATAAAAGCAACCGAATTCTGATCGCAAAAATCACTCATATATCCATCCATCTATCTAAACGTATATATTTATATTTATATTATAATTTTAATTTTAATTTTAATTTTAATTCTAATAATAAGGGTATGTTAGCGAATATTGTAAGGGTGTAAGTTGAAATTCTGTCCGTGTAACGCTACGCTATTTTTAATCATTGTAAGTTATGTTCAACCTTTTTATATTAATGTCTCGTAGCTAAGTTATTATTATGCTTATTTAATCCAAAGTAATCATGATGTTGGGCTAATTACTAAAATTGGGTAATTGGGCTTTGTACCATAATTGGGGTTTGGACAAAAGAACGACACTTGTGGAAATTATGGGCTATTAATGGGTTTTATATTAACTAAACAATACCTTGTTAATTTAATATACAAACTTATAATTCGACGTATTTATATATAACCACACACGCTTGACTGGGTACGGTGGGCGGGGTATCTATAAATACCAATAATTATTCATTTTACCGGATACGGAACTGGAATAATAGTTAATAGACTTGTTGAAACAGGGGTGAATTACATTCAAGGGTAATTGGTGTAATTGTTAACAAAGTAGTAAAACCTTGGTTTACACGTAGTCGATAACCTGGTGTATTCATTAAACAAAGTATTAAAACCTTGTTACAATTCGAATCCCCAATTAGTTGGAATATTTGACTTCGGGAATAAGAATAATTTGACGAAGGCTTTCGCTCTTTATATTTATGACTGATGGACTATTATGGACAAATCCGTATGGACATATTAAATAATCCAGGACAAAGGACAATTAACCCATGGGCATAAAACTAAAATGAACACGTCAAACATCATGATTACGGAAGTTTAAATAAGCATAATTATTTTATTTCATATTTAATTTCCTTTATTTTATATTTAATTGCACTTCTAATTATCGCATTTTTATTTATTATTATTGTATTTAATTGCACTTTTAATTATCGTAATTTTTAATTATCGCAAGTTTATTTTATCGCACTTTTATTATTCGCAATTTCATTATTTTTATTTACTTTACGCTTTAATTTAAGTCTTGTATTTATTTTTAATATTTTACATTTGGTTTTAACTGCGACTAAAGTTTTAAAATCGACAAACCGGTCATTAAACGGTAAAAACCCCCCTTTATAATAATAATATTACTTATATATATATTTGTATTTTTATAAAAGTAAACTAATATAGCGTTAAGCTTTGTTTAAAAAGATTCCCTGTGGAACGAACCGGACTTACTAAAAACTACACTACTGTACGATTAGGTACACTGCCTATAAGTGTTGTAGCAAGGTTTAAGTATATCCATTCTATAAATAAATAAATAAATATCTTGTGTAAAAATGTATCGTATTTAATAGTTTTTCCTGTAAAAATATAAGCTATTTTATATACTACTCTGCTAAAACATCAAGTATTTTTGGCGCCGCTGCCGGGGAACTCTTAAAAACCCGGAAGCGCAACGCTAATATAAAAAAAAAACCGAAAAAAATATAAATATATATAAATCTAATTTTTTTAGATTGTTATAAAGTATTTTATTTTTATCTTAGTTATTAAAGATAAGTTTTATTTAAATTATATAAATATTTTAATTAGATTTTAAAACAGAAAAATATAAAACAGAAAATAAAAAATAAAAAAATAAAAAAATAAAAACGTCAAATTTTGAACTGCACCCGAGTTGAATTTTGGAAACCCGCGACTCGCGGGGTTTGCTGCATCTAATACCGCGACTCGCGGAGGATACCTGACACCGACAGAAACCCTAAACTGCATTAATTACGGAGTAATTATTAATTATTATTATTATAAACCCTAATTACTTATTATTATTATAATTAGTTTTATTTTAAAGTTTTACTTTTTATTTAATTTATATTTTAGTTAAATTAGTTTAATTAAATTGTAAAATTAATAGTTTTATAAAATAAATAATATAAAAATGATATTTTTATAAAAATTGTACTTTTTACAACTTTTTGTATATTTTTATATTTTATCCCTTTTTAATTGTTTTAGCGTAATATTTGTATTTTTTGCTCATATTTAGTTTTAAACTTAGTTTTTGCCATAGTTATTTTTACTTCTAGATTTTTAGGCTTTGCCGTAGAATTCCTTAAGTGCTTTTTCTTTAGACTAAGATTTAGGTGCTTTAGAATTTTGCGACGCCTTTTTAAGTTTTAGTTTCTTTTTAAGTTATTTCCATTTGGGATATAGTTTTTCCTGTAAGCTTTAATATTTTTAGATGACTTTTACATATGTATCAATTATCATTCCAATTAGTAATCTCAATTTGCGATTATAATTTTAAGTTAGTTGTAGTAATAAGGTTAGGTTAGTCAAGTATTTTTAAGTTTTATAAGTTTCTTTTATTTTTACGTCACCTTTTATTTTTCAATCATTTTTATTTTTCGACCTTTTTCCGACGAACTCTTTTTCTTTCTTATTTCTCGCTATTCTAGTTTTTAGGACTTAGAATTTATTCTACTTCTTATCTAAATTTCTTAAAATTACGAAAATTTATTTTAAGTGGTTAAATTAATAGACATCAAAATTTTCTGGTTCGTAGTAATAGTTGGATTTGTACGTGGACCGGGTTATTGGAGCCAAACAGTCCTCAATTATATTGAGACCAAACGAATCCTGCCCCTCTGCTGCATCTTTTGGCTATTCGAAACGTGGGCAAAATCAGAAAAGTCTATTGATTGGATAACTTATTATAATTTTTCTTTCCTTTTAAAAACTAATAGGATATTCAGTGAATGCACCGAGCAAGACGTTCACCACCTTTTGTACGTTCACCACCTGTAACTAGATCAAGATATTTAGCAAATATTACTACCGTTGATTTTTCTTTAGAATCGTCATCCAGTCGACCAAGTACTCCAGTTCAAATTTCCGATAATCCATTTTTTGAACCCGACCTCACAATTGAGAATCCGGAGAATATTCAGGAACGATTCGTAGATCCTGAACCACTAAACTTTCCTCCGGAACCACCAATCATTCAAACAGAGATTGTTGAGGAACGAACCATTAAATCCGAATCCTCTAGGGTAACGACCCGAAAAATTTCGACTAATTTTAAATCAAATTCTTGATACGATTTAATATTTTTGACCCGATAAGCAAAGTCTGCTAAGTTGAGACTCAAAAATTTTGAACTGTTTCATATATTCAATTACCATTTGACCATTCCCAACGATTCACGAACAGATAATTATATATATGTATATAAATATAAATATGAATATAAATATGAATATAAATGTATTTATAATATTTTGAATTAATGAGGTATACTTTAATCATTTAGAATAAAAAAAAATAATAACAAACAAATGAGTAAGTTATTAGTATTATAATTAATTGTAATTCAGTATTATTATTAATCTTACATTTATTATTATCAGTATTAGTATTTTATTATTTGTAACGTCAATAAAAATTATGGTTATTATTTGATATTGCTATAAATATTATCATTGTTAACAATATTATTAGTATTAATATTATTAGTATTATTATTTTATATTAATCAATTATTAATTACTAATATTAAATTAAATAATATAACTTAGATATACATACAAAATTGATATCTATATCTCTATTCCTTTCCTGTATACCCGTGAACATTTTTCTGAATCAATTATCAATATAAATAACTATCAATCGATTATCCTTCCTCTCTATGAACCCATCACCAATTCCAATCACCTACTGATGCTTGTTTCGATGTTACTACCCTCTTTGCTCGTATTGTACTTTGAATGAAAAACAAGACTTATACAATTATCCTGCAAACCAATGATCACACCTCCGTTTCTAGTACCATTTTTGTGTTATTCCTTAAAACATTCGAGTACACCACAACACAAAACCTACTGTAACGACCCGGAAATTTCCGACCAAATTTAAACTCTAATCTCTATATGGTTCCGACACGATAAGCAAAAACCCTAAAGTTGACCCGCACTTTTTCGATCGTTCTATACTCATAAGATTAATATTTACATAAATTAAACCTTACCAACATGATAAGTAATCCAAATTGTTGAGACTTATGTTTTCGAAAAGAGTTTTACACAACGTTTGACCGTCTAGTTTGACCGATGATATCACGAACTATACAATATATGATAATTATACGTTTGTGTATATATATGTATATATACATATTTAACATGATCTAAGAATGTTTTAATATCTCATTTTGTATTAATAACAATAAGTTATAAGTATATTTTGAAACTACTAACTTAAGTTTTCAAAACGATAACCATACGTAACGTTATTTGACTTAAATACTTATGACCTATAATGTTTATACATATATCGTATAAGTAATGTATTTAATCACTTTTAAAGACTTAAATACATAAAACAATATAAGTATATTTACAAAAGATAGCTATATTTGAATCCTCGTTCCGTTTTCTCAAAGATTTCTATACGTATACCTAGGGTATATGTACCCGTATCATACGCAGCTTCTAGATGTATTTACTATTGGTATATACCAATAAAAATCTGCTCCTTAGCAGCCTTAAATGATTAAGAAACATGTGGAATCAACCATTTGTCAAGTAGCATGAATTATTTAGCAAGAAAACAAAGTTAGGTATATTTTTTTTTCCTTTATAACCTAAAAACGTTTTTATGGATGCACACCATTTCTTCACCCCATTTTCTCATACTTACACTTCCATTTCTCTCTCAAAATACTCTTAACTTCATACTTGATCATCTCCAAGCATTTTCCCCATCATTTAGCTTCAAAAACCTTACTTAAACACCATAAGAAAACCATACAAAAACACTTCAAGAAATCCTTCCAAGAACACAAACTTACTTCCAATCTTTCATCCAATTCCATCACCCTTTTGGTTCTAGCTTTTTACTCCTCTTTTACAGCAACCTTGTCCAAGGAACTTGAGGTAGTATCTATGTTCATAACCTTATTCGATTCATATATATATATATAGCTATCATATTTTGTGGTATACAATTTTAACAACAAGAACATAGTTTGAAAGTTTTCAAACTTGTTTGCAAACTAAATAGATCCTTCTAACTTAACTTTTAAAATACTTCAAGACCTGTAATATAACTTAAATATATGCTAACTTAACAAGGTATAACTTGGTTTTTCAAAGAATATCTTAAAAACTGTTTTTACGACGTCGGAGTGCAACCGGGGACTGTTTTGGGTTGGATAATTAAAAACCATTTTAAACTTTGAATTGGAGGTTTATTTTCTGGAAAAATAATTTTTACTATGAATATGATAACACATAAAAATTTCATGATTTAATTCAAAGTATAAGTATTTTTAGAAAAATGGTCATTAAGTGTTATTTTTTTGTAACAAAAATGTTTAACTTCATAAGTTTCACTAAAGTTTCACCTATGCCGTGTGATTTTGAATACAAACCAAGGTATTTTCAGTTCATAGTCTTAAAGAGGGACTCGATCCAAGGAGATGGCAAGTTGAATCAACGAAAACGGATTTGTAACGAAGAAACTATGACCGAAACAAAATTGGTTATCCTAGACTTGTTTAACTTCGGGATTAATTGGGAAAAATTAAATAAATCACATATTTCTAAGATAACATGATAGTTTATATATATGTACTTATAATTTAATTTTATATGGTTCAGGATCACCCGTAAACAACACGAGAAGATTAATCATAAGATCCCATGTTTGTACGCAACACGTCATTTGACAACACCGGTACTTTATGTACGCAACACGTCATTTGACAACACCGGTACCGTGGGTCAAGATTAATCTCGACCAATACATATACGATGGGGTTTTATTTATTTCATTGGGGGTTTTATTTATTTCATTGCGGGTATATTAAACATCTAAAAATGAACCAT
The DNA here is from genome assembly GCF_046630445.1 of Rutidosis leptorrhynchoides. Taxonomy (NCBI): domain Eukaryota; kingdom Viridiplantae; phylum Streptophyta; class Magnoliopsida; order Asterales; family Asteraceae; genus Rutidosis; species Rutidosis leptorrhynchoides. Next base: position 570,499,622 of record NC_092334.1, read on the forward strand.
TAAAATTGAATTACTAACAACGAGCTGCTAACTACGGACTAAGGAATTATTCAAAGTATTAAAAGTATAACAAGTATATATATGTGACGTTTGTTTAAAAAGAAAAGGTATTGATATATTATATATGGATAGGTTCATGATATCAACCGGAGACCAAGTCAAATTATATATATCTTCAAGACGAAAGTGAGTATATAGTCCCACTTTTAAACTCTAAATATTTCGGGATGAGAATACATGTATTTTATGTTTTACGTTATGGACACAAGTAACTGAAAAATATATTCTACGTTGAGTTGTACCACTGGCATACTTCCCTGTAGCTTGGTAACTAATATTTACAGCGGTATTGTAAACGCGAATCCTGTTGATAGATCTATCGGGCCTGACAACCCCAACCGGACTGGACGACCAGTATTCAACGATTGCACAGTACTTCGTTTCGTGACTACACTTGGTACAGTGTAGTAAGATTTCATATTAAAGGGAATATGCGACGTGATTAATTGTTAAGTATGGTTACCAAGTGCTCAACCACTTAGAATATTTTTATTAAAATGTTTATATATGAAATCTTGTGGTCTATATTTATATCGCTGTCGACATTAAACCTATATCTCACCAACTTTATGTTGACATTTTAAAGCATGTTATTCTCAGGTATGAATTAAGTCTTCCGCTGTGTATTATCTCGTACTAAGGATACTACTTGAGGCCATTAAGGACTTATATCATAAGGCGTTGCATTCGAGTCATTGAAGTTCATAGAGACTATTATTAAGTAAATGGCGGTTTAGGTCATTTGAATATTATGAAATGTCAGGCGAATATGTCAATTATGGATGTAACTATAGATTGCCTTTTAAGAATAAATGCAACGTTTGTAAGATGTATCATATAGAGGGCAAGTACCTCGCAATGTTATCAACTATTGTAATTCGTTTGTAATCAATATGGACAACGTCCGGATGATTAGTTTCGGATCCTTTCACCTACTCCCTATATCTACCTTATTGTTTCAATGACCAAAACAAACAACCTTATACAAAACCAAAGCCAAATAACTTGTGATGTTAATAGTTTGTTGCTGATTCACGTTTCTGTCTCCTACAGCCGTAAACCACAACCAAACCACCTCTCTCTCTCATCTTCTCACCTCTCTCTCAAGGTCATGAACCATCATCATCGAGTTTCAGTTTCTTTCTCATTTTGGGCGAGTACAAACACCATTAAAACCACACACCACTCTCTTCAATCCACTAGAGCTTAGGTTGTTTCTGTTGTTGTTTAAAATTTGTACACCATCATCAAGCAACCCCATCATCACACCTCACCGTCGACCCTCTCCTCCAACATCCAAGTCACCACCACCATTGCATCTTGTTCCTGCTTCCTTCTTTTCTGTTCCACGCTCAAACACCAACCATCACCATCATCACAAACCACCCCAAGACCACCACACTATCATTATTCTTTTTCTTTTTCTTTCTTTCTTTTCTTTCTTCTTCATGCTCGTTTCCTGTTTCTTGTTCGAACACCCACCATTGTTGCAGTTCCTTCTTACTGCACGTCCTTTCTATTTTGAACCGCAAACCAAGCCTCGATAAAACCCATAACACGTTACTGTGCTACAGCTGCAAGACCTTTACGGTTCTTGAGAAAATAAATGAAGAATGAAGGGAATTGCTACAGCTGATTTGTGCTGTACGAATTGTTAATATAAATGAGGTAAGGAGGCATGATTAAAGATAATTAGATTGATTGATGGTAGGGCATTATACTCGAAGAAAAGGGAGTGGAGGGACCGACTGGAACTGTTATCCTTGGATTCTAAATTCCTTGCACACCATCGAATGTAATTCCCTTAAAACCGTAAACCTTGTAAAGGATTAAATAGGCTTCTTAAACTGATTTTTAGTGTGAGCCGAGATCCATCATATTTGATTGGGCTGGTAAAACTATTAGTGGACCGATGGGTTTAGGTTAATGGGCCAAGGTCTGGTTGAGGTTTTGATGTTAGACTAATGCTAGCGAGAATGATAGTGAGAAATACGTGAACTTCATGATGGTTTGTTCATGATAATTTAAGGTGGTAATGGTGCTTGAATCACGATGTAAGTGATTATGTTTAGGATAATGATGCATGATTAGACGATGATGATTATGGTTTATGATTAATGACGATATAGATGATGATAATATTATGATGTTGAGGTGAGTTTATATTTGGGTTAAAAGTAAATGGAGAGGATATAAAACAGATAAACAGGCGACAGAGCCATGGTTAAGAGTGTTAGCAGGTATGCGAGTGGTCATGGGTTCGAGTCCCGACTCGGGCGCGTTATTTTTAAAGGGTAGTTATTAACACCAAAAGTTTTATTATTATTATTATTAATATTATTCCAATTAGCATTATTGTTATTATTATTTATTTTGAATTTTGAAGTATTAGAATGATTATTATTATTAGTATTATTAACATAATTAAATCTAATTATCATTATTACTATCACTAATTTATTATTAGTATAACTATTATTTTAACAAATGAATTATATTTATATAAAAATATATTTATTATATTACATACTATTGTGTCATTTTAAAAATAAAATGTTATTATTTAAGTTGCATATTATATAATTATTTATAAAAATTTTAATACATTATATATATTTTAATAAAAATACTCTAATAAGAATCCAATATGAAAATATTAACTATTTATTTGAAATATATAAAATAGTTATAATTAATCTATTTATTAAAAGCATATGAATTATTAAGATAACAATTATATTAATATTAATAAATAAACTTGTTTGAATATTATTACATGTGTTAACATACATACTGGATATAGGTTCGTGAATCCGAGGCCAACCTTACACTTGTTCAATGATGTTATATGTATTTTTACTACAAAATACAGTATGGTGAGTATATAGTTCCCTTTTAAACTTTAAATATTTTGGGCTGAGAATACATGCGCTGTTATTATAAATGATTTACGTTATGGACACAAGTGATCAAATATAAATTATACGTTGAGTTGTACCATGGCATATTTCTTTATACTTGGTAGCTAATATTTACGTGAGGAGCGTAAACACGAATCCTGTTGATAGATCTATCGGGCCTGACAACCCCAACCGGGCTGGACGACCAGTTTTAAACGGTTGCACAGTACTTAGTTTCGTTACTACACTTGGTACGGTGTAGGGTTTATTTAAGAATATGCTGCTGTGATTTAAATGTTAAGTATGGTTACCAAGTGCTCAACGACTTTTTCATACACTTGCGAGTGTATTATGTTTATAAATATGAAATCTTGTGGTCTATTAAAATAATGGAAATGATTGTTATGATACACCTATGAACTCACCAACCTTTTGGTTGACACTTTTAAGCATGTTTATTCTCAGGTACGAATTAAGTCTTCCGCTGTGCATTTGCTCATTTTAAGGACATTACTTGGAGTCGATCATCGCAATGGGACCAGATGTTGATGATTTCGTCCAGGTGGATAAGGACGGGTCATCACAGGTGGTATCAGAGCGTTGGTCCTAGCGAACCAGGTCTTGCATTAGTGTGTCTTACCAGATACTGTTAGGATGCATTAGTGAGTCTGGACTTCGACCTTAGCTGCATATTATAAGTATTGTTTATCATTTCTAGTGGAAAATTACTTACTTATCAGTCCTAAGTCTAGACACGACTTCCTGCACTTATTTGATAGATAGTATACAGATAAAATTCATATCCTAGCGTATCTGCTAATTCATATCTTAGTGTATTTGTTACTGTAGACTTTATCTGACACGTTTCCTTAAATCCTTTCGTAATCTACGGGATCTTCTGTATTATGTATAGGTATTCTATGTAATTAGAATATCATCCGCTATCCAAAAATCATTTCATATTGAAAACCCTCTATCTAACCGTATCAAATGAAACTCACCACTAGTTCGAATTCCTCGGATTCCGACAGCTATTCCGACATGATGTTCACCTAAACTCCAGAAATAGCGTCACCAGAATGATTCAACCAATCAGCCATTCCCAATTCATCTGATGGGTTCGTAATCTACTTAATCATTGGAGACAAGAAGAAGGAGATCATTTTCATTCACCACATTCTCCTCTTGGCGAAGAACCTGATGCACTTACCGGCGAACCTGTTCGAGACACCATTTTCTCGCTTATTTTCAGGGTAGCTCATCACAATTACATTCTATCTAAAATTCTAAACCTTATTCATCCACTCGTTCCAACCGACAATCATCTCGGAATAATGGAAGAAGTCAACGAGCTTCGCTCCCGAGTTGTAGCCTTGAAAAATATGGTGCAAAACATACCAGCTTCGGCAACATCACCGGCACCAACAGTACCATCAGTAACAGCAACCGTACCATCAACAATCCATGACTCTACATCTCATTCTGCACCTAGAGTATAATCATCGTTCTACATGACGTTCTACATCATTTATCTTCGTTCGGCATAACAATTATGTAATCTCTAATGTTTTAGAGATTATATATTCTTGTTCTAACGGTAAATCAAATGAGTTTAACATCATATTGGCTCATTAAATCCATGATTACATCTGAAGAAAATATATATGTATATATGTTTTCATAAAGATTGTAATTAAAAATTCTTTTGTACAAACTGTTAATGGTAAAAATATTTTAACGGGTAGGTAATACCCGAGGAATATTTAAACTTCACATTAATAAATACACTGTACATTCTTTCAAATCTAACTCAACAGTCATTTACTATCCTACTTACATCCACAAGATATACGAATCCGTTCACCACAATACAACCATTTTCATTCAATTTCATATTTGGATTTTGACTTATCAGGATCCAACAAGTGGCATAATGAAGAAAACATTTGACAAAATAAAATTTGTTAGAAACAAACAAATTAACTATGAGAAATTTTGTTAAGAATCCACGCTAACTGTTCCTAGCTAACTGTTCCTAGCTAACTGGTTACATTTTATTTATCGCAATTTAACTATCGCAATTTACATTCTCGCAATTTTATTTATCGTCATTTAATTTCTGTTATTTACTTTACGCACTTTATTTATCGTCATTTAATTTCTGTTATTTATTTTTTTTACGCACTTTAAATATCGGGACACGTATACAAGGTTTTGACATATCATATCGACGCATCTATATATATTATTTGGAATAACCATAGACACTCTATATGCAGTAATGCAGGAGTTAGCTATACAGGGTTGAGGTTGATTCTACAATAATATATATACTTTGAGTTGTGATCGAGTCTGAGACATGTACACGGGTCACGATATGTATTAATTAATTCGAATATTACATATTGAACTATATATGAATTATTAAACTGCTAACTGTGGACTATCAACTGAGGACTAAACACATTGGACATTTAAAATGAATTAAAATATTTATTATAACCTATGAAACTAAATAATTCTTCAAGTTTGCCACTTGATTTTCATCTTAAACCTCATTCGTATCTCGACGAATTACAATCCGCGTTCAAAACTTTTCATGATTCTTGAAAACACCTCAATCGAGAAGATGAACAAACCGTACTTCATCTATGAAAGAAAAGATTGATGCATATAGATACGCACCTGAAAAACTCTTGGAACCTGAGTAAAAGTTTAACACGTATCTACGCTAGTTCCTTGGCGATGTTACTACCGAAAATCACTTTGCAATCCCTTTTCCAAAGTAGCCAAATTTTGTCACAGCTTCAGCAAATCAACTCCGACATTTCATCCGAAACAACCTTATTATAACCTTTATATATATTCGTACTCTTTTATCGTTACCGGAGAACCTTTTATATTCCACCCTACTACCATCAGCGTTTAATCATCTAAAAACACAATTATCCTGAAACCACCTCGGGTTGATAACCGATGACCCAGACCCGTTAACTTTGAAAATGCTGACGAAGCAGCATGTTGTAGATGGTCTTAATGGCTAAAGGTTTGATGATAAAGAATGGAGTGTTGGAAACGCTCAATATAAAATGTAGTACCAAAAAGAGGATTATGCAAAACTATGAAGGAGGTTGTGGACAAATCACAAAGACTAGACCTGCCTTCAAAGAATCCAAATGATTCAGTGTCTGCTGAAGTCATTAACGAATATCTTACTCCTGACTCTAAACCTTTACGGACAAATATTATTCATCATCCTTCGATATTAGAAATTCTAAGATAACATCGTATCTTTCATTATAAATATCCTCGATATCTCTGACGATATTTTCATAACTATTCTTATCTTAAATTATCTATCTTCTCATGCTATCTATGTTACATCATAAAGGAAACTATTTTAGTTTCTAAATTTCTTTAAAATTCGAGTTTGAGTTATGAAGAAGTGTAGGGAATTGAAGCATGAGTTAGTATAATATAATGACATCAGGCCAACGTAATTATATTACAGTAAGTCATGCTAAATTTTTAATGGAACGTGATGATGGTTCAGAGATCTTACCTCATCTTGTGCCATGTTACATGACTCTTTCATTCTACTTAATTTCTAAGCATATCACGGAAATATTTCCTTGATATTTCTGTTCTTCCGTAATTCCGACAATCTGTTAATAAATCGTGTGATTACATTTTCTTTCTGATTAGAAGATTTCTTTAAATTTCTGGAATTCTGAAAATCAACCTTGACTATGTCAGAAGTTAAGAGGAACCTCTAATCACTTCATTTCACTCTTTTGTGATAGCTTCATTCATACGCTTCGAGTAATCGAATCGTTTTATCTATAATGATAAAACACTGTTTATCAACTCATATTCGTCATGAAAACATTTTTAATGTTAGCTATGACGACTTCACTCAAATTTCGGGGACGAAATTTCTTTAACGGGTGGGTACTGTAACGACCCGGAAAATTTCGACTAATTTTAAATCAAATTCTTGATACGATTTAATATTTTTGACACGATAAGCAAAGTCTGCTAAGTTGAGACTCAAAAATTTTGAACTGTTTCATATATTCAATTACCATTTGACCATTCCCAACGATTCACGAACAGATAATTATATATATGTATATAAATATAAATATGAATATAAATATGAATATAAATGTATTTATAATATTTTGAATTAATGAGGTATACTTTAATCATTTAGAATTAAAAAAAAATAATAACAAACAAATGAGTAAGTTATTAGTGTTATAATTAATTGTAATTCAGTATTATTATTAATCTTACATTTATTATTATCAGTATTAGTATTTTATTATTTGTAACGTCAAAAAAAATTATGGTTATTATTTGATATTGCTATAAATATTATCATTGTTAACAATATTATTAGTATTAATATTATTAGTATTATTATTTTATATTAATCAATTATTAATTACTAATATTAAATTAAATAATATAACTTAGATATACATACAAAATTGATATCTATATCTCTATTCCTTTCCTGTATACCCGTGAACATTTGTCTGAATCAATTATCAATATAAATAACTATCAATCGATTATCCTTCCTCTCTATGAACCCATCACCAATTCCAATCACCTACTGATGCTTGTTTCGATGTTACTACCCTCTTTGCTCGTATTGTACTTTGAATGAAAAACAAGACTTATACAATTATCCTGCAAACCAATGATCACACCTCCGTTTCTAGTACCATTTTTGTGTTATTCCTTAAAACATTCGAGTACACCACAACACAAAACCTACTCCCTATATCTACCTTATTGTTTCAATGACCAAAACAAACAACCTTATACAAAACCAAAGCCAAATAACTTGTGATGTTAATAGTTTGTTGCTGATTCACGTTTCTGTCTCCTACAGCCGTAAACCACAACCAAACCACCTCTCTCTCTCATCTTCTCACCTCTCTCTCAAGGTCATGAACCATCATCATCGAGTTTCAGTTTCTTTCTCCTTTTGGGCGAGTACAAACACCATTAAAACCACACACCACTCTCTTCAATCCACTAGAGCTTAGGTTGTTTCTGTTGTTGTTTAAAATTTGTACACCATCATCAAGCAACCCCATCATCACACCTCACCGTCGACCCTCTCCTCCAACATCCAAGCCACCACCACCATTGCATCTTGTTCCTGCTTCCTTCTTTTCTGTTCCACGCTCAAACACCAACCATCACCATCATCACAAACCACCCCAAGACCACCACACTATCATTATTCTTTTTCTTTTTCTTTCTTTCTTTTCTTTCTTCTTCATGCTCGTTTCCTGTTTCTTGTTCGAACACCCACCATTGTTGCAGTTCCTTCTTACTGCACGTCCTTTCTATTTTGAACCGCAAACCAAGCCTCGATAAAACCCATAACACGTTACTGTGCTAGAGCTGCAAGACCTTTACGGTTCTTGAGAAAATAAATGAAGAATGAAGGGAATTGCTACAGCTGATTTGTGCTGTACGAATTGTTAATATAAATGAGGTAAGGAGGCATGATTAAAGATAATTAGATTGATTGATGGTAGGGCATTATACTCGAAGAAAAGGGAGTGGAGGGACCAACTGGAACTGTTATCCTTGGATTCTAAATTCCTTGCACACCATCGAATGTAATTCCCTTAAAACCGTAAACCTTGTAAAGGATTAAATAGGCTTCTTAAACTGATTTTTTGTGATGACCTGGAAATTTCTGACCAAATTTAAACTTAATCTTCATATGATTTAATATTTTCGACACGAGAAGCAATGAATTTTGCCAAGTTTTAAAACTTTTGAAATGAATTTTACACAAACAATTGACCACCCATTTGTCTGATGATTCACGAACTATTAATTGTAGATAGATATTTATATATAAATATATGATATAACAAATTGTTGAAATATATACATATAATTTCTGCTTTAATACTTTCTTGTAGCCAATAGCTTTTAAAAGACATCGTAAATAAATACTCTCATATTTAAGAAGTTTAATGCTTTAATGTATATATTGAATTGAATCTTAATAGTCTCATAGTTATATCTTGACTAGTTACAATTCAAGCAAAGGAGTTAAAATAAGTCATAACTAGCCTTTAATATCATTTAAACCTATTTCATTAGAATACATATATTTTAAAGAACATAAAATTTTATCTTAACACATCATTTATTAGGTATTATTTTTATTGTTGTATAATGGTTGTGTTATCCCTTACAATAGACAAACTACTTCCATAGGGTAGTTTTTAGTTTGAAATGATATCTACTATATTTATTCAAAGTTATCTACATAGATTATAGGTGGAATAAAATTTGAAATATTAAAAAAAAGAAAAAAGACTCTAGGATAAAACATGTAAACTTCACGGGTGAAACAAAACTAGAAATAATTGTTATGGCACGTGGGATTAATGAGTATATATTTCTAGTTGAGGACACCTCAAAAACACACATAACATATATATTAATCCATATTAATAAAATTATTATATCCTTATTTTATTTGGGACGGAGGATACAGGCCGGACAAATTGAGTTGTCCATTAGGTATCAAATTTTAATTAAGCTCTAGATATGAAATATGAACTTTAAATTGTCTAATGCTTAACAATTTAATAAAAAATAAATAAATAATAGAATGCATATTATTTGTACATGATGGAGACACTTTCAGATGTGATCACTTGAGATCTTTAAAAGTAAATGAACCCGTGCATTTTTTTATCTTTATCTTTAATTTATTTATTTTATTAAATTTGATATTTTTAAAGTAAAGTATACTGCGGAGTCTATATAGAAAATGAGGGTAGGCCAATTTTGTCAAAAAGGTGAGATATGTTAAATCATATTACTACTCACGTGAATGTGGGTCTTTGAAAAAAAAAAAATAAACAAACAAAAACTGAAATTAATATTTTTTTTTCGTAGCGACTTTCATGATAGCATGATAGAAAGCAAGGTTACAAAAGACGTGAGACGGGGTTGAGACGGTCGTGTCCTAAAAAGGTCAAGACGTTCAAGACGGGGTCGAGGTGGGGGTCGAGACGGATGTTGACCAAAGTTTACTTTTAAATATATAAGTATAAAAATGCATATATGTACACATATTTTAAAGCTAAAAACTTCAATTGATTAATTTGTACCCATAATTGCTATCATCGTTAATTTAATACAAAAAAAATTTCAAACTAAAATACGATATATTTCACCGATTTACCGATTTTCTGGCTGTTCTGAATTTTGACCAACTTTGGCCCGATTTTTTTCAACTTTGACCCGAGTTTTGACCGTTGACTGTCATATTAGTCGGTTTTCTTCGAGACGGGACGGGCTAGTCACCAAACCGTCGAGACGGGGTGTTTTACAACAGAGATAGAAAGTTAACTAATTAAATACTCCGTTTATAATTGAGTTGAAACTGGAAAAATAGTAGTCTAGGACAAGAACAAAATGGCAGTTGGCATGTTGCAATTCATTCTCTATATATATGTCTGTCCCATTATTATTATTTTGGCTTCGTGAATCACAAAGCACATACACATACACGTTTACTTGTTACTCCATATTACTATTATTATGATTTATATTAATATTATTATTATTATTATTAAGATTAATATTATTATTATTATTAATCGTATTATTATTATTAGTAGTAGTAGTATTATTAGTTTTATACATAAAATACTACGACGAGGTCATGAGCAAGTTATTTTCAAAACGGGTTTTCGAGCGGGATAGAGCTAAGGAAACTATGGGTTATAGCTATGGAGGTTATGGGTAATATTCATGGGTATTGTTCGCAAGTCAAACCTAGTGTTTATCATCTCTGTTGCGTCTACGTACTTTCCTGCAATATTGAATCACAATATTGATATGTTGAGATCTACGATTATTTGGTATTCCGAGTTTCGGTGAACGACTTTATGTGCTGCTAAGGTGAGTTTCATTTGCCTTTTTACCCTTTATATTTTTGGGCTGAGAATACATGCGCAATTTTTATAAATGTTTTACGAAATAGACACAAGTAATCGAAACTATATTATATGGTTGAATTATCGAAATCGAATATGCCCCTTTTTATTAAGTCTGGTAATCTAAGAATTAGGGAACAGACACCCTAATTGACGCGAATCCTAAAGATAGATCTATCGGGCCCAACAAGCCTCATCCAAAGTACCGGATGCTTTAGTACTTCGAAATTTATATCATGTCCGAAGGAGGATCCCGGAATGATGGGGATATTCTTATATGCATATTGTGAATGTCGGTTACTAGGTGTTCAATCCATATGAATGATATTTTTGTCTCTATGCATGGGACGTATGTTTATGAGAAATGTAAATATGAAATCTTGTGGTCTATTAAAATGATGGAAATGATTATTTATGTTAAACTAATGAACTCACCAACCTTTTGGTTGACACTTTAAAGCATGTTTATTCTCAGGTATGAAAGAAATCTTCCGCTGTGCATTTGCTCACTTTAAAGATATTACATGGAGTCATTTCTGGCATATTTCAAAAGACGTTGCATTCGAGTCGTTGAATTCATCAAGATTATTATTAAGTCAATTATAGTTAGATATATTATGAAGTGGTATGCATGTCATCAACTTTCGATGTAATGAAAGATTGTCTTTTTAAAAACGAATGCAATATTTGTAAAATGTATCATATAGAGGTCAAGTTCCTCGCGATGTAACCAACTATTGTGAATCGTTTATAATTGATATGGACTTCGTCCAGATGGATTAGGACGGGTCTCTACAGTTGGTATCAGAGCGGTGGTCTTAGCGAACCAGGTCTGCATTAGTGTGTCTAACTGATAGTCGTTAGGATGCATTAGTGAGTCTGGACTCCGACCGTGTCTGCATTTCAAAAGTTTTGCTCATCATTCTTGTCGGAAATTACCTGCTTATCATTCTTAGTCTAGACACATCTTATTGCATTGATTGCATGAATAGTGTATAGACAAAATTCATATCTTAGCGTATCTGTTAATTCATATCTTAGCGTATCTGTTACTGTAAACTTTGCCTGACATATTCTGTAAATTCCTCCATAATCTACGAAACCTTTTGCTCCATATAATTAGAATACCACCCGATAGCCGGAAAATCATTTCATATCGAAAAATTTTTTATTCAATCGTACGAAATGGAATTCGTCATTAGTTCAAGTCCCTCAGATTCCGAAATGGAATCCCACTCAAGTTCCGAAAGCAGTGTGACCGGAATGGATCAACCAATTAGTCATCATCTATTCTGGATGAATTGGGGATGGATTCGTAGCCTCCTTAATCATTGGAGACAAGAAGAAGGTGATCCCTTCCATCCACCACATTGCCCTCTTGGCGAAGAACCTGAAGCACTTACCGGCGAACCTATCCGAAACACCATTTTCTCTCTTATTTCTAGAGTATCTCGTCACGATTACATACTACACCAAATTATAGATTTTATTTATCCGCTCGTCCGAACCGACAATCACCCTGGTGTAATAGAAGAAGTCAACGAGCTTCGCGCTCGGGTAGTGGCTTTGGAGAATATGGTGCAAAGGTTACAAACACCAGCAGCAGCACCAGCAGCATAAACAGTACCACCATCAGCAACACCAACAGTACCATTACCACCACAAACAACAACCGCATCGCAAACCTCAACTTCACAATCTGTCCCATGAGCATCGATGTCATACGCCCTGTAGATACTAAGGAATACCACAACGATGAAGTATTGATTCATAACTTCATTGGGAAAATATTCTACGACGATTATGTAATTTCTAAAGTTTAGAAATTATCTATCCTAGCCTTAACCATAAATCAAGTGAGTTTAATTTAATATTAACTCATTAAATCTATATTACATCTGAAGAAATATACACATATATTTCCATAAAGACTGTAATAAAATTATTTTGTACAAAATATTAATTGTGACATTTTTTTTAACGGGTAGGTAATACCCGAGAGATATATAAATTCACAATTAATATGTTACATTCTTTGAATCTGATTCAGCAAATCATCCATTATACTCCCTACTTTCACAACAATATACATTCTTTTATAGAAATCAAAACAACCATACTCATTCAAAAATCTAATTACATATTCTGATTTTGAAATCACCGAATTCAATTCAAGTTATAAATGATATCATCACTCTTAGATTCTTACATCTTTCAAAGCTATACTTTAACTTCAAAACTGTGTTAGAACATCGTATGTATATTAACGATTATAATCTGTGTTCAAGCCCTTCGAAATACCTGAAGACACTTCAAATAATGAACAATCGAGATGATGATCCAACCACATGTTATCCACATTTACGTACCTGAAAAACTCTTGAAACCAAAGTCATAATTTAACATGTATCCATGTCAGACCTTTTGGCATTTACTAGCTAAAATAACTTTTCAATCCCTTCTAAAAATAGACGATTTTGTCACAGCTCCAGCAAACCAACTTCAATTGTTCATTCAAATAAGCCTTATTATAATGATTAACCCTTCATCATTATTACCGGGAAACCTTTCATATCTCGCCACATTAGCAGTAAACTTATTAACAACTTCATTGATCTTTGACTTTCCGAAAAATCTTTATATTTATCAAAATCCCATCATTTACTCATCTGCATCTTGTAACGAGAATTGCCATACGAATCATCAAAAATTAGCAATCAGTATTTTGAAATCTCGCAGCATGTCTACGCCAACAATTATATGTGTCTATCTTCTGGACTTATATACTTTGAATGTGAAGTTTCTGAAAAACACCCTAAACTGCGAACTAGTTCTCGAAATACTGATGAAGCAGCAAAAACTATAAACGACCTTAACAGTAAAAAGTTTGATGATAAAGAGTAGTGTGTTGGCAAAGCTCAGAAAAAGAGAAGATTTGGTACTGAAAAATACGGATTGAGCAAACCATGAAGAAGGCTGTGGATAAATCACAAGGACGAAATCTACCTTTAAAGAATCCAAATGATTCAGTATCTACTGAAGTCATTAACAAATACCTTGCTCCTGACTCTAAACCTTTACGAACAAATCTTCTTCATCTCCTTCGATATTAGAAATTCTAAGATATCATCATATCTTTCATTATAACTATCTTCGATATTTCTAAAGATATCTTCATAACTATTATTATCCGAAATTATTTATCTCTTCGCGCTATCTGTGTTACATCATAAAAGAAACTATTTTAGTTTCTAAATTATGAAAATTTCGAAAAATGGATGTTTTTGAAGTAATGTTGGGAATTGAAGCATGAGTTAGTATGATATAATGACACTTGATCAACGTAATTATATTACAGTAAGTCATGCTGAGTTTCTAATGGAACGTGATAAAGGTTCACAGGTCATACCCTCATCATGAACCATGTTACATAACTCTTTCATTCTATTTAATCTCTAAATATATCAAGAAAATATTTTTCTTAATGATTCGGTCTTTTTCGGATATTCTGGTAATTTGACAAATCAAATCGTGCTATTACTTTTCCTTTCTGCTTTGTATATTATAATCATTCGAAACTTCATTCCTACGAATTCTGGATCATTATCCGCTTGACTTAAGGTCGGGAAGAGAAAACGAAAGCATGAAGCTCCGAAATATAATGGAGAATAAAAAGCCCGATAAAAATCCTGAAATTACAAACCGTGTATATCAATACGTATTGCAACGTAAAGACACATGAAAATTAAAAACACTATAACCCCAAGGTAACAGTAAAAGTAAATAAATTCCTCTGGTGGTAGATGAAAAAGAAGAATGAAAGATATGAAAGTTATGAGTATATCAAGAATCAGAACTGGATGAAGCATTTTCACAATCTATTGGGAAGTATAAAATAAGGAAGAAGATTATAGGAGTGGTGAAAATAAATGAAACGGAAGAGGTCAATTTATCATGAAATATCAGACATAGCAATCGAGGTAGATTACGCATTTAATCAAAGAAAATCCTAATTTCCGTAATTTCCAAAGAATCAAATCTTATTGAGATTATGAAATTTTCTATTCCTTAGATTCCGGAAATCAATCGCTAATACGTCAAAAGTTAAGACGAATCTCTATTTCTTCATTTCATTCTTTTACGATAACTTCTCTCATACGCTTAGAGTAAATGGATTGTTTTATCCATATTATTCAACGGTGATAAAACCCTATTTATCAACTCATATACGTCATGAAAATATTTTTATTGTTAACCATGACGACCTCACTCAAATTTCGGGACGAAATTTCTTTAACGGGTAGGTACTGTGATGACCTGGAAATTTCTGACCAAATTTAAACTTAATCTTCATATGATTTAATATTTTCGACACGAGAAGCAATGAATTTTGCCAAGTTTTAAAACTTTTGAAATGAATTTTACACAAACAATTGACCACCCATTTGTCTGATGATTCACGAACTATTAATTGTAGATAGATATTTATATATAAATATATGATATAACAAATTGTTGAAATATATACATATAATTTCTGCTTTATTACTTTCTTGTAGCCAATAGCTTTTAAAAGACATCGTAAATAAATACTCTCATATTTAAGAAGTTTAATGCTTTAATGTATATATTGAATTGAATCTTAATAGTCTCATAGTTATATCTTGACTAGTTACAATTCAAGCAAAGGAGTTAAAATAAGTCATAACTAGCCTTTAATATCATTTAAACCTATTTCATTAGAATACATATATTTTAAAGAACATAAAATTTTATCTTAACACATCATTTATTAGGTATTATTTTTATTGTTGTATAATGGTTGTGTTATCCCTTACAATAGACAAACTACTTCCATAGGGTAGTGTTTAGTTTGAAATGATATCTACTATATTTATTCAAAGTTATCTACATAGATTATAGGTGGAATAAAATTTGAAATATTAAAAAAAAAAAAAAAGACTCTAGGATAAAACATGTAAACTTCACGGGTGAAACAAAACTAGAAATAATTGTTATGGCACGTGGGATTAATGAGTATATATTTCTAGTTGAGGACACCTCAAAAACACACATAACATATATATTAATCCATATTAATAAAATTATTATATCCTTATTTTATTTGGGACGGAGGACAAAGGCCGGACAAATTGAGTTGTCCATTAGGTATCAAATTTTAATTAAGCTCTAGATATGAAATATGAACTTTAAATTGTCTAATGCTTAACAATTTAATAAAAAATAAATAAATAATAGAATGCATATTATTTGTACATGATGGAGACACTTTCAGATGTGATCACTTGAGATCTTTAAAAGTAAATGAACCCGTGCATTTTTTTTATCTTTATCTTTAATTTATTTATTTTATTAAATTTGATATTTTTAAAGTAAAGTATACTGCGGAGTCTATATAGAAAATGAGGGTAGGCCAATTTTGTCAAAAAGGTGAGATATGTTAAATCATATTACTACTCACGTGAATGTGGGTCTTTGAAAAAAAAATAAATAAACAAACAAAAACTGAAATTAATATTTTTTTTTCGTAGCGACTTTCATGATAGCATGATAGAAAGCAAGGTTACAAAAGACGTGAGACGGGGTTGAGACGGTCGTGTCCTAAAAAGGTCAAGACGTTCAAGACGGGGTCGAGGCGGGGGTCGAGACGGATGTTGACCAAAGTTTACTTTTAAATATATAAGTATAAAAATGCATATATGTACACATATTTTAAAGCTAAAAACTTCAATTGATTAATTTGTACCCATAATTGCTATCATCGTTAATTTAATACAAAAAAAATTTCAAACTAAAATACGATATATTTCACCGATTTACCGATTTTCTGGCTGTTCAGAATTTTGACCAACTTTGGCCCGATTTTTTTCAACTTTGACCCGAGTTTTGACCGTTGACTGTCATATTAGTCGGTTTTCTTCGAGACGGGACGGGCTAGTCACTAAACCGTCGAGACGGGGTGTTTTGCAACAGAGATAGAAAGTTAACTAATTAAATACTCCGTTTATAATTGAGTTGAAATTGGAAAAATAGTAGTCTAGGACAAGAACAAAATGGCAGTTGGCATGTTGCAATTTGTGATGACCCGGAAATTTCCGAACAAATTTAAACTTTAATCTTTATATGTTCCCGACACGATAAGCAAAAATCGGTAATGTTGAGTCTTGAATGTTTTGAAACTATATTCATGTAATCAAATACCTTTTGACCATGCCAAACGATTCACGAACAATTACGTGTAAATATATATATATATATATATATATATATATATATATATATATATATATATATATATATATATATATATATACATGTGTGCTTATTAGATTGACATATATTATAAAACATTGAACGGATTAGTTGATATGAATATAGGTTATGAGATCTATGTTATGAACTGGGAAAGGTTATTAAGGTACTGAATGGATAAAACTTTACGTAAACGTATTTGTTCGATGTAAGTTTATCGACGAGATTAAAAGATAATATCAAATGATTGAGTTATCAGATACATTGAATTATGATAATGAGTCTCTGTATGAGGTCCACTTTGAATTAGGAAACCCTTACTTTTAACGGTATTCGGAATATTTGGAAAAGTGGTTACATGTAAGAACAAAAGTGTTATTATTAAGGATTAGACAGAAATTGGTGGAGGATTGAATATCCTAACATTTGATTGATCTATTTTCCATACGAACGAAAACGATTTGCGATATAAGAGAATCAGATTATTTGATTCATTAGATATTAAGAAAGTGTAAAGAAATTAAGCTAGACGTTGGCGCATATATGAAATTATATCAAATTAGGTTTCAAGTATAAACAGAACGTGTTAAAAGGATTTTCTAACAAATTTAAAATAAACTTAGAACTACTGTCAGTTGTGAAAAACTAAATATTATATTATCACATTAATATTTCCATTATACACGATACGTACGAGTTAATATTTTTAAATGAAAATATATATATATATTTTTCGAAGTGATAAATTTATAATACCAAGTTAGTCATAAAACGTTTTGATTTAAACTAATGTTATTAAAAATGTTTCGATAAATAACGAGACTATTAGTTATAAAAGGAAATGACCAAAATACTCAAAAGATTAAGTTACACTTTGAATGGGTTAGTTTTTAATTAATTTAAGTCTAGTTAATAATAAAGGTACATGTCACGAAACGTTTAATTTAAAATAAAATATTTTGATAAACAACGAGTCACTGATTTATAAAAGTAAATGACCACAACGCTCAATTTTATAAGTTACATTTTTTATAAGGTAATTTATTGATGAGTAAGTCAAATTTTTGATAAAGGTACACGTCGCGTAACGTAAAAGGCTAGTTTTCTAAACGTACGAAAGTGCGCCCGAAAAACTGAAAGTGGTACATGAGTCGTGAGACCACGACGGTGTCATTTTTGTAAAAATTATATTTTTACCATGAGCGTAAATATAATATAATATTTAATTAATTCTAAAGATTAAATATAATAAATATTAAATAATATATATAAGTACATATAAAGTGTACGTGTGTAATGTTAAAAAAACGTGTGTCGGCAAGTAGTTTACATGGATACCAGCTGTGTTATAGTGTCATGTGAATGCATGAAGTAATAACATCATCCCTAATTGCTTATAAATGGAACGAATCACGTTTTATATTTCATTCTTCACACTCGATCAATCACATAAATATATATATATATATATATTTATTATTATTATTATTATTATTAATATTAAGATTATTAATCTTATTATTATTAGTATTAGTATTATTAGGAGTGATATTATTAGTATTATACATAAAATATTACGACAAGGTCATGAGCGGGTCATTTCAAGAAAAGTTTTATGAGTAGGATAGGGCTAAGGAAATTATGAGTTATGGCTATGGAGGTGATGGGTATGGTTCATGGGTATGCCCGTGAGGTCAATTTAGTGTTTGTCATCTCCGTTGCGTCTACGTACCTTTCCTACAATATTGAACCTCAATATTGATACGTGAGCACTCATAACTTAACTTTTATTTATCAATAGTGTATCCCTGACTAGTGCTCGAGAAAATAAAATTATGCATGCTTGTATATTTGATATTGCCCCTAGATAGGTTATGTTGAATCTTAAAGGTTGTTATACTAGGGATGTGATAAGATATAAGATATGCATGTCGTTGGAAAGCTAGTGAGAAATTAAGAACTTTTCCTTTAGATGACAAAGGGATCTGATGGACGGATTAGAAGTTATAGCCAATTGAAATTTCGTAAAAATGATTATTATTATTGTCGTTAATATCGTTGATCTAATTTTTAATCTAATTGCCAATATTATTATTATTATAATTATTATTATTATTATTAAGAATTGTTATTTTTATAGTTATCATCGTTAAAGTTATAATTAGTATTATTATTATTATCACATAAAATAGTTATTAGTATATTCATTATTATAATATTCAATATTACTAGTATTATTAAAAGTACCGTTGGTATAAAAACTATCAGTTATTCAAAAATTATCAATATAATAGAAATGTCATTGTTATTATAAAATATCATTATTATTATCATTTTGAATAAAAATTATTACTTTAAAGTTAATATTAAAAATATCGTAAATATTAAAGATATCATAATTAGAATTATCATTTTTCAATAACATCATTGTTAGTAAATATAAATATTGATTGTTATAATTACAAAACAATACGACTTTTAATTATTATTATCAATGCTATTTTATCAAATAAAATTATCTCAATAGAATCTATCACAATATTTTTATGATATTAAATGAACTTTATAAATTTTATTACTTAAGATATATAAAAGTATACTTTAATATAAAATTATATTTATTAATAAATGAATTATATTATTTACTCTATTAAATCTTTTAAATATTTTAAAAATATAAAACGACGATATTTAAATTATATAATAATCATTTATAAACTTTTGAAAATTATTTTGAGTCAAACTAATTTTCGTCGATCTTTGCATATTAGACTCGAGCATTAGGATTGTGGTACACTATGACTTAACTTAATTTATTAGACAAATATTGACAAATACATAAATATATATAAATAATTTAGGTTCGGGAATCAGAGGCCAACCTTACACTTGTTCAATGATGTTATATGTATTTTTACTACAAAATACAGTATGGTGAGTTTCATTTGCCTTTTTACCCTTTATATTTTTGGGCTGAGAATACATGCGCAACTTTTATAAATGTTTTACGAAATAGACACAAGTATGTGAAACTACATTCTATGGTTGAATTATCGAAATCGAATATGCCCCTTTTTATTAAGTCTGGTAATCTAAGAATTAGGGAACAGACACCCTAATTGACGCGAACTCTAAAGATAGATCTATCGGGCCCAACAAGCCCCATCCAAAGTACCGGATGCTTTAGTACTTCGAAATTTATATCATATCCGAAGGAGGATCCCGGAATGATGGGGATATTCTTATATGTATATTGTGAATGTCGGTTACCAGGTGTTCAATCCATACGAATGATATTTTTATCTCTATGCATGGGACGTATGATTATGAGAAATGGAAGTATGAAATCTTGTGGTCTATTAAAATTATGAAATGATTCTTTATGATAAACTAATGAACTCACCAACCTTTTGGTTGACACTTTAAAGCATGTTCATTCGCAGGTACGAAAGAAATCTTCCGCTGTGCATTTGCTCATATTAGAGATATTACTTGGAGTCATTCATGACATATTTCAAAAGATGTTGCATTCGAGTCGTTGAGTTCATCAAGATTATTATTAAGTCAATTATATTTGGATATATTATGAAATGCTTTACATGCCTGTCAACTGTCGATGTAACGAAAGTTTGCCTTTTAAAAACGAATGCAATGTTTGTAAAATGTATCATTTAGAGGTCAAGTACCTCGCGATGTAATCATATATTATTGTATTCGTCCCTATGGATTGGGTCGGGTCCTCTCATGTGGTATCAGAGCGGTGGTCTTAGCGAACCAGGTCTGCATTAGTGTGTCTAACTGATAAGTCGTTAGGATACATTAGTGAGTCTGGACTTCGACCGTGTCTGCATGTCAAAAGTTTTTGCTTATTATTTGTGTCAAAAATCACTTGCTTATCATCCTTAAGACTAGACGCGTTTTCCTGCATTTATTACATAATAGTGTATAGACGAATTCTTGTCTTAGCATATCTATCACTGTGAACTTTGACTAACATCTTTCAAAGATTATCCGAAATCTATGGGATTTTGGTATTATATATACATATGTAAATTATGTATTGAGGAATACCAAATCTAAATTCTACAATCTATTTCATACCAAAATTCTTTCTCTGATCATACGAGATGGATCCCTCAACTAGTTCGAACTCCTCAGATTCCGACAGTTATGCCGATATGGAATTCCACTCAAGCTCCGAAAACAGTGTTACCGGAATGGATCAACCAATCAGCCATCATCTATTTTGGATGAAATGGGGATGGGTTCGTAGCCTCCTCAATCATTGGCGACAAGAAGAAGGTGTTCCTTTCCATCCACCGAATTGCCCTCTTGGCAATGAACCTGAAGCACTTACCGGCGAACCTGTTCGAGAAACTGTTTTCTCTCTCATCTCCAGAGTATCTCGTCACGATTATATCCTACATCAAATCCTAGATTTTATTTATCCGCTCGTCCCAACCGACAATCATCTCGGTGTACTAACAGAAGTTAACGAACTTCGCGCACGCGTGACGGCTTTGGAGCTTATGGTGCAAGGATTACAAACACCATCAGCAGCACCAGCAGCATAATCAGTACCGCCAGTAACATCAACATCGCAAACCTCAGTACTCTAGACATCAGCAGCATCACCGGCATCAATGGTATCATCATCATTAACACCAACAGTACCATTACCATCATCAACAAACACATTCGCATCACACGCCTCAACATCATAATCTATACCTCGGATATCAACATCACACGCATCATAGATACCAAGGAGTGCCAACAACAACAAACGATGAAGTATTGATTCATAACTTCATCGGAGGAATATTCTACGGCGATTATGTAATCTCTAAAGTCTTAGAGATTATCTATTTCCACCCTAACCCTAAATCAGATGAGTGAACCAAAATGAGTCAAGGAAGAATCGAAACCCTAACAAGGATGGTGCGCGATTTACTTGTTATACAAGCATCACCAGTATAGTCAGTAACGTCAGCATCGTCAGAATCAGCAACACCTATGACATCACAAATCCCATCAGTTCAAGAATCATTGTGGAAATCGTTACCAATCAACAACGAATATGTTGTATCAACGAGTTATATAGTATTAACTCATTCTTTCTGAAGAATTGTTATATATTTTATATATATGAATTCTGGAATTATAATAAATCTTTTTGTACTAAGCTATTAAGTATGAATTGAAAAAGAGTAGATACTACTCGTTTAAATTCATATTACTAATATCTTATGATGTACATCCTTCATTAACAACTTAATCATCGTTAACCACAATCTCTGTTTCAATCTAATGAACTCCGGTTCATAATAAATCAAGTGTATCATTCAATAACATGTTTGAATATACACTTTCATCTTCGATATACCCGAAATTTACAGGAAAACAACATTCGTAACTTGCGAAGTTAGCAACAGTTCTATGAGCATCAGCATGATTCACTAAGGAAATACATATAAGCATTGAAGCATTGATTACATTAGTGAAATACTTCGCGAAGATTATGTAATCTCTAATGTTTTAGAGAAAATTCATTTCTAATTCAATCCGAAAATCAAATGAGCTTAGTATGATATTAACTCATTGAATCTGTACTACATCTGAAGAAAATATACCCACATATATTTTCATAAAGATTGTAATGAGAATTCTTGTTCAAAATATTATTTGTGAAATTTTTTAACGGGTAGGTAATACCCGAGAGATATATAAAATCACAATTAATATGTTACATTCTTCAATTCTGATTCAATAATCATCAACTAAACCAATATACATTCTTCTATAGAAATCAAAACAACCATTCTCATCCAAAAATTTAATTACCTATTCTGATTATGACAAATCAAAATCCAAGTCAAGATTTAACAGAAGACATCACTTTTAGAATTCCTACATCTATCAAAGTCATACTATGAATTCAAAGCTGTGACAGAACATCACTTTTATTCGTAACACTCAGAAGTATATGAAAATCATTCGAGATTCAGGAAGATTTCATCATTTGGATATTGACTATGACAATCTGTATTTAAAAGCCTTTCGAAATTCCGGAAGACACTTCAAATAATAAACAATCGAGATAATGATCCAACCACACATTACTTGAAGCCTTGCATCTGAAAAACTCTCGAAACCAAAGTCGCAGTTTAACACGTACCCTCGTCGATTCCTTTATCATTTATTAGCAAAAACAACACTTCGATTCCTTTTCAAAGTAGCTAATTTTGTCACAGCTCCAACAAGTCAACTTCGACTTTTCAGTCGGACCAGTCATATTATAACCCTGTTAGATACGTTGCCCTTTTGTCATTGTTACTGGGGAACCTTTCATATTCCACCATATTACCACCAGCGTTTAATCATCTAAAACACGATTCTTCTGAACCCTCCTCGGATTGATAACCAGTGATTCAGATATTATAGCATTAAATGCAGAGGAAACATAAAAATGGTAGATGATCTAAACGGCCAAAAGTTTGATGATAAAATATAGTGAGTTGGTAAAGCTCAGAAAAAGAAAGGATTTGGTACTGAAAAACGGATTGAGCAAAGTATGAAGGAAGCCGTGGACAAATCACAGAGACTGAATCTGCCTTCAAAGGATCCAAATGATTCAGTGTCTGCTGAAACCGTTAGCAAATATCTTCTTCCTTATTCTAAACCTTTGCGGACAATATTCTTCATCATCGTCATATCTTAAACATTCTAAGATATCATCGTATCTTTCATTATAAATATCCTCGATATTTCTGAAGATATTTTCATAAGCATTCTTATCTAAAATCATTTATCTCTCCGTAATATCTGCAACATAAAAGAAACTGTGTTAGTTTCTAAATTCTAAAAAAAAAATTCGAATATGAATGTTTTGAAGTAGTGTTGGGAACTGATGCATGAGTTAATATAATATAATTACACTTGATCAACGTAGTTATATTACAGTAATTCATGCTAAGTTTCTAATGGATGTGATGATTCACAGAATATACCGTCATCATGTACCATTTACACGACTCTTACATTCTATTTAATCTCTAAACATATCAAGGAACTATTTCTTGATGATTCGGTCTTTTTCAGGGTATTCTGGTAATTTAACAAATTGGGATTTACCATTGCCCTTTCCTTCTTAGAACAATTACTATATTCCTACTGAAATCCATACATACGAATTCCGGACCATTACGAGAGCTATTTAATCGCAAGAAGAAGAAACGAAAGGACAAAGCTCTGAAATAGAAAATCGGGGTATAGACCGCAGCAAATCGAAGAGAGCCTTAACTATGGATGACGATGACTATAGAAGACAGAAGCAGGGACATCGAAATATAAGGGAAGGTGTAAAATATAACAACAACCCGGAAATTACAACCCATATATATCGATGCATATAGCAATATAAAGACATGGGAGAACTAGAAACACTATAAACCCAAGAGTATAGTAGAAGTAAATAGATTCTTCTGGTGGCAGATTAAAAAGAAGAATGACAGATATGCAAGTTAAGAGGATATCAAGGATCAGGATGGGATGGAGCATATTAACGAATACTTTAAAGTAGGAATTGAGAAAGAAAGAATAGAAGGTGTGAGTTGTAAGGAAATGGAGAGGGTGGAATTATAGGAAAATTTTCGACAGAACAATCGAAGTAGATTATCGCGTTTAATCAAAGAAGATCTGAATCTCCTTAATTACCGAAGAATCAAATCTTAATATAAAGATTTCTTCTAAATTCCTTAAATTTCGGAAATCAATCTTGAATACGATACCGGTTAAGTCAAACATACTTTTATTCATTTTCACTCTTAAGTGATAGCTTCATTCGTGCTCTTCACAAAAAAACAAATTATTTTATCTATATTAATCAATGATGATAAAACCCTAATTATCAGTTCATATACGTCATGAAAACACTCTTACTATTAGCTATGACAATCTCTATCAAATTTCGGGACGAAATTTCTTTTAACGGGTAGGTAATGTGATGACCCGGAAATTTCCGAACAAATTTAAACTTTAATCTTTATATGTTCCCGACACGATAAGCAAAAATCGGTAATGTTGAGTCTTGAATGTTTTGAAACTATATTCATGTAATCAAATACCTTTTGACCATGCCAAATGATTCACGAACAATTACGTGTAAATATATATATATATATATATATATATATATATATATATATATATATATATATATATATATATATATATATATATATATATATATATATATATATATATATATATATATATATATATATATATATATATATATATATATATATGTATATATATATATATATATATACATGTGTGCTTATTAGATTGACATATATTATAAAACATTGAACGGATTAGTTGATATGAATATAGGTTATGAGATCTATGTTATGAACTGGGAAAGGTTATTAAGGTACTGAATGGATAAAACTTTACGTAAACGTATTTGTTCAATGTAAGTTTATCGACGAGATTAAAAGATAATATCAAATGATTGAGTTATCAGATACATTGAATTATGATAATGAGTCTCTGTATGAGGTCCACTTTGAATTAGGAAACCCTTACTTTTAACGGTATTCGGAATATTTGGAAAAGTGGTTACATGTAAGAACAAAAGTGTTATTATTAAGGATTAGACAGAAATTGGTGGAGGATTGAATATCCTAACATTTGATTGATCTATTTTCCATACGAACGAAAACGATTTGCGATATAAGAGAATCGGATTATTTGATTCATTAGATATTAAGAAAGTGTAAAGAAATTAAGCTAGACGTTGGCGCATATATGAAATTATATCAAATTAGGTTTGAAGTATAAACAGAACGTGTTAAAAGGATTTTCTAACGAATTTAAAATAAACTTAGAACTACTGTCAGTTGTGAAAAACTAAATATTATATTATCACATTAATATTTCCATTATACACGATACGTACGAGTTAATATTTTTAAATGAAAATATATATATATATTTTTCGAAGTGATAAATTTATAATACCAAGTTAGTCATAAAACGTTTTGATTTAAACTAATGTTATTAAAAATGTTTCGATAAATAACGAGACTATTAGTTATAAAAGGAAATGACCAAAATACTCAAAAGATTAAGTTACACTTTGAATGGGTTAGTTTTTAATTAATTTAAGTCTAGTTAATAATAAAGGTACATGTCACGAAACGTTTAATTTAAAATAAAATATTTTGATAAACAACGAGTCACTGATTTATAAAAGTAAATGACCACAACGCTCAATTTTATAAGTTACATTTTTTATAAGGTAATTTATTGATGAGTAAGTCAAATTTTTGATAAAGGTACACGTCGCGTAACGTAAAAGGCTAGTTTTCTAAACGTACGAAAGTGCGCCCGAAAAACTGAAAGTGGTACATGAGTCGTGAGACCACGACGGTGTCATTTTTGTAAAAATTATATTTTTACCATGAGCGTAAATATAATATAATATTTAATTAATTCTAAAGATTAAATATAATAAATATTAAATAATATATATAAGTACATATAAAGTGTACGTGTGTAATGTTAAAAAAACATGTGTCGGGAAGTAGTTTACATGGATACCAGCTGTGTTATAGTGTCATGTGAATGCATGAAGTAATAACATCATCCCTAATTGCTTATAAATGGAACGAATCGCGTTTTATATTTCATTCTTCACACTCGATCAATCACATAAATATATATATATATATATATATATTTATTATTATTATTATTATTATTAATATTAAGATTATTAATCTTATTATTATTAGTATTAGTATTATTAGGAGTGATATTATTAGTATTATACATAAAATACTACGACAAGGTCATGAGCGGGTCATTTCAAGACAAGTTTTATGAGTAGGATAGGGCTAAGGAAATTATGAGTTATGGCTATGGAGGTGATGGGTATGGTTCATGGGTATGCCCGTGAGGTCAATTTAGTGTTTGTCATCTCCGTTGCGTCTACGTACCTTTCCTACAATATTGAACCTCAATATCGATACGTGAGCACTCATAACTTAACTTTTATTTATCAATAGTGTATCCCTGACTAGTGCTCGAGAAAATAAAATTATGCATGCTTGTATATTTGATATTGCCCCTAGATAGGTTATGTTGAATCTTAAAGGTTGTTATACTAGGGATGGGATAAGATATAAGATATGCATGTCGTTGGAAAGCTAGTGAGAAATTAAGAACTTTTCCTTTAGATGACAAAGGGATCTGATGGACGGATTAGAAGTTATAGCCAATTGAAATTTCGTAAAAATGATTATTATTATCGTCGTTAATATCGTTGATCTAATTTTTAATCTAATTGCCAATATTATTATTATTATAATTATTATTATTATTATTAAGAATTGTTATTTTTATAGTTATCATCGTTAAAGTTATAATTAGTATTATTATTATTATCCCATAAAATAGTTATTAGTATATTCATTATTATAATATTCAATATTACTAGTATTATTAAAAGTACCGTTGGTATAAAAACTATCAGTTATTCAAAAATTATCAATT
This sequence comes from Rutidosis leptorrhynchoides, assembly GCF_046630445.1. NCBI lineage: Eukaryota > Viridiplantae > Streptophyta > Magnoliopsida > Asterales > Asteraceae > Rutidosis > Rutidosis leptorrhynchoides. The sequence goes on from NC_092334.1 coordinate 570,527,415, forward strand.
TAATAGAAATGTCATTGTTATTATAAAATATCATTATTATTATCATTTTGAATAAAAATTATTACTTTAAAGTTAATATTAAAAATATCGTAAATATTAAAGATATCATAATTAGAATTATCATTTTTCAATAACATCATTGTTAGTAAATATAAATATTGATTGTTATAATTATAAAACAATACGACTTTTAATTATTATTATCAATGCTATTTTATCAAATAAAATTATCTCAATAGAATCTATCACAATATTTTTATGATATTAAATGAACTTTATAAATTTTATTACTTAAGATATATAAAAGTATACTTTAATATAAAATTATATTTATTAATAAATGAATTATATTATTTACTCTATTAAATCTTTTAAATATTTTAAAAATATAAAACGACGATATTTAAATTATATAATAATCATTTATAAACTTTTGAAAATTATTTTGAGTCAAACTAATTTTCGTCGATCTTTGCATATTAGACTCGAGCATTAGGATTGTGGTACACTATGACTTAACTTAATTTATTAGACAAATATTGACAAATACATAAATATATATAAATAATTTAGGTTCGGGAATCAGAGGCCAACCTTACACTTGTTCAATGATGTTATATGTATTTTTACTACAAAATACAGTATGGTGAGTTTCATTTGCCTTTTTACCCTTTATATTTTTGGGCTGAGAATACATGCGCAACTTTTATAAATGTTTTACGAAATAGACACAAGTATGTGAAACTACATTCTATGGTTGAATTATCGAAATCGAATATGCCCCTTTTTATTAAGTCTGGTAATCTAAGAATTAGGGAACAGACACCCTAATTGACGCGAACTCTAAAGATAGATCTATCGGGCCCAACAAGCCCCATCCAAAGTACCGGATGCTTTAGTACTTCGAAATTTATATCATATCCGAAGGAGGATCCCGGAATGATGGGGATATTCTTATATGTATATTGTGAATGTCGGTTACCAGGTGTTCAATCCATACGAATGATATTTTTGTCTCTATGCATGGGACGTATGATTATGAGAAATGGAAGTATGAAATCTTGTGGTCTATTAAAATTATGAAATGATTCTTTATGATAAACTAATGAACTCACCAACCTTTTGGTTGACACTTTAAAGCATGTTCATTCTCAGGTACGAAAGAAATCTTCCGCTGTGCATTTGCTCATATTAGAGATATTACTTGGAGTCATTCATGACATATTTCAAAAGATGTTGCATTCGAGTCGTTGAGTTCATCAAGATTATTATTAAGTCAATTATATTTGGATATATTATGAAATGCTTTACATGCCTGTCAACTGTCGATGTAACGAAAGTTTGCCTTTTAAAAACGAATGCAATGTTTGTAAAATGTATCATTTAGAGGTCAAGTACCTCGCGATGTAATCATATGTTATTGTATTCTTCCCTATGGATTGGGTCGGGTCGTCTCACAATTCATTCTCTATATATATGTCTGTCCCATTATTATTATTTTGGCTTCGTGAATCACAAAGCACATACACATACACGTTTACTTGTTACTCCATATTACTATTATTATTATTTATATTAATATTATTATTATTATTATTAAGATTAATATTATTATTATTATTAATCGTATTATTATTATTAGTAGTAGTAGTATTATTAGTTTTATACATAAAATACTACGACGAGGTCATGAGCAAGTTATTTTCAAAACGGGTTTTCGAGCGGGATAGAGCTAAGGAAACTATGGGTTATAGCTATGGAGGTTATGGGTAATATTCATGGGTATTGTTCGCAAGTCAAACCTAGTGTTTATCATCTCTGTTGCGTCTACGTACTTTCCTGCAATATTGAATCACAATATTGATACGTTGAGATCTACGATTATTTGGTATTCCGAGTTTCGGTGAACGACTTTATGTGCTGCTAAGGTGAGTTTCATTTGCCTTTTTACCCTTTATATTTTTGGGCTGAGAATACATGCGTAATTTTTATAAATGTTTTACGAAATAGACACAAGTAATCGAAACTATATTATATGGTTGAATTATCGAAATCAAATATGCCCCTTTTTATTAAGTCTGGTAATCTAAGAATTAGGGAACAGACACCCTAATTGACGCGAATCCTAAAGATAGATCTATCGGGCCCAACAAGCCTCATCCAAAGTACCGGATGCTATAGTACTTCGAAATTTATATCATGTCCGAAGGAGGATCCCGGAATGATGGGGATATTCTTATATGCATATTGTGAATGTCGGTTACCAGGTGTTCAATCCATATGAATGATATTTTTGTCTCTATGCATGGGACGTATGTTTATGAGAAATGTAAATATGAAATCTTGTGGTCTATTAAAATGATGGAAATGATTATTTATGTTAAACTAATGAACTCACCAACCTTTTGGTTGACACTTTAAAGCATGTTTATTCTCAGGTATGAAAGAAATCTTCCGCTGTGCATTTGCTCACTTTAAAGATATTACATGGAGTCATTTCTGGCATATTTCAAAAGACGTTGCATTCGAGTCGTTGAATTCATCAAGATTATTATTAAGTCAATTATAGTTAGATATATTATGAAGTGGTATGCATGTCATAAACTTTCGATGTAATGAAAGATTGTCTTTTTAAAAACGAATGTAATATTTGTAAAATGTATCATATAGAGGTCAAGTTCCTCGCGATGTAACCAACTATTGTGAATCGTTTATAATTGATATGGACTTCGTCCAGATGGATTAGGACGGGTCTCTACATTTTTAGTGTGAGCCAAGATCCATCATATTTGATTGGGCTGGTAAAACTATTAGTGGACCGATGGGTTTAGGTTAATGGGCCAAGGTCTGGTTGAGGTTTTGATGTTAGACTAATGCTAGCGAGAATGATAGTGAGAAATACGTGAACTTCATGATGGTTTGTTCATGATAATTTAAGGTGGTAATGGTGCTTGAATCACGATGTAAGTGATTATGTTTAGGATAATGATGCATGATTAGACGATGATGATTATGGTTTATGATTAATGACGATATAGATGATGATAATATTATGATGTTGAGGTGAGTTTATATTTGGGTTAAAAGTAAATGGAGAGGATATAAAACAGATAAACAGGCGACAGAGCCATGGTTAAGAGTGTTAGCAGGTATGCGAGTGGTCATGGGTTCAAGTCCCGACTCGGGCGCGTTATTTTTAAAGGGTAGTTATTAACACCAAAAGTTTTATTATTATTATTATTAATATTATTACAATTAGCATTATTGTTATTATTATTTATTTTGAATTTTGAAGTATTAGAATGATTATTATTATTAGTATTATTAACATAATTAAATCTAATTATCATTATTACTATCACTAATTTATTATTAGTATAACTATTATTTTAACAAATGAATTATATTTATATAAAAATATATTTATTATATTACATACTATTGTGTCATTTTAAAAATAAAATGTTATTATTTAAGTTACATATTATATAATTATTTATAAAAATTTTAATACATTATATATATTTTAATAAAAATACTCTAATAAGAATCCAATATGAAAATATTAACTATTTATTTGAAATATATAAAATAGTTATAATTAATCTATTTATTAAAAGCATATGAATTATTAAGATAACAATTATATTAATATTAATAAATAAACTTGTTTGAATATTATTACATGTGTTAACATACATACTGGATATAGGTTCGTGAATCCGAGGCCAACCTTACACTTGTTCAATGATGTTATATGTATTTTTACTACAAAATACAGTATGGTGAGTATATAGTTCCCTTTTAAACTTTAAATAATTTGGGCTGAGAATACATGCGCTGTTATTATAAATGATTTACGTTATGGACACAAGTGATCAAATATAAATTATACGTTGAGTTGTACCATGGCATATTTCTTTATACTTGGTAGCTAATATTTACGTGAGGAGCGTAAACGCGAATCCTGTTGATAGATCTATCGGGCCTGACAACCCCAACCGGGCTGGACGACCAGTTTTAAACGGTTGCACAGTACTTCGTTTCGTTACTACACTTGGTACGGTGTAGGGTTTATTTAAGAATATGCTGCTGTGATTTAAATGTTAAGTATGGTTACCAAGTGCTCAACGACTTTTTCATACACTTGCGAGTGTATTATGTTTATAAATATGAAATCTTGTGGTCTATTAAAATAATGGAAATGATTGTTATGATACACCTATGAACTCACCAACCTTTTGGTTGACACTTTTAAGCATGTTTATTCTCAGGTACGAATTAAATCTTTCGCTGTGCATTTGCTCATTTTAAGGACATTACTTGGAGTCGATCATCGCAATGGGACCAGATGTTGATGATTTCGTCCAGGTGAATAAGGACGGGTCATCACATCTAGTGATTCTGATTCAACAAATTCAATTATGGAGAATCTGGAACCTTTAAGTATGGAAGACCGAATGAGAGCTAAACGCACTGGCCAAGGTCACGCAATTACTCATCCAGACATTAATGCGCCAGATTATGAAATCAAAGGACAAATTTCACACATGGTGACTAATCAATGCCAATTTAGTGGTGCGCTGAAGGAAGATCCAAATGAACATTTACGTACCTTTAATAGGATCTGCACACTATTTAAAATAAGAGAAGTGGAGGATGAACAGATATATCTCATGTTATTTCCCTGGACTTTAAAGGGAGAAGCCAAAGATTGGTTGGAATCGTTACCTGAAGGGGCGATCGATACATGGGATGTTTTAGTTGACAAATTTCTTAAACAATTCTTTCCTGCATCTAAAGCCGTAAGACTTCAAGCAGAAATTGTTACGTTTACACAGAAGCCGAATGAAACTCTATATGAGGCATGGACTAGATATGGAAAGTTGTTAAGAGGATATTCGCAACATGGTTTAGACACCTGTCAAATAGTACAAATATTCTACCAAGGATGCGACATCACTACAAGGAAAGACATAGATAAAGCAGCTGGTGGTTCTATTATGAAGAAAACCGAAACTGATGCTTACAAAATTATTGATAACACTGCTTCCCACTCACATGAGTGGCACCAAGAAAAAGATATCGTTAGATCATCTAAAGCAGCTAGAGCCGATTCTAGCCATGACTTAGATTCCATTTCCGCAAAGATAGATGCTGTCGAGAGACGAATGGAAAAGATGACTAAAGATATTCACTCAATACGAATTAGTTGTGAGCAGTGTGGAGGACCACATTTGACAAAAGATTGTCTCAGTATTGAATTAACAATGGAACAAAGAGAGAATATTTCATACATAAACCAAAGGCCTGGAAATAATTATCAGAATAATTATCAACCGCCAAGACCAATTTACAATCAAAACCAGAATTATAACAGAAATATTCCATACAACAACCAACAAGGTCCTAGCAATCAACAAGTATCCAATAATACTTACAATCAGCAAAGACCTAATTTTCAAAACAAACCACCACAACAAACCGATGATAAAAAGCCGAATTTAGAAGATATGATGACAAAGCTATTTGAAACTCAAACGCAGTTTTTCACATCTCAGAAACAAACTAATGAACAAAATGCTCAAGCATTTAGAAATCAACAAGCTTCTATTCAAAATCTGGAACAAGAAGTAAGTAACCTAGCAAGGTTAATAGGTGAAAGAAAACCGGGAAGTCTAACTAGTGATACAAATGCTAACCCCCGAAATGAAACAGCTAAAGCCATTACCACAAGAAGTGGTACAACGCTTAAACCACCTGAAATACCGGTAACTTCTGATGAAGCTATTCCTACTCCACAAAAACCACAACCTGATCAAGATAAGGAAAAAGAACCGGTAGTTGAAAAGGTTAATGAAGATAACACAGTTAAGGCTAAACCTTATGTTAAACCATACCAACCACCACTTCCTTACCCGAGTAAAATGAAGAAAGAGAAACTTGAAGCCGAGCAATCCAAATTCTTGGATATGTTTAAACAGATAAATGTAAATCTTCCTTTCATTGATGTAATTTCAGGAATGCCTAGATATGCTAAATTCTTGAAAGATCTAATCTCAAATAGAAAGAAAATGGAAGAACTCTCGGCTGTTACTATGAATGCTAATTGTTCAGCAGTGCTGTTGAATAAGATACCAGAAAAACTATCTGATCCAGGAAGTTTCACAATTCCATGTTTTCTGGGTAGTCTTAGTTCAATAGAAGCATTGGCAGACTTAGGTGCTAGTATAAATCTAATTCCGTATTCACTATACGCTAAACTAGACCTTGGAGAATTGAAACCAACCTGAATAAGCATACAACTAGCCGATAGATCAATAAAATATCCTAGAGGGATAATGGAGAACATGCTAGTTAAAGTTGGTACTTTAGTATTTCCAGTAGATTTTGTTGTTTTGGACATGGAAGAAGATTCTCAAGTTCCTCTCATATTAGGAAGACCATTCTTAAACACGGCTAAAGCAATGATAGACGTGTTCGGTAAGAAATTGACCCTAAGTATAGAGGATGAGAGTGTTACCTTTTCAGTTGATAGAGCAATGCAACAACCACAATCTGCAGATGATACATGTTATTATATTCAAACTATAGATGCACATGCAGAATTGTTAGAAGAATTTCCAGAATTACAAGGAACAGGAGAATGTTCTTTAGGAGAAGGTAATGAACCAATTGATGAAGCTGAAATGTTAGCTACACTTATAGCTAATGGATATGAACCAACAACAGAAGAAATTCAAATGCTAAAAGAAGAAGACATATATCGATATAAATCATCGATAGAAGAACCTCCGAAATTAGAGTTAAAGCCACTTCCAAACCATTTGGAATACGCTTATTTACATGGTGAATCCGAATTACCTGTAATAATATCATCTTCTCTTACTGAAAATGAGAAATCACAACTCATTTCTGTGTTGAAAGCTCATAAACCAGCCATTGCATGGAAGATTCATGATATTAAAGGAATAAGTCCTTCGTATTGCACACATAAAATCCTTATGGAAGAAGGTCATAAAACGTATGTGCAACGCCAACGAAGACTAAATCCTAATATGCAAGATGTAGTTAAGAAAGAGATTATTAAACTGCTAGACGCAGGTTTAATTTATCCAATCTCTGATAGTCCATGGGTAAGCCCAGTTCAATGCGTGCCTAAGAAGGGTGGCATGACTGTCATTACAAATGAGAAAAATGAACTTATTCCTACTAGGACTGTAACAGGATGGCGTGTATGTATTGATTATAGAAAATTAAATGACGCCACTAGAAAAGATCACTTTCCCTTACCTTTCATTGATCAAATGTTGGAAAGATTAGCCGGAAATAGTTACTATTGTTTTCTAGATGGATTTTCCAGATATTTTCAAATTCCAATAGCACCCGAAGACCAAGAGAAAACCACGTTCACGTGCCCTTATGGTACTTTTGCTTACAAACGCATGCCATTTGGACTTTGCAACACCCTGTAACCTTTCAATGGTGTATGATGGCGATTTTTCACGACATGATAGAAGAATGCATGGAAGTTTTCATGAATGACTTTTCAGTCTTCGGTGATACATTTGAATCATGTCTAGTTAATCTGGAATGAATGCTTATTAGATGCGAACAATCAAATCTAGTACTTAATTGGGAGAAATGCCATTTCATGGTTAAAGAAGGCATCGTTCTTGGACATAAAATTTCAAAAGAAGGAATTGAAGTGGATAGAGCTAAAGTAGATGTAATTGCTAAACTTCCACATCCCACCAATGTTAGAGGAGTTAGGAGTTTTCTAGGGCATGCCGGTTTTTACCGACGTTTCATAAAAGATTTTTCTAAAATTGCCACTCCTATGAATAAACTCCTAGAAAAGGATGCTCCATTCATCTTTTCAGATGAGTGTATCAAATCTTTTAATATTCTTAAAGAAAAACTCACTAATGCGCCGATCATGATAACACCAAATTGGAATCTACCATTTGAACTAATGTGCGATGCAAGTGATTTTGCAATGGGAGCCGTTTTAGGACAAAGGATTGAAAAACGATTTCAACCTATATATTATGCTAGTAAGACGTTACAAGGAGCACAAACGAACTATACAACTACTGAAAAAGAACTCCTTGCTATTGTCTTTGCTTTTGACAAATTTCGATCATATCTCGTTCTAGCAAAAACGGTGGTCTATACCGACCATTCTGCTCTTAGATACCTATTTTCAAAACAAGATGCTAAACCAAGATTAATCCGTTGGATCTTACTCTTACAAGAGTTTGATATTGAAATCCGAGATAAAAGAGGAGCAGAAAATCTCGCCGCTGATCATCTTTCTCGTCTTGAAAATCCCGAATTAGAAGTTCTAAATGAATCGGCCATACAAGACAACTTTCCTGATGAATATCTATTGAAGATAGATTATAAAGAAATTCCATGGTTTGCAGACTATGCAAACTACTTAGTTTGTGGATTCCTTGAAAAAGGATTATCGTACCAAAGACGAAAGAAATTCTTCAGTGATATAAAACACTATTTTTGGGAAGATCCACATTTGTTTAAAAGTTGTCCCGATGGAATAATACGCCGATGTGTATTTGGAGATGAATCTAGTAAAATTTTAAACCATCGTCACACAGGACCAACAGGAGGGCATTATGTGTAGTGACCCGAACTTTTCCATGTTTATATATATTAATTGAGATTGATTTTTACATGATTAAATGTTTCCAACATGTTAAGCAATCAAACTTGTTAAGACTTGATTAATTGAAATATGTTTCATATAGACAATTGACCATCCAAGTTGACCGGTGATTCACGAACGTTAAAACTTGTAAAAACTATATGATGACATATATATGGATATATATATAGTTAACATGATACTATGATAAGTAAACATATCATTAAGTATATTAACAATGAACTACATATGTAAAAACAAGACTACTAACTTAATGATTTTTAAACGAGACATATATGTAACGATTATCGTTGTAAAGACATTTAATGTATATATATCATATTAAGAGATATTCATACATAATAATATCATGATAATAAAATAATTTAAAATCTCATTTGATATTATAAACATTGGGTTAACAACATTTAACAAGATCGTTAACCTAAAGGTTTCAAAACAACACTTACATGTAACGACTAACGATGACTTAACGACTCAGTTAAAATGTATATACATGTAGTGTTTTAATATGTATTTATACACTTTTGAAAGACTTCAATACACTTATCAAAATACTTCTACTTAACAAAAATGCTTACAATTACATCCTCGTTCAGTTTCATCAACAATTCTACTCGTATGCACCCGTATTCGTACTCGTACAATACACAGCTTTTAGATGTATGTACTATTGGTATATACACTCCAATGATCAGCTCTTATCAGCCCATGTGAGTCACCTAACACATGTGGTAACCATCATTTGGCAACTAGCATGAAATATCTCATAAGATTACAAAAATATGAGTAATCATTCATGACTTATTTACATGAAAACAAAATTACATATCCTTTATATCTAATCCATACACCAACGACCAAAAACACCTACAAACACTTTCATTCTTCAATTTTCTTCATCTAATTGATCTCTCTCAAGTTCTATCTTCAAGTTCTAAGTGTTCTTCATATATTCTACAAGTTCTAGTTACATAAAATCAAGAATACTTTCAAGTTTACTAGCTCACTTCCAATCTTGTAAGGTGATCATCCAACCTCAAGAAATCTTTGTTTCTTACAGTAGGTTATCATTCTAATACAAGGTAATAATCATATTCAAACTTTGGTTCAATTTCTATAACTATAACAATCTTATTTCAAGTGATGATCTTACTTGAACTTGTTTTCGTGTCATGATTCTGCTTCAAGAACTTCGAGCCATCCAAGGATCCATTGAAGCTAGATCCATTTTTCTCTTTTCCAGTAGGTTTATCCAAGGAACTTAAGGTAGTAATGATGTTCATAACATCATTCGATTCATACATATAAAGCTATCTTATTCGCAGGTTTAAACTTGTAATCACTAGAACATAGTTTAGTTAATTCTAAACTTGTTCGCAAACAAAAGTTAATCCTTCTAACTTGACTTTTAAAATCAACTAAACACATGTTCTATATCTATATGATATGCTAACTTAATGATTTAAAACCTGGAAACACGAAAAACACCGTAAAACCGGATTTACGCCGTCGTAGTAACACCGCGGGCTGTTTTGGGTTAGTTAATTAAAAACTATGATAAACTTTGATTTAAAAGTTTTTATTCTGAGAAAATGATTTTTATTATGAACATGAAACTATATCCAAAAATTATGGTTAAACTCAAAGTGGAAATATGTTTTCTAAAATGGTCATCTAGACGTCGTTCTTTCGACTGAAATGACTACCTTTACAAAAATGACTTGTAACTTATTTTTCCGACTATAAACCTATACTTTTTCTGTTTAGATTCATAAAATAGAGTTCAATATGAAACCATAGCATTTTGATTCACTCAAAACGGATTTAAAATGAAGAAGTTATGGGTAAAACAAGATTGGATAATTTTTCTCATTTTAGCTACGTGAAAATTGGTAACAAATCTATTCCAACCATAACTTAATCAACTTGTATTGTATATTATGTAATCTTGAGATACCATAGACACGTATACAATGTTTCGACCTATCATGTCGACACATCTATATATATTTTGGAACAACCATAGACACTCTATATGTGAATGTTGGAGTTAGCTATACAGGGTTGAGGTTGATTCCAGAATATATATAGTTTGAGTTGTGATCAATACTGAGATACGTATACACTGGGTCGTGGATTGATTCAAGATAATATTTATCGATTTATTTCTGTACATCTAACTGTGGACAACTAGTTGTAGGTTACTAACGAGGACAGCTGACTTAATAAACTTAAAACATCAAAATATATTAAAAGTGTTGTAAATATATTTTGAACATACTTTGATATATATGTATATATTGTTATAGGTTCGTGAATCAACCAGTGGCCAAGTCTTACTTCTCGACGAAGTAAAAATCTGTGAAAGTGAGTTATAGTCCCACTTTTAAAATCTAATATTTTTGGGATGAGAATACATGCAGGTTTTATAAATGATTTACAAAATAGACACAAGTACGTGAAACTACATTCTATGGTTGAATTATCGAAATCGAATATGCCCCTTTTATATCATATCCGAAGGGTGTCCCGGAATGATGGGGATATTCTTATATATGCATCTTGTTAATGTCGGTTACCAGGTGTTCACCATATGAATGATTTTTATCTCTATGTATGGGATGTGTATTGAAATATGAAATCTTGTGGTCTATTGTTACAATTTGATATATATAGGTTAAACCTATAACTCACCAACATTTTTGTTGACGTTTTAAGCATGTTTATTCTCAGGTGATTATTAAGAGCTTCCGCTGTCGCATACTTAAATAACGACGAGATTTGGAGTCCATGCTTGTATGATATTATGTAAAAACTGCATTCAAGAAACTTATTTTGTTGTAACATATTTGTATTGTAAACCATTATGTAATGGTCGTGTGTAAACAGGATATTTTAGATTATCATTATTTGATAATCTACGTAAAGCTTTTTAAACCTTTATTGATGAAATAAAGGTTATGGTTTGTTTAAAAATGAATGCAGTCTTTGAAAAACGTCTCATATAGAGGTCAAAACCTCGCAACGAAATCAATTAATATGGAACGTTTTTAATCAATAAGAACGGGACATTTCAGTTGTTATCCGAGCGTTGGTCTTAGAGAACCAGAATTTTGCATTAGTGTGTCTTATCGAGTTTGTTAGGATGCATTAGTGAGTCTGGACTTCGACCGTGTTTACTTGAAAAATGATTGCTTAACAAATTTTGTTGGAAACTATATATTTTTAACATGTGAATATTATGTGATATATTAATCTCTTAACGCGTTTGATATTATGTGATAGATGTCTACCTCTAGAACAAGTCCCATTGACTCACCTAATAATAATGAAGAGTCAAATGTAAATTGGAATGATTCATGGACTGATTCACAAGTTCCCGAAGAGGAACCGGAAGAAGAGTCGGAACCGGGAGAAGAATCGGAACCGGAAGAAGAATCAGAACCGGATGAAGAAATAGAACCGGTGGGGGAAATAATAAAACGGTTAAGTAAAAGAAAATCCTCAACCAACCGACCAAGGTTAATTATGGTCAATGGTGTTTCCGCCAAGGAAGCAAAATATTGGGAGGATTACCAATTCTCCGATGAATCGGATTCCGACGAGAATTCCGATGATGTTATAGAAATTACCCCAACTGAATTTAAAAAGGCAAAAGAAAATAATAAGGGAAAGGGCATAAAAATAGAGAAATCTAATTCCAACCCCGATGAACTTTATATGTATCGTCAACCCCCGAAGTCCTTAAGTTGTAACAATGACCCGGGAACCTCTAAACCACCAGGTTTTTCTAAACCAATGTGGATAACGATGGCTCGTATTAGGGAACATCATATATCCCTAGAAACTTGGCAAAACGAACCAAAACCGAAGAAGAAGAAACAAGCGAGTCGGAATAAGATAGTTGTATTCGTGTGGTGTAATATAAGTAATATAGTGTGCTTATGCTTTATGATATATGTAAAAATTGCTTGTATTAATAAGTATTTTTTTTATGAATCTAACTCTTGTCTATTTTACAGTATAAAAACACAAAATGGATAGACAACCCAATATTTTAAGAGACCTACCCGGAGACATGATTGATGAAATCTTGTCTAGAGTCGGTCAGAATTCTTCGGCACAACTATTTAAGGCGAGATCAGTTTGTAAGACATTCGAAGAACGTTCCAAGAATGCCTTGGTTTATAAAAGGCTTTCGTTCAAAAGATGGGGGATATCACATTGGGAAATCCATAAGTTACGATGTGTTTACTTTGACGCATATATTGCGGGGAACCCAAATGCTATTTTACGCAATGGGTTAAGAAATTATTTTGACTCAATATATCCGAATATTGGACTTCGTGATTTAGAAAAAGTGGCTAACATGCAACATAAAGAAGCATGTTATGCTTACGGATTAGTAATGTTCGCTTCTCACCAAAGTGAGAACAAGAACATCGGGCTACAACTATTAAACAAAACGTTCCCACAAGTGACGGAGTCGGTAATTGGGGTAAGAAATGAGGTTTTTAGATTGTTACGGGACTGTTGGACATTACGTAACCCTCGTCCCTTTGACGACGTTACAACACGCTGTCTTATCAACGGCCATAACTGTTATGTTCCACAAGACCAAGGATGGGAAATAATCCTAGTAAAACCAGAATGCATGACTTGTTTCTGGACGTATGAATTACATGTCTTTATTGCCTTTGCTGAACGACTTGTGTACTAGCTAGAATTATCTTCACAACCATCTTGTATCAAATTTATTGTGTGCTATATTTCATGCTATATGTAAAATAAGCGGTATTGTAATTTGTAAAATATTGTGTAAAAGTTTGAACGCGAAATATTATTATAGTCAGTTTTTCATATAGAATTGTAGTAGTTGAATTGTATATTAGCTACTAATTATGAACTTAACGGGTAGGTACTACCCGAATTTAAACTTATAAAACGCTAATATGAAGAAAAAGCTTTTATAAATGAGTTCATATTATGCTACGAAATACTATTAACTACTCTTAATATTATGTATGATTAACTTGTTCCATTTGACTATTTTGAAGGAAATGGCACCAACTACTCGACACACCGTGAATATGAATGAAGAGGAATTCCGTACTTTTCTAGCTTCAAACATAGCCGCAGTACAGGCTGCGCTACATACCAACAATAACCTTGGATCTAGCAGTACAGGAAATCGTGTAGGATGCACCTACAAAGAATTCACTGCCTGCAAACCTTTGGAATTTGATGGAACCGAAGGACCGATCGGATTGAAACGGTGGACCGAGAAGGTCGAATCGGTGTTTACCATAAGTAAGTGTACTGAAGAGGACAAAGTGAAGTACGCTACGCATACCTTCACAGGTTCTGCGTTAACATGGTGGAATACCTATCTAGAGCAAGTGGGACAAGACGATGCGTACGCACTACCGTGGTCAGCATTCAAGCACTTGATGAACGAGAAGTACCGTCCCAGAACCAAGGTCAATAAGCTCAAGACAGAACTTACAGGGTTACAAACCCAAGGATTTGATATTTCCACGTACGAAAGACGATTCACAGAATTGTGCCTATTGTGTCCGGGAGCATTCGAAGATGAGGAAGAGAAGATCGACGCGTTTGTGAAAGGATTACCGGAAAGAATCCAAGAAGATATAAGTTCACACGAGCCTGCCTCCATACAACAGGCATGTAGAATGGCTCACAAACTAGTGAATCAGATTGAAGAAAGAATTAAAGAACAGACTGCTGAAGAGGCCAATGTGAAGCAAGTCAAAAGAAAGTGGGAGGAAAACGGTGATAAGAATCACCAATACAACAACAACAGCAATTACAACAATAATCGCAACAATTATCCCAACAATCGCAACATCAATCGCAACTACAACAAACGGCCCAACAACAACAACAACAACAACAACAACAACAACGACAACAACAGCAACTACAACAATCATCCCAACAACAATAATAACCGCAACAATAACAACAATCAGAAGCAGCTATGCCAAAGGTGTGAAAAGTATCAATCGGGGTTCTGCACTAAATTTTGCAACAAGTGTAAAAGAAATGGTCATAGCGCGGTGAAGTGTGAGGTCTACGGACCAGGGGTTAATAGAACGAAAGGAACAAATGGTGTCGGAACGAGTAATGGCGGAGCAAGTAGTGTCGGAGTAAGTTATGCCAATGTAGTTTGTTATAAATGTGGAAAATCAGGCCACATTATTAGAAATTGCCCGAACCAGGAGAACACGAATGGACAAGGCCGCGGAAGAGTTTTCAATATTAATGCGGCAGAGGCACAGGAAGACCCGGAGCTTGTTACGGGTACGTTTCTTATTGACAATAAATATGCTTACGTTTTATTTGATTCGGGTGCGGATAGAAGCTATATGAGTAGAGATTTTTGTGCTAAATTAAGTTGTCCATTGACGCCTTTGGATAGTAAATTTTTACTCGAATTAGCAAATGGTAAATTAATTTCAGCAGATAATATATGTCGGAATCGAGAAATTAAACTGGTTAGCGAAACATTTAAGATTGATTTGATACCAGTAGAGTTAGGGAGTTTTGATGTGATAATCGGTATGGACTGGTTAAAAGAAGTGAAAGCAGAGATCGTTTGTTACAAAAATGCAATTCGCATTATACGAGAAAAAGGAAAACCCTTAATGGTGTACGGAGAAAAGGGCAACACGAAGCTACATCTTATTAGTAATTTGAAGGCACAAAAACTAATAAGAAAAGGTTGCTATGCTGTTCTAGCACACGTCGAGAAAGTACAAACTGAAGAAAAGAGCATCAATGATGTTCCCATTGCAAAAGAATTTCCCGATGTATTTCTGAAAGAATTACCGGGATCACCCCCACATCGATCCGTTGAATTTCAAATAGATCTTGTACCATGAGCTGCACCAATAGCTCGTGCTCCTTACAGACTCGCACCCAGCGAGATGAAAGAACTGCAAAGCCAATTACAAGAACTTTTAGAGCGTGGTTTCATTCGACCAAGCACATCACCGTGGGGAGCTCCTGTTTTGTTTGTCAAGAAGAAAGATGGTACATTCAGGTTGTGTATCGACTACCGAGAGTTGAACAAACTTACCATCAAGAACCGCTACCCACTACCGAGAATCGACGACTTATTTGATCAACTACAATGTGACAACCCGGAAATTTCCAACCAAATTTAAACTTTATCTTTATATTATTCCAACACGATAAGCAAAGTTTGTTAAGTTAAATCTCAAGAATTTTAAATTGTGTTCATGCATTCATTATAACCTCGACCAAATTCCAACGATTCACGAACCGTTATATATAAATAAGTATGTATATATATGTATATATATTATAACTTGAGAATATTAATAAAGTATTAAACGTATAATACTTTACATGAACGTATTTGTTTCAATATGTTTATCGATGGAATTAGAAGATAATATCAAATGATTAATTTATCAGATACATTGTGATATGATTACGGGTCTATGTTATGAGGTCCACTGTGATTTAAGAAATCTATTCTTTTTTACAACATTCGAAAAATGGTAAAGTGATTTATAAGTAAGAACGTGAAGTGTAACTAACTTAGATGTTGGATATCGACAAGTAAGTAACTCGACATTTTTCATTAAGATGATTTCATACATTTATTTAACCTTTGAACTTTATCCCATGCTTCACCAACAGACTGTAATTTAAAAACATGAAACCTATTATGAATATATATGATTCTACTTTTCTAAAACGTTTTATGATATACCAATTTCCATTATTTTAACCTTTAAACAAAATGATTCTTAAAAATATATTTGGTTTTGGAAAACAAAATTATTATATTTATTTGATTTAGTTTCAAACGTACAAAAATGTTTTCAGTTTAAAAAGAACTTTATTATTAAAACGTATATAACTTTTATAAATATCTAGAACCACTTTTGACAACTCATTACTTAACCAGTATGATAAAGATAACGATATTTATATTTTATTTTATTAAATATATATAACGATTTAAATTAATATTATATATATTTATACGCGTATTATACGTACATAGTTTTATACTTTTACTATACTTAAACTTTACCTTTACTTTATTTTTTACTTTACTTTGACTTTAATAATTCACTTTAATAATTCATACTTTAATAATTCACTTTAATAATTCATACTTTAATAATTCACTTTAATAATTCATACTTTAATAATTCACTTTAATAATTCATACTTTAATAATTCACTTTAATAATTCATACTTTAATAATTCACTTTAATAATTCAAAAATCTATTATAAATAGAATTCAATAGGTTTCATTATTTCATAGAAACTTGAAAATATTTTTCTCTAAACTCTCTCAATCGATTTACACATATATATTTACTCCGTATTATTTCAAGATATTATTAGTATACATAAAATATTACGTCGGAGTGCGGTCCGGGTGATTTCAAAATTGTTTTTCGAGTGGGATTGGATTAAGGAAATTATGGGTTATAGCTATGGAGGTGATTGGGTATGGTTCATGGGTATGCTCATGAGGTCAATATAGTGTTTATCATCTCCGTTGCGTCTACGTACCTTTCCTACAATATTGAATCTCAATATTGATACGTAAGTACTCATAATTTAACTTTTACATACTAATAGTGTATCCCTGACTAGTGCTCGAGTATATAGGATTATGCATGTTTGTACTTTTGATATTGCCTTTAGTTAGATTATGTTGAATCCTGAATTAGTTATATATGCGACTGAGATAAGGTATAAGATATGCATGTCGTTGGAAAGCTAGCGAAAAATTAAGAACTTTTTATTTAGATATCGAATTATTTCGATGAACGGATTTGAAGTTATAGTCCATCGAATTTTTGTATTATTATTAAAAATGATTATTATTATCGTCGTTATTATCGTCGTTCTAGTTTTATCTTATTATTATTATTATTATTATTATTATTATCTTTATCAATAAAAGGATTTATCATTAAAAAAAGTTTTTTTTATTATTATTACTATCGTTATTATCATTAAAGTTATAATTAGTATTATTATTATTATTATTATCTAATTATTATTATTATTATATAATTATTATTATTATTATTATTATTATTATTATTATTATTATTATTATTATTATTATCATTATTATTATTATCATTATTAATATATATATCATTATTTAAAAATGGTTATTGTTATTATTATTATTATATTATCATTATCGTTAATAATGTCATAGTAATTATCATTATTAGTATTATTGTAATTGAAACTAATATTAGTAACACCTAATTATTTTGATTACTATTATTATCATTATTATGAGCACGATATAAAAGACGATTAAAAGCTATTAAACGAAACGATTAGGAAATAATGAGTAAGAGTATCATGATGAAATTAAAATATTATAAGATATTGATTTAAATAAATTTATCGTTCTTATTATTTTTATCATTACTATTATTATTAAAAGTATCGTTAGTATCAAAACTATCATTTTAACAAAAATTATCATTTTAATAGAAATGTCATTGTTACTATAAAATATCATTTTTATTATCATTTTAAATAGAATTATTATTTTAAAGATAATATTAAAAATTATCGTAAATATTAAAGTTATCATAATTAGAATTATCGTTTTATCATAATATCACCTTAGTAATTATAAATATTGATATTTTTATAATAATAATTATTATTACAAAATAATACAACTTTTACTTACTAACATTATAGATATTATTTTATCAAATAAATATATAATACAAACATATTTTACTACGTGTAATAAATTACTTTAATAATACCTATCATATTATCTTTATGATATTAAATGAACCCTATAAATTTTATTACTTAATATATATAAAATTATATTTTATTATATAAATTTTAATATAAAATTTTATTTATTAATAAATGAATTATATTATTTACTCTAATAAATCTTTTAAAAATATTTAAAAATATAAAACGACGATATTTAAAATATATTATAATCATGTATAAATTTTGGAAATCATTTTGAGTCAAATTGACTTTTGTTTACTTTTGCATATTAGTCTCGAGCATTAGGATTGTGGTACACTATGACCTGACCTAATTGTTAGACAAATATTGACCAACATATAATTATATATAATTAATTTAGGTTCGTGAATCCGAGGCCAACCTTGCACTAGTTCAATGACGTTATATGCATTTTCACCACGA
Organism: Rutidosis leptorrhynchoides; assembly: GCF_046630445.1. Lineage (NCBI taxonomy): Eukaryota > Viridiplantae > Streptophyta > Magnoliopsida > Asterales > Asteraceae > Rutidosis > Rutidosis leptorrhynchoides. The sequence goes on from NC_092334.1 coordinate 570,546,336, forward strand.
AATACAGTATGGTTAGTTTCATTTGCCTTTTTACCCTTTATATTTTTGGGCTGAGAATACATGCGCAATTTTTATAAATGTTTTACGAAATAGACACAAGTAATCGAAACTACATTATATGGTTGAATTATCGAAATCGAATATGCCCCTTTTTATTAAGTCTGGTAATCTAAGAATTAGGGAACAGACACCCTAATTGACGCGAATCCTAAAGATAGATCTATTGGGCCCAACAAGCCCCATCCAAAGTACCGGATGCTTTAGTACTTCGAAATTTATATCATGTCCGAAGGAGGATCCCGGAATGATGGGGATATTCTTATATGCATATTATGAATGTCGGTTACCAGGTGTTCAATCCATATGAATGATTTTTGTCTCTATGCATGGGACGTATATTTATGAGAATTGGAAATAAAATTCTTGTGGTCTATTAAAATGATGAAAATGAATGATTATGATAAACTAATGAACTCACCAACCTTTTGGTTGACACTTTAAAGCATGTTTATTCTTAGGTATTAAAGAAATCTTCCGCTGTGCATTTGCTCATTTTAAAGATATTAATTGGAGTCTTTCATGGCATATTTCGAAGAACGTTGCATTCAAGTCATTGAGTTCATTAAAGATTATTATTATTAAGTCAATTTATAGTTGAATAGTGGATATTATGAAATGGTATACATGCCTATCAATTTTCGATGTAAAGAAAGTTTGTCTTTTAAAAACAAATGCAATGTTTGTAAAATGTATCATATAGAGGTCAAATACCTCGCGATGTAATCAACTATTGTGAATCGTTTATAATGTATATGAACGGGTCCTTTCATACAAGGCTCGTCTATTTATTCAAAGATTGACTTACGTTCCGGGTATCATCAAATGCGGGTGAAAGAAGATGATATTCCAAAGACTGCTTTCAGAACACGTTACGGTCATTACGAGTTTATGGTCATGCCATTTGGTTTAACTAATGCACCAGCTGTGTTCATGGACCTTATGAACCGAGTGTGTGGACCATAGCTTGACAAGTTTGTCATTGTTTTCATTGATGACATACTTATTTACTAAAAGAATGACCAAGAACACGGTGAACATTTGAGAAAGGTGTTAGAAGTATTGAGGAAGGAAGAATTGTACGCTAAGTTTTCAAAGTGTGCATTTTGGTTGGAAGAAGTTCAATTCCTCGGTCACATAGTGAACAGAGAAGGTATTAAGGTGGATCCGGCAAAGATAGAAACTGTTGAAAAGTGAGAAACCCCGAAAACTCCGAAACACATACGCCAGTTTTTAGGACTAGCTGGTTACTACAGAAGGTTCATCCAAGACTTTTCCAGAATAGCAAAACCCTTGACTGCATTAACGCATAAAGGGAAGAAATTTGAATGGAATGATGAACAAGAGAAAGCGTTTCAGTTATTGAAGAAAAAGCTAACTACGGCACCTATATTGTCATTGCCTGAAGGGAATGATGATTTTGTGATTTATTGTGACGCATCAAAGAAAGGTCTCGGTTGTGTATTAATGTAACGAACGAAGGTGATTGCTTATGCATCTAGACAATTGAAGATTCACGAACAAAATTATACGACGCATGATTTGGAATTAGGCGCGGTTGTTTTTGCATTAAAGACTTAGAGGCACTACTTATATGGGGTCAAAAGTATTATATATACCGACCACAAAAGTCTTCAACACATATTTAATCAGAAACAACTGAATATGAGGCAGCGTAGGTGGATTGAATTATTGAATGATTACGACTTTGAGATTCGTTACCACCCGGGGAAGGCAAATGTGGTAGCCGATGCCTTGAGCAGGAAGGACAGAGAACCCATTCGAGTAAAATCTATGAATATAATGATTCATAATAACCTTACTACTCAAATAAAGGAGGCGCAACAAGGAGTTTTAAAAGAGGGAAATTTAAAGGATGAAATACCCAAAGGATCGGAGAAGCATCTTAATATTCGGGAAGACGGAACCCGGTATAGGGCTGAAAGGATTTGGGTACCAAAATTTGGAGATATGAGAGAAATGGTACTTAGAGAAGCTCATAAAACCAGATACTCAATACATCCTGGAACGGGGAAGATGTACAAGGATCTCAAGAAACATTTTTGGTGGCTGGGTATGAAAGCCGATGTTGCTAAATATGTAGGAGAATGTTTGACGTGTTCTAAGGTCAAAGCTGAGCATCAGAAACCATCAGGTCTACTTCAACAACCCGAAATCCCGGAATGGAAATGGGAAAACATTACCATGGATTTCATCACTAAATTGCCAAGGACTGCAAGTGGTTTTGATACTATTTGGGTAATAGTTGATCGTCTCACCAAATCAGCACACTTCCTACCAATAAGAGAAGATGACAAGATGGAGAAGTTAGCACGACTGTATTTGAAGGAAGTCGTCTCCAGACATGGAATACCAATCTCTATTATCTCTGATAGGGATGGCAGATTTATTTCAAGATTCTGGCAGACATTACAGCAAGCATTAGGAACTCGTCTAGACATGAGTACTGCCTATCATCCACAAACTGATGGGCAGAGTGAAAGGACGATACAATCGCTTGAAGACATGCTACGAGCATGTGTTATTGATTTCGGAAACAGTTGGGATCGACATCTACCGTTAGCAGAATTTTCCTACAACAACAGCTACCCTTCAAGCATTGAGATGGCGCCGTTTGAAGCACTTTATGGTAGAAAGTGCAGGTCTTCGATTTGTTGGAGTGAAGTGGGGGATAGACAGATTACGGGTCCGGAGATTATACAAGAAACTACCGAGAAGATCATCCAAATTCAACAACGGTTGAAAACCGCCCAAAGTCGACAAAAGAGCTACGCTGACATTAAAAGAAAAGATATAGAATTTGAAATTAGAGAGATGGTCATGCTTAAAGTTGCACCTTGGAAAGGCGTTGTTCGATTTGGTAAACGAGGGAAATTAAATCCAAGGTATATTGGACCATTCAAGATTATTGATCGTGTCGGACCAGTAGCTTACCGACTTGAGTTACCTCAACAACTCTCGGCTGTACATAACACTTTCCACGTCTCGAATTTGAAGAAATGTTTTGCTAAAGAAGATCTCACTATTCCGTTAGATGAAATCCAAATCAACGAAAAACTTCAATTCATCGAAGAACCCGTCGAAATAATGGATCGTGAGGTTAAAAGACTTAAGCAAAACAAGATACCAATTGTTAAGGTTCGATGGAATGCTCGTAGAGGACCCGAGTTCACCTGGGAGCGTGAAGATCAGATGAAGAAGAAATACCCGCATCTATTTCCAGAAGATTCGTCAACACCTTCAACAGCTTAAAATTTCGGGACGAAATTTATTTAACGGGTAGGTACTATAGTGACCCGAACTTTTCCATGTTTATATATATTAATTGAGATTGATTTTTACATGATTAAATGTTTCCAACATGTTAAACAATCAAACTTGTTAAGACTTGATTAATTGAAATATGTTTCATATAGACAATTGACCACCCAAGTTGAGCGGTGATTCACGAACGTTAAAACTTGTAAAAACTATATGATGACATATATATGGATATATATATAGTTAACATGATACTATGATAAGTAAACATATCATTAAGTATATTAACAATGAACTACATATGTAAAAACAAGACTACTAACTTAATGATTTTTAAACGAGACATATATGTAACGATTATCGTTGTAAAGACATTTAATGTATATATATCATATTAAGAGATATTCATACATAATAATATCATGATAGTAAAATAATTTAAAATCTCATTTGATATTATAAACATTGGGTTAACAACATTTAACAAGATCGTTAACCTAAAGGTTTCAAAACAACACTTACATGTAACGACTAACGATGACTTAACGACTCAGTTAAAATGTATATACATGTAGTGTTTTAATATGTATTTATATACTTTTGAAAGACTTCAATACACTTATCAAAATACTTCTACTTAACAAAAATGCTTACAATTACATCCTCGTTCAGTTTCATCAACAATTCTACTCGTATGCACCCGTATTCGTACTCGTACAATACACAGCTTTTAGATGTATGTACTATTGGTATATACACTCCAATGATCAGCTCTTAGCAGCCCATGTGAGTCACCTAACATATGTGGGAACCATCATTTGGCAACTAGCATGAAATATCTCATAAGATTACAAAAATATGAGTAATCATTCATGACTTATTTACATGAAAACAAAATTACATATCCTTTATATCTAATCCATACACCAACGACCAAAAATACCTACAAACACTTTGATTCTTCAATTTTCTTCATCTAATTGATCTCTCTCAAGTTCTATCTTCAAGTTCTAAGTGTTCTTCATATATTCTACAAGTTCTAGTTACATAAAATCAAGAATACTTTCAAGTTTGCTAGCTCACTTCCAATCTTGTAAGGTGATCATCTGTAACGACCCGCACTTTTTCGATCATACTATACTTATAAGATTAATATTTACATAAATTAAACCTTGCCAACATGATAAGCAATCCAAATTGTCGAGACTTATATTTCCGAAAAGAGTTTTACACAACGTTTGACCGTCTAGTTTGACCGATGATATCACGAACTATACAATATATGATAATTATACGTTTGTGTATATAAATGTATATATACATATTTAACATGATTAATAAATGTTTTAATATCTCATTTTGTATTAATAACAACAAGTTATAAGTATATTTTGAAACTACTAACTTAAGTTTTCAAAACGATAACTATACGTAACGTTATTTGACATAAATACTTAAGACTTATAATGTTATACATATATCGTATAAGTAATGTATTTAATCACTTTTAAGAACTTAAATACATAAAACCATATAAGTGTATTCACAAAAGATAGCTATATTTGAATCCTCATTCCATTTTTCACAAAATTTCTATACGTATATCTAGAGTATAAGTACTTGTATCATACCTAGCTTCTATACGTATTTACTAATAGTAAATACACATCAAATCACCACCTAACCCACCCTTGTTACTGCCCTTAGAGCAAGGTAATTGGAATTTGGATGCATGCATGAATTATTATACAAAAATACAAGAGAAAACCTTGTCTTGTCTCCTCATGGCCACGTTTTTATGGCCTTTATATGTATCATCATCTTCATTCATTTTACTTCAACTTTCTAGCCAAAACACACACATACTTTGAAGCCTTAAAACCCTTAATCAATTCAGCAAAGTTTCCAAGAAGATCTAGCTTCAAAAACCATACTAAAACACCATAAGAAAACCATACAAAAACACTTCAAGAAAACCCTCCAAGAACACCAACTTACTTCCAATCTTTCATCCACTTCTATCACCCTTTTGATTCTAGCTTCTTACTTCTCTCTTACAGCAACTTCATCCAAGGAACTTGAGGTAGAATCTATGTTCATAACCTTATTCTATTCATATATATACAGCTATCTTATTTTGTGGTACAAAAGTTTAACAACAAGAACATAGTTTGAATGTTTTCAAACTTGTTTGCAAACTAAATAGATCCTTCTAACTTAACTTTTAAAATACTTCAAGACCTGTAATATAACTTATGTATATGCTAATTTAACAAGGTAAAACTTGGTTTTTCAAAGTATAAGTATTTTTAGAAAAATGGTCATTAAATGATTTTGTTGTAACAAAAATGTTTAACTTCATATATTTCACTAACGTTTCACTTATGCCGTATGATTTTGAATACAAACCAAGGTATTTACAGTTCATAGTCTTAAAGAAGAACTCGATCCAAGAAGATGGCAATTTGAATCAACGAAAACGGATTTGTAACGAAGAAACTATGACCGAAACAAAATTGGTTATCCTAGATCATTTCAACTACGGGATCAATTGGAAAAAAATGATATAAATCACATATTTCTAAGATAACATGATATTTTATATATATGTACTTATAATTCAATTTTATATGGTTCAGGATCACCCGTAAACAACACGAGAAGATTAATCATAAGATCCCATGATTGTACGCAACACGTCATTTGACAACACCGGTACCATGGGTCAAGATTAATCTCGACCAATACATATACGATGGGTTTTTATTTATTTCGTTGGGGGTTTTATTTATTTCATTGCGGGTATATTAAACATCTAAAAATGAACCATTAAAATTGAATTACTAACATCGGACTGCTAACTACGGACTAAGGAATTATTCAAAGTATTAAAAGTATAACAAGTATATATTTATAACGTTTGTTTAAAAATGAAAACATATTGATATATTATATATGGATAGGTTCGTGATATCAACCGGAAGACCGAGTCAAATTATTTATATCATCAAGACAAGAGTGAGTATATAGTCCCACTTTTAAACTCTAAATATTTCGGGATGAGAATACATGTATTTTATGTTTTACGATATGGACACAAGTAACTGAAAAATATATTCTACGTTGAGTTGTACCACTGGCATACTTCCCTGTAGCTTGGTAACTAATATTTACAGCGGTATTGTAAACGCGAATCCTGTTGATAGATCTATCGGGCCTGACAACCCCAACCGGACTGGACGACCAGTATTCAACGGTTGCACAGTACTTCGTTTCGTGACTACACTTGGTACGGTGTAGTAAGATTTCATAATAAAGGGAATATGCGACGTGATTAAATGTTAAGTATGGTTACCAAGTGCTCAACCACTTAGAACATTTTTATTAAACTGTTTATATACGAAATCTTGTGGTCTATATATATATTGCTGCCGGCATTAAACCTATATCTCACCAACTTTATGTTGACCTTTTAAAACATGTCTATTCTCAGGAGATTACTAAAGCTTCCGCTGCATCATGTTGGATCTAACCAGGATCTTGCGTACGCATGTTTGTGTCAAAAATAAAACTGCATATCCGAGATGTTGTATTGTAAAATATGCTAGAAACCGTGTTGTTGTCATCATTTGTAAAGTTTGTAAGTCGAAGATTATCGCTAAACGTTAATCTTCTTTTTATTGTCTTAAGCTTGTAACAAAAATAATGGTTATGGTTTGTAATGTATAATATATGCAGTTTTCTTTCAAAAATGTCTCATATAGAGGTCAATACCTCGCAATGAAATCATACGTTATCTAACGCGTTCTTATGGTTAAGGACGGGTTATGACATGTGGTATCAGAGCGGTGGTCTTAGCGAACCAGGTTTGCATTAGTGTGTCTAACCGATAAGTCGTTAGGATACATTAGTAAGTCTGGACTTTGACCGGGTCTGATTTAAAAACCATTGCTTATCATTGTTGGTTAAAATTTATATGTAAATATTATGTAGTACTAATGGGTTAGTTGTTGTATTATAGATGTCGGGCTCAAAACTTGTTATCACATTCAGCGACTCCGAACCAGAATCTTCAGATGGTGTTCCAGTCATTAACCTATCCGATGACGAAAATAATATCTTTGGGGAAGACTCACAAATTCCGGATGAACCAACTATAGAGAACCCGGAAAGTGAACCCGAGGAGGAAAGTGAACCCGAGGAGGAAAGTGAACCCGAGGAAGAAATACAGGAAATTACAAAGGACGAGTTCGAACTAGGAAAGAAACGAAAAGCTAGTGAATTAGAAAATCCAAATCCCGAGTTTAATGAGAATGAAGTGGCACCAATTCCACTCAACACTACCACCCCTATCCCCGCTATTCCTATTAGTGCTATCCCCGCATCTAGTTCTTCGGCACCTCAGCCAAAACGTAGGGAGACAGCTAGGATTCGCGTTGGGGGATTCCCTGGACATAAATGTTTTGGGAAATAGACCAAACGATGCGCTGCCAAATTAAACCATGGAATCAAATAATGTTTTGTATAATATTATTAGTGTGGTTTGTTTAATGTTCGATGTAAGATAAGCATATGTAAAATAGCGAAGTATGAAATGCAATAATTTTCCATGGTTAAGTATTATTTAGATTGTAGTAATTGGTTCTGTACTAAGCTATTAAGTATGAACATTAACGGGTAGGTACTACCCTAGATATAATTATAAAACGCTAATAAGAAGAAAAGGCTTTTATAATAATACCTGGTTCATATTATTAACAAGCTATAATGTACTATAAATACACACTACATCTATAATAATCCATGTGAATAATTATTTTCTTTCATTAGGAAATGGCGCGATTGAACCGGATGACGGAACAAGAAGTCGAGAACTTCATCAACCAGCGAGTCAACGATAGAATGCTATGGGTCGAAGCTGCAAGAGCTACTGCAGTTAATCCAAATCCTCGTGTAGGATGCTCCTACAAGACGTTTCAAGCTTGCAAACCTTCATCATTCAGTGGAACGGAAGGACCTATCGGTTTAACCCGATGGATAGAAAAGATGGAGACGGTGTTCAAAATCAGCGGTTGTGATGAAAAAGACATGACCAAGTATGCATCGTGCACTTTACAAGATAGTGCACTCACATGGTGGAAGAATTATGTGAAGGCGGTAGGAGGAGATGTAGCTTATGATACTCCATGGGAAGAATTCAAAGCAATGATAATCACCGAGTATTGTCCAAGGAATGAGGTTATTAAGTTAGAAGATGAGTTACGAAGTTTGAAGGTGGTTGGTACTGAAATCACCAACTACAACCAGCGATTCATGGAATTAGTTTTGCTATGTCCTGAATTGGTTCCAACCGAAGAACGGAAGATTGAAATGTACAAAGCTGGTTTGCCCAAAAAGGTCAAGGCAAATGTTACAGCATCGAAACCTAAGACAATTCATGAAGCTATAACCATGGCAAACGAGCTAATGGATCAGGTCATCATGGATAAGAAAGTATCCAATACTGATGTGAAGGTATCAGGTAACAAAAGAAAGTGGAATGGAAATTATGATCGAGGTAACCAACAACAATCTTTTAAGAAACAAGAAAACACGCAAGGTGCGGGTAGTGGTTTAAGCTTTGGTTATAAAGGACAAAATCCTTTATGTAACCGATGCCACAAACATCACTCTGGCTACTGTAATGTGGGATGCAACAAATGTAATCGAAAGGGTCATCTTGCTGAAGATTGTAGGGCTCTCGTTACAAATACAAATGGTACCAAGACTCCTGCCACCAACGCAAATAGAACTGCTTTGGCTAACATTACTTGTTTTGGGTGTGGAAAACAAGGTCACTATAAGAGCCAGTGCCCGAATCAGAATGGCGAACCTGCACGTGGAAGAGCGTTTGTTATTAATGCTAGAGAGGCACGAGAAGACCCGGAGCTTGTTACGGGTACGTTTACCATTAATAACTTATCAGCATCTATTTTATTTGATACTGGCGCCGATAGAAGTTACGTGTGTATAAATTTTTACACTAAATTGAATTGTTCATCATTACCTCTAGATGCTAAGTACTTGATTGAGTTAGCTAATGGTAAGCTAATTAAAGCCGATAAAATTTGTCGTGATTGTGAAATAAATCTAGCCGGAGAAACGTTTAAAATCGACTTAATACCCGTAGAATTAGGAGGTTTTGATGTAATAGTCGGCATGGACTGGATGTCCAAAATAGGAGCGGAAGTTGTTTGTGCCAAGAAGGCAATTCGTATTCCTGGTAAGGATAAAATACCGGTGATGATTTATGGAGAGAAGGGTAATTCAAAGCTAAAACTCATTAGCTGTTTGAAAGCCAAGAAGTGTTTAGAAAAGGGATGTTACGCTATTTTAGCACATGTTAATAAAGTCGAAAAGAAAGAAAAGTATATCAACGACGTGCCTGTGGCAAGAGATTTTCCTGAAGTTTTTCCGGAAGAATTGCCGGGATTACCTCCATTTAGATCGGTAGAATTTCAAATAGATTTAGTACCAGGAGCTGCACCAGTGGCTCGTGCGCCATATAGACTTGCACCGTCCGAATTAAAAGAACTTCAAAGTCAGTTAAAAGAATTATTGGACCGTGGATTCATACGACCAAGTACATCACCGTGGGGAGCTCCAATTTTGTTTGTTAAGAAGAAAGATGGATCTTTTAGGATGTGTATAGATTATCGTGAATTAAATAAGTTAACTATCAAGAATCGGTATCCACTACCGAGAATTGATGATTTATTTGATCAATTGCAAGGATCATGTGTTTATTCGAAAATTGACCTAAGATCGGGCTATCATCAATTACGTGTCAAAGAAGAAGATATACCGAAAACTGCTTTTCGGACACGCTACGGTCATTACGAATTTTTGGTTATGCCGTTTGGATTGACGAATGCGCCAGCTGTATTCATGGACCTCATGAATCGAGTTTGTAGTCCATATTTAGATAAGTTTGTTATCGTTTTCATTGATGATATTCTTATCTATTCCAAGAGTGAGCAAGAGCATGAGCAGCATTTAAGGTTGATATTAGAGTTGTTGAGAAAAGAACAGCTATATGCTAAATTTTCTAAATGTGCTTTCTGGTTGAAAGAAGTACAATTTCTTGGCCACGTTATTAGTAGCAAAGGAATTCAGGTTGATCCAGCAAAAATTGAAGCCATTGAAAAATGGGAGACTCCTAAGACACCAATGCAGATACGCCAATTTTTGGGTTTAGCCGGTTATTATAGAAGGTTTATTCAAGATTTTTCCCGAATAGCTAAGCCGTTGACAGCATTAACGCAAAAAGGGAAGAAATATGAATGGACTTCGGAGCAGGAGAACGCATTTCAAATACTGAAAAAGAAGTTAACTACGGCGCCTATTTTATCGTTACCAGAAGGGAACGATGATTTTGAAATATATTGTGACGCTTCGCGACAAGGTTTTGGTTGTGTTCTTATGCAACGAAAGAAAGTAATTGCATTTGCATCCCGACAATTGAAGATTCACGAGCGGAATTATACGACGCATGATCTAGAATTGGGAGCAGTCGTGTTTGCATTGAAGATGTGGAGACACTACTTGTATGGGGTTAAATTCACTGTGTTTACTGATCATAAAAGCCTTCAACATATTTTCGATCAAAAACAATTGAACATGAGGCAACGTAGGTGGGTCGAGTTAATAAACGACTATGATTGTGAAATTCGTTATCATCCCGGGAAGGCGAATGTGGTGGCTGATGCTTTAAGCAGAAAAGAACGAGAACCAATTCGAGTACGAGCGATGAACATAAAAATTCGCATGAATCTCAACTCACAAATCAAAGAAGTTCAACGAGAAGCACTTACTAAAGAAAATATAGGAAATGAAATAATGAAGAAGTATGCGAAGCAACTCGTTATGCGGGAAGATGGAATTCGATATTTTGCAAATCGTATTTGGGTACCGAAGTTGGGTGGATTAAGGAAGTTGATATTGAACGAGGCACATAAGACAAGATATTCGATACATCCTGGAGTTGGAAAGATGTACCAAGATCTTAAGACGCATTATTGGTGGCCTAATTTGAAGACAGACGTTGCAACATATGTTGGGGAATGTTTAACTTGTTCCAAAGTCAAAGCAGAACACCAGAAGCCGTCAGGGTTACTTCAACAACCAGAAATTCCAGAATGGAAATGTGACGGTATTACCATGGATTTCATCACGAAGTTACCAAAGACTGCCTGGGGATACGACACCATTTGGGTAATTGTTGATCGTCTTACCAAGTCTGCACATTTCTTACCTATAAAGGAAACGGATAGAATGGAGAAACTATTACGATTGTATATAAAGGAAGTTGTTTCAAGGCATGGAATACCTATTTCCATTATATCCGATCGTGATAGTAGATTTACCTCAAAATTCTGGCAATCACTACAGGAGGCACTAGGAACTCGGTTGGATATGAGTACCGCATATCATCCACAAACCGATGGACAGAGTGAGAGAACGATTCAGACTCTCGAAGACATGCTCAGGGCATGTGTGATCGATTTTGGAAACGGATGGGATAAATATCTACCGTTAGCAGAATTCTCGTATAATAATAGTTATCATGCGAGCATTGGAGCTGCGCCATTCGAAGCATTGTACGGAAGGAAGTGTAGATCTCCTATCTGTTGGAATGAAGTAGGAGATCGACATTTAACTGGTCCCGAAATCATACACGAAACGACCGAGAAGATAGTACAAATCAAGGAGAGATTGAAAACAGCCCGTAGTCGCCAAAAGAGCTACGCCGATGTTCGAAGGAAACCATTAGAGTTTCAGGTTGGGGACATGGTTATGCTAAAGGTGTCACCTTGGAAAGGTGTAATACGTTTCGGCAAAAGGGGTAAACTGAACCCAAGGTACGTAGGCCCGTTCAAGATCATCGAACGCATTGGACCGGTAGCTTATCGACTCGAGTTACCGCAACAACTCGCCGGAGTACATAATACCTTTCACATCTCGAACCTTAAGAAGTGTCTTGCAAAGGAAGACCTTACCATTCCTCTTGAAGAAATCCATGTCGACGAGAAACTACAATTCGTCGAAGAACCAATCGAAATCATGGACCGTGAAGTTAAAAAGCTCAAACAGAGCAATATACCGATTGTTAAGGTTTGTTGGAATGCTAGAAGAGGTCCCGAGTTTACTTGGGAACGAGAGGATCAGATGAAGCAAAAGTATCCACACTTGTTTCTCGATGACGCAAAATAGGTACAATTTTAAAATTTCGGGACGAAATTTATTTAACGGGGAGGTAATGTAACGACCCGCACTTTTTCGATCATACTATACTTATAAGATTAATATTTACATAAATTAAACCTTGCCAACATGATAAGCAATCCAAATTGTCGAGACTTATATTTCCGAAAAGAGTTTTACACAACGTTTGACCGTCTAGTTTGACCGATGATATCACGAACTATACAATATATGATAATTATACGTTTGTGTATATAAATGTATATATACATATTTAACATGATTAATAAATGTTTTAATATCTCATTTTGTATTAATAACAACAAGTTATAAGTATATTTTGAAACTACTAACTTAAGTTTTCAAAACGATAACTATACGTAACGTTATTTGACATAAATACTTAAGACTTATAATGTTATACATATATCGTATAAGTAATGTATTTAATCACTTTTAAGAACTTAAATACATAAAACCATATAAGTGTATTCACAAAAGATAGCTATATTTGAATCCTCATTCCATTTTTCACAAAATTTCTATACGTATATCTAGAGTATAAGTACTTGTATCATACCTAGCTTCTATACGTATTTACTAATAGTAAATACACATCAAATCACCACCTAACCCACCCTTGTTACTGCCCTTAGAGCAAGGTAATTGGAATTTGGATGCATGCATGAATTATTATACAAAAATACAAGAGAAAACCTTGTCTTGTCTCCTCATGGCCACGTTTTTATGGCCTTTATATGTATCATCATCTTCATTCATTTTACTTCAACTTTCTAGCCAAAACACACACATACTTTGAAGCCTTAAAACCCTTAATCAATTCAGCAAAGTTTCCAAGAAGATCTAGCTTCAAAAACCATACTAAAACACCATAAGAAAACCATACAAAAACACTTCAAGAAAACCCTCCAAGAACACCAACTTACTTCCAATCTTTCATCCACTTCTATCACCCTTTTGATTCTAGCTTCTTACTTCTCTCTTACAGCAACTTCATCCAAGGAACTTGAGGTAGAATCTATGTTCATAACCTTATTCGATTCATATATATACAGCTATCTTATTTTGTGGTACAAAAGTTTAACAACAAGAACATAGTTTGAATGTTTTCAAACTTGTTTGCAAACTAAATAGATCCTTCTAACTTAACTTTTAAAATACTTCAAGACCTGTAATATAACTTATGTATATGCTAATTTAACAAGGTAAAACTTGGTTTTTCAAAGTATAAGTATTTTTAGAAAAATGGTCATTAAATGATTTTGTTGTAACAAAAATGTTTAACTTCATATGTTTCACTAATGTTTCACTTATGCCGTATGATTTTGAATACAAACCAAGGTATTTACAGTTCATAGTCTTAAAGAAGAACTCGATCCAAGAAGATGGCAATTTGAATCAACGAAAACGGATTTGTAACGAAGAAACTATGACCGAAACAAAATTGGTTATCCTAGATCATTTCAACTACGGGATCAATTGGAAAAAAATGATATAAATCACATATTTCTAAGATAACATGATATTTTATATATATGTACTTATAATTCAATTTTATATGGTTCAGGATCACCCGTAAACAACACGAGAAGATTAATCATAAGATCCCATGATTGTACGCAACACGTCATTTGACAACACCGGTACCATGGGTCAAGATTAATCTCGACCAATACATATACGATGGGTTTTTATTTATTTCGTTGGGGGTTTTATTTATTTCATTGCGGGTATATTAAACATCTAAAAATGAACCATTAAAATTGAATTACTAACATCGGACTGCTAACTACGGACTAAGGAATTATTCAAAGTATTAAAAGTATAACAAGTATATATTTATAACGTTTGTTTAAAAATGAAAACATATTGATATATTATATATGGATAGGTTCGTGATATCAACCAGAAGACCGAGTCAAATTATTTATATCATCAAGACAAGAGTGAGTATATAGTCCCACTTTTAAACTCTAAATATTTCGGGATGAGAATACATGTATTTTATGTTTTACGATATGGACACAAGTAACTGAAAAATATATTCTACGTTGAGTTGTACCACTGGCATACTTCCCTGTAGCTTGGTAACTAATATTTACAGCGGTATTGTAAACGCGAATCCTGTTGATAGATCTATCGGGCCTGACAACCCCAACCGGACTGGACGACCAGTATTCAACGGTTGCACAGTACTTCGTTTCGTGACTACACTTGGTACGGTGTAGTAAGATTTCATAATAAAGGGAATATGCGACGTGATTAAATGTTAAGTATGGTTACCAAGTGCTCAACCACTTAGAACATTTTTATTAAACTGTTTATATACGAAATCTTGTGGTCTATATATATATTGCTGCCGGCATTAAACCTATATCTCACCAACTTTATGTTGACCTTTTAAAACATGTCTATTCTCAGGAGATTACTAAAGCTTCCGCTGCATCATGTTGGATCTAACCAGGATCTTGCGTACGCATGTTTGTGTCAAAAATAAAACTGCATATCCGAGATGTTGTATTGTACAATATGCTAGAAACCGTGTTGTTGTCATCATTTGTAAAGTTTGTAAGTCGAAGATTATCGCTAAACGTTAATCTTCTTTTTATTGTCTTAAGCTTGTAACAAAAATAATGGTTATGGTTTGTAATGTATAATATATGCAGTTTTCTTTCAAAAATGTCTCATATAGAGGTCAATACCTCGCAATGAAATCATACGTTATCTAACGCGTTCTTATGGTTAAGGACGGGTTATGACATCATCCAACCTCAAGAAATCTTTGTTTCTTACAGTAGGTTATCATTCTAATACAAGGTAATAATCATATTCAAACTTTGGTTCAATTTCTATAACTATAACAATCTTATTTCAAGTGATGATCTTACTTGAACTTGTTTTCGTGTCATGATTCTGCTTCAAGAACTTCGAGCCATCCAAGGATCCATTGAAGCTAGATCCATTTTTCTCTTTTCCAGTAGGTTTATCCAAGGAACTTAAGGTAGTAATGATATTCATAACATCATTCGATTCATACATATAAAGCTATCTTATTCGAAGGTTTAAACTTGTAATCACTAGAACATAGTTTAGTTAATTCTAAACTTGTTCGCAAACAAAAGTTAATCCTTCTAACTTGACTTTTAAAATCAACTAAACACATGTTCTATATCTATATGATATGCTAACTTAATGATTTAAAACCTGGAAACACGAAAAACACCGTAAAATCGGATTTACGCCGTCGTAGTAACACCGCGGGCTGTTTTGGGTTAGTTAATTAAAAACTATGATAAACTTTGATTTAAAAGTTGTTATTCTGAGAAAATGATTTTTATTATGAACATGAAACTATATCCAAAAATTATGGTTAAACTCAAAGTGGAAGTATGTTTTCTAAAATGGTCATCTAGACGTCGTTCTTTCGACTGAAATGACTACCTTTACAAAAATGACTTGTAACTTATTTTTCTGACTATAAACCTATACTTTTTCTGTTTAGATTCATAAAATAGAGTTCAATATGAAACCATAGCATTTTGATTCACTCAAAACGGATTTAAAATGAAGAAGTTATGGGTAAAACAAGATTGGATAATTTTTCTCATTTTAGCTACGTGAAAATTGGTAACAAATCTATTCCAACCATAACTTAATCAACTTGTATTGTATATTATGTAATCTTGAGATACCATAGACACGTATACAATGTTTCGACCTATCATGTTGACACATCTATATATATTTTGGAACAACCATAGACACTCTATATGTGAATGTTGGAGTTAGCTATACAGGGTTGAGGTTGATTCCAAAATATATATAGTTTGAGTTGTGATCAATACTGAGATACGTATACACTGGGTCGTGGATTGATTCAAGATAATATTTATCGATTTATTTCTATACATCTAACTGTGGACAACTAGTTGTAGGTTACTAACGAGGACAGCTGACTTAATAAACTTAAAACATCAAAATATATTAAAAGTGTTGTAAATATATTTTGAACATACTTTGATATATATGTATATATTGTTATAGGTTCGTGAATCAACCAGTGGCCAAGTCTTACTTCTCGACGAAGTAAAAATCTGTGAAAGTGAGTTATAGTCCCACTTTTAAAATCTAATATTTTTGGGATGAGAATACATGCAGGTTTTATAAATGATTTACAAAATAGACACAAGTACGTGAAACTACATTCTATGGTTGAATTATCGAAATCGAATATGCCCCTTTTATATCATATCCGAAGGGTGTCCCGGAATGATGGGGATATTCTTATATATGCATCTTGTTAATGTCGGTTACCAGGTGTTCACCATATGAATGATTTGTATCTCTATGTATGGGATGTGTATTGAAATATGAAATCTTGTGGTCTATTGTTACAATTTGATATATATAGGTTAAACCTATAACTCACCAACATTTTTGTTGACGTTTTAAGCATGTTTATTCTCAGGTGATTATTAAGAGCTTCCGCTGTCGCATACTTAAATAAGGACCAGATTTGGAGTCCATGCTTGTATGATATTATGTAAAAACTGCATTCAAGAAACTTATTTTGTTGTAACATATTTGTATTGTAAACCATTATGTAATGGTCGTGTGTAAACAGGATATTTTAGATTATCATTATTTGATAATCTACGTAAAGCTTTTTAAACCTTTATTGATGAAATAAAGGTTATGGTTTGTTTAAAAATGAATGCAGTCTTTGAAAAACGTCTCATATAGAGGTCAAAACCTCGCAACGAAATCAATTAATATGGAACGTTTTTAATCAATAAGAACGGGACATTTCATTATGGGCCTCAACTAACAGCAAGAAAAGTTTATGATGCTGGATTCTATTGGCCTACAATTTACAAAGACGCACACCTTCTTTGCAAATCATGTGATGCTTGTCAAAGAGCTGGAAAAATAAGTCAACGTGATGAAATGCCACAAAATGTCATCCAAGTATGTGAAGTATTTGACATTTGGGGTGTTGACTTTATGGGTCCATTTCCAAAATCTCATAATAATTTATATATACTCGTAGCCATTGATTATGTATCTAAATGGGCGAAAGCACAAGCTCTCCCAACTAACGATGCACGAGTTGTAGTCAACTTTTTAAAACGTTTTTTTGCAAGGTTTGGAACACCGAAAGCTTTAATAAGTGATCGGGGTACTCATTTCTGTAATAATCAACTTGAGAAAGTTCTTAAAAGATATGGAGTAACTCATAAAATCTCCACCGCATATCATCCACAAACAAGTGGACAAGTTGAAAATACCAACCGAGCTTTAAAACGTATTCTAGAGAAAACCGTAGGATCAAATCCAAAGGAATGGTCCATTAAATTGGAGGATGCACTCTGGGCTTTTAGAACAACCTACAAAACTCCAATTGGAACCACACCTTTTAGACTTGTTTATGGAAAAGCATGTCATCTTCCAGTAGAAATTGAACACAAAGCGTTTTGGGCTTTGAAGACATGTAATCTTGATTTACATGAAGCTGGACGTTTACGATTAAATCAACTAAACGAATTAGAAGAATTAAGACATGAAGCATACGAAAATTCGTTAATCTATAAAGAAAGAACGAAGAAATGGCATGATAAAAGAATCAGAAGTTCAAAAGAATTTAAAGAAGGAGACAGAGTTCTTCTTTTCAATTCACGATTCAAGCTATTTCCTGGAAAATTGAAATCAAGATGGTTTGGACCATTCATAGTCAAAAGAGTTTTCCCATACGGAACGATAGAATTAATAAATTCAAATGGGATTGAATTTAAATTTAATGGTCACATAGTTAAACATTACATACATGGTCCGATGGAAGTTGACAATGAAGTTAATCATAATTTCACCACCCAAAAAAACCTTCCAAATGAAAACATAAATATGTTATCAACAACATATGAAAAATCAAAACTGGAATATAGGGAGGATTCAAATTTGAGTGATGAAGAAGAATTCCTATACAAACCTCCCATTCCAAGAAACGAAGAAAAATGTGAACAAGAAATTCAAATAGAAATGAAAGAACCAAGGAAAGAACACCCGAAAAAGGTTTACAAACCAACTCGACTTACTAAAGCAGGAGACCCGGGTGAATTTATCATTTCTTGCTTACTTAATGATGGTGCTGTATATAATGGACTCGCAGATTTAGGAGCAAGTGCAAATATTATGCCTCTTCCCTTATACAAAAGATTAGGCATGGGTAAATTAAAACCAACCAAAATAGGTGTTCAATCATTTGACCAAACCATTAAACACCCGGTTGGAATAGCAAATAATTTACTTGTTAACATGGGAAGTTTGACCTTTGTTGCAAACTTCATAGTGATTAATATGGAGGAAAACCTTGATATTCCTCTAATTCTAGGTCACCCATTTTTAGCAACCACCGAGGCATTCATTGATGTAAGAAAAGGTAGAATAACACTTAGGGATGGTGATACATCGATCACCTTTGTGAACCGAAAGTTTAGATCTCCACAAACCAAAACTGTTAGACCAATAAAAATGCATAAGTGTGGGGAAGATGAAGAAACACTAAATGATGATCCAATCACAAAGAATGCCGCTGATGATACGAAATTAGATAAACCCATTTTTAACAGTTCAACGAAGAAACTTTATAAACGGATTCACGAAGCTAAAATTAAAGGAAACTTTAAGTTATATAACCGATTAATATCCAATTTATCGTCAAAAGAAAAGACAATGTTAGTTGAATTTGTGAAAGTTACGGAGGAAATCAACAAATGGATTGAAGAAAAAGTCAAAGATATACAAGTTGTTGAAGATTCAATTGAAAATAATGTTAATCACAATTTCAACTAAGTATAGGGGGTTTATGTATTTCTGTTAGAGTTAGATTGTCTGTTTTCGTGTAGTTCTCGAAAATGGAATCCGAATGGTCTTTCCCTAGCAGACCCTAAAGAACTAGTCTTCTCCCCCTATTCTGAATTTTTATTTTTTTAGGTTTTTACAAAATGAAGACTGCCTGTGAACTAAACCATGGTCTAATGCTACACGCTTTGATCACTAAACGTAATAATGACACACTTCCGAGTGAAATAGTATCAGTAATCAGAGAAAGAATGGACGGAGTTAGAAAAGAATCCGGATGCGAAGATAATAAGTTACAATTTGGTAAAGGAAAATCAAAATCCGCAGCGAAAAGAAGAGCACGACACCTAGAAAGATGTCACAAATGCGGAAAATGGTCACATGGAGGTAAATGTTCAAATAATCAAACCTATTCAAATACCGAATTTGTTACTTTATGCAGAGACGGACCGTTCATATGTTTAGAAGAAAAGACACTGAATGCTCGAGGTTACGCTTATGTAGCCATGGAAAACCAATTAAACCGACTATCTTATGAATGGGATAGATCATATAACTAAGAAATCTATTTCACAGGTAAGTCTGTACAGTTTTTATTTTTATTTTTTTTTATTTTTAACCTTTTGATAATAAACGCTAATTTGTTCGCTATAAAGTATTAAATTGGTATTGAATAAAATTAGGTTTGGCGACCGAAATTATTGATATCATTCAAAAATTTATTACATCACTGCGAAATTTAACGTTTATTCTTAAGGTATAAATATCTTTAATAAACCAACCCAAAATAATTCAAAAATTCGTCATGAGTTAAATTAGGTTTTGGAACCGAAATTACTTTACCGAAAAGAGGGGCGCATATTTTTGATAATATTTGATTGATTAAAGTGGGATAAAAAGCCAAAAAGATTTTTAATTTTATTTTTACCATGTTTTTAAAATTAATATATAAATCTTAAATTAATATTGTAAACTTTGTAAAAACAATATATTTAAAATTGTAAATATTTGAAAAATTAATATAAGTTTGGTGTGAATTTATAATATGAATTTTTAAATTAAGTTTGGTGTGAATTTTTAATTATTAAAATATGAATTTTTAATTTTATGCATTTTAAATTTTAAGTTTGGTGTGAATTTTTAATATTAATTTTGAATTTTATATTTAAATTGTGTGAATTTAAAAACAAAAATTTACTTTATCTCATTAAGTTAAAAATATGATTTTTAAAATTCGTCGTAAGTTGAAGACTAGGTCTTTGAACCGAAATTGCTTTACCTGAGGGAGGGACGAGAACTTTTATTATCATTATTTTTAATCTTATTGAATTAAAGTATGCCAAAAACATTAAAAAACCCAAAAAATCTTAGCTTTTAAAACAATCGCTACAAAAAGACAAATTTTAAAATTTTGTCGAAGGACGGACTAGGACATCGATCCGAAACGACCTCGTCCTAAATAACAAGGGAAACAAAATTTTAAAATTAATTACTTAATTGTTTTAATCAGTATAAGATATAAAAAAAAAAATACAAACTCCGCGACTCGCGGAGTTTGAAGGCTTAAACAACGCGAGTCGCGGGAGGACCGAAATACAGAAAAAAATATAACGCAAAGAACTGATCAGTCCACACACCACAAAACACATACTGCGAAAAACCTGGGCGAAAAACACGAAAAACACCCCCAAAATCACAATTTTTAACCGTTAATCACCAAATCTTTTACTAAAATCATGTTGAGAAGGATGCTATCAAGGAATTACTCAAGAAAAACGGTAAATTTCTACACCTAAACACCATTTAATCCGAAAATTAGTGTTCTTGAGCAATTTTTTCCCCAATTTGATTTTGATGCTTTTTAGTGTAATTAGGCTTAAATTGTTTATGTATTATGCTTGTATAACCTAGATTGATGCTGTTAAACATGATTAGAAGCCTTAAAATTCAAATTTTGAGTAATCTAGGGTTTGTGTTCTTGAGTAAATTTGGAGCTTTTTGATATAAACAGGTTATGGCCGATTTTTGTCATGAATTGTTGCTAAATTAAGTAGTGTAACATGTTTAGGTAGTTAAATGATCCAAACTTTGAGCCTAAACATGATTTTGAGAATTAAAGTGGACTTTTTCAAGTCTAAAATTCATGAACTTGATTTTTGAGAGAAAATGCAATTTGAAACTTGTTTAATTGCTAGTAATGATTATTTTGACATGTTATTTGAGTTGAATGCTTATGAACTTGGCAAACATTTTCGTATATGCTTATTTGAAAAAGTGTAGATTTGATGAAAATATGAAAATGAGCTTAAGTTTGAAATAAATTGATCATGTCATTGTAATTATTTTGATTGATGATTTTGCTGACACTAATGCATATTTGGATGCACAAAAATTGTGTTTGATATGTTTTGCAGACTGAAAGGGGTGAATCTTCATCCCAAGCTCGCAATGCTCCTACTGAGAATGCGGAACAACAGGAGGTGGATAACTACTACAAGCAAGATATACCTCATCCAGTCATGACATTTTCTAATATGCACTTGGAAGATTTGCACCAGAACCTGAGATTTGACAGACTTTGGATAGATTATCCAAAATACCAAAGGGGTTTGCATACTCTTCATTCTAAAGTTATTGAGGTACCTAGGGTCATAGAATGGGGACCCTTAGAAGTTGTAGAATTGGCCGGGCCAATTAGGGAATTACTTGCACAGAGGTATGGTAATTCTACTTTTAATGTCTGGGTACGTTTATTCACCATGCGTAGACTTGTATATAAAGTATGGTGTGAAGAATTGTTGTGTAGTATAGAATTAAATGATCGGGTAGCTAGTTTAACCGATCGATCTTTTATTAGATTTTTGTTAGGAGGTTCGATGCGCCACATGTCTTTACTAGACATGGCTCAGGCTTTACGTATATATACGCCTGAGGAGTTAGCATCTGCCGATTGTAGAGGGTTGATACTAAATGGTAGAAAGATAGATGAAAATTTTGATACACACGGTGTATGGAGTCAAATGACAAGCCATCACCGATTCAAAGGGGGAAATTACTCTTATTTGGATATAGATAGAGCTGAATTAAGAGTGATTCATAGGTTTTTAGCTAATTCGATTACACAAAGAGGTAAGAAAAAGGAAAAGGTAAATGAACAGGATTTGTTTTACCATATGTGTATTCGAGACCCACAAAGCGCTGTAAGTATACCTTATTGTGTGGGTTATTATTTATCAGCTATGGTTAGGGGGATGAGACCGCATAGCATAATAGGAGGTGGTATTTTTATTACTTTGATTGCTGAATATCTCGGTGTGGATATAAGTCGGGGGGTATTATTAGTCGAAGAACCAGAACCCCGCGATACTATAGGTTTAAATGTATACCATGGTGCGAAAGTTTTGAAGAGGCGAAATAACGCCGCAGTACAATACCATGGTAGACATCCACAGGTTGAGAGAAACCAACAGCAAGGTAATGTAGGAGGGGGAAATGAAATGCAAGAAATGCAAAGGTTTATAGCTTCACAGGAGTACGAAAATGCTAGACAGAGAGCATTTGAAGATTGGCAAGTTCATCAAAACCAAATCATAGCTCATTGCCAACATATAGGTAGAAACTATATTCCTACACCAAAACCCATCTTCCCTCCCTGGTCTATAGAGATGCAGCCACCGTATCCTACGTATAACCCTGCCGAAGCATTTTATAGCACCTATGGTTATGCTTGGAACCCCTATTGGTACCAGTATCATTCCTAGTCTACTTAGTTTTATTTATTTTGTAATTTGTAATGTTGATACGTTTAATACTTATGTTAATATTGTAATAGTTTTTATAGTTTTCTAACTTTTATTCTTAGATTTTAATAATTTTTGAATGTGGGGTAATATACCAAACTTCAAAAATATGTATATATGTTTGCAGTTTATCTTATGTACACAACAGGGTAAAACAATGGATTTTCAAAGACTGGCATTAAGTTCAGCAAAAGCAACTAATTTTGACGACAAGATGCAAAATATATGTGAAATAACAACAAGACGGAATGAACAAATGATGTGCGCCATTTATCATTCAGCAAACAAACGCCAATATGTTTGGAAACTTTGGTAAAAATTTAATCGTTTTCACACAAATCACCCTCAATAATTTAAATTGTTACTGATTTCTTACAAATGAGGGCATTGCAAGATCTTAAGTGTGGGAAGGGGTTAAATTCTTTCGGATTTTAAAATTTTTACTTTATACACTTGGTTACCATTAAAAATACTAGTAAAGCAGTAGTTGTATTAGAATCTAGTGCTCTCTGATAATAAAGAACAGCCCTAGTCTTATATACTGACTACCCAATTCTAGTAAAATTTTTCAAAATTTTCAATTAAATGAACTCAAAATCATGTTTATACATATTTATGAACGATAAAACTAGGTTTTAACACCGAAATTATTGTTACCTCGGAAAGGACATAAATTGAGAAACAAACCAAAATGTTAAAATTCATTTAAAATGGAATAGAGGACGATAAAAAGGAAAATAAAAGCCAAGTGTGGGAAAATTTACCAAGTTATCTTAAACATATGTCACATATATCTGTAACAAATAACTGAAAATACTATTGCTTTGGACTAAACTAAACTGTTTTACCCGATGAAAGAAAAGAAGAGATGGATCTACACGATGAATCAATTCCATCATTAAAAAGAAGTAAAGTCTTCCGAAAAAGACACGCGCTTCTTGATTTAGGTCATGAAGTTGTCGTCCAGACCAGCTGTAGGTTGACGAAAAATCTAGAAAAGTCATCACTAAAATCAGCAGGAAATCCACGGACCTCAGCATTAAACAGGGTCGCCAAGTGGTCAGATTTATCCTAACCATGAGAAGGATTTATCTCGTAAAATGGGGGAGCACCATGCAAATTAGCTGGATAAGACTAATAAATCAGATCCCCAGAAAGGATAATCTCCTTAAAAGATCAAAAATCAGCTTTTAAGCCTGATATTACTCAATCCTTGAGATTGACCTTAAAGATTGAGAATTACAAACTCATGGAATTCAATGATATCTAAACTCGAGCTTGAACGAGAAAATATTTTGATCAAAATTACAAACCAATTTGTTTTTTTTGAAAACCCTATTTTCAATGCGTTCATTACCATTGAACGTAAAATCCTAGGAATTCACCTGGAATTCATTAGGTCACCTGAACTAAATCGGGTGTCAACCGTAAGAACGGTGGTTGCATAGCATGGTCAAAGACAGGACCTTGTGCCAGACCGAAAAATCATAAGGGTGAGCTTTACTATTGCTCCTACCAAGGATAGTAATTGCGTCTGACACGTTATAGACCATAATTAAAAGCATGTCAGGGGACATTGCCTTAACAGTTGCTTGTTCAACGCTTTCCTTTACAACCGGACGGTAGTTTACCGAAAGGTAATATACGGGACAAGTAAACTGGACGCGTTGCTTTCCAAATACAAGGTTAGCAAGTGGGTGACACAAAACCATAAGTTTTGAGCTAAAATTTTCAAATCTGAAACCCACCAAACCCACAAAAATATTTTGCAAACACCGGTAAAGGGTTATTCCTGAAAACTTATCTAGGGTAAAACTAGATTTAATTTTCAAAAGATCAAATGTTTTCATAAAGATCCAATTTCCTTAATGGATCTAAATTTTTATAGTCATGTGGGACTGTAAACCATATTGTTACTACCATTGTTTATACCACCGTATAGAAATCACTGATGTACAAAGTGTGAAGAATAAAGAAGTAATTCTAGTATTTCAAGACGATATTGCTTGAGGACAAGCAACGCTCAAGTGTGGGAATATTTGATAATGCTAAAAACGAACATATATTTCATAGCATTATTCCTCAAGAAAGACAAGCTTTTAGTTGCAATTGTTCTATTTACAAGTGATATTCGTTTAAATAATAAAAGGTGAAGACAAAAGACAGATTCGACGAATTGAAGACGCAAACGACCAAAAAGCTCAAAAGTACAAAATACAATCAAAGAGGTTCCAATTATTGATAAGAAACGTCTCGAAATTACAAGAGTACAAGATTCAAAACGCAAAGTACAAGATATTAAATTATACGCAAGGACGTTCGAAAATCCGGAACCGGGACCAGAGTCAACTCTCAACGCTCGACGCAACGGACTAAAAATTACAAGTCAACTATGCACATAAATATAATATAATATTTAAATAATTCTTATAATTATTTAATATATTATATTTATTTATAAAACCGTCGGTAAACAAAGAGCCAAACTTGTGTGAGCTGTAAAAGCAAACTCCGCGACTCGCGGAGTTTGAAGGCAAAAAATGCCGCGAGTCGCGGAGCCCCAATTTCTGAAACTCCCTATAAAAGCAACCGAATTCTGATTGCAAAAATCACTCATATATCCATCCATCTATCTAAACGTATATATTTATATTTATATTATAATTTTAATTTTAATTTTAATTTTAATTCTAATAATAAGGGTATGTTAGCGAATATTGTAAGGGTGTAAGTCGAAATTCTGTCCGTGTAACGCTACGCTATTTTTAATCATTGTAAGTTATGTTCAACCTTTTTATATTAATGTCTCATAGCTAAGTTATTATTATGCTTATTTAATCCAAAGTAATCATGATGTTGGGCTAATTACTAAAATTGGGTAATTGGGCTTTGTACCATAATTGAGGTTTGGACAAAAGAACGACACTTGTGGAAATTATGGGCTATTAATGGGTTTTATATTAACTAAACAATACCTTGTTAATTTAATATACAAACTTATAATTCGACGTATTTATATATAACCACATACGCTTGACTGGGTACGGTGGGCGGGGTATCTATAAATACCAATAATTATTCATTTTACCGGATACGGAACTGGATTAATAGTTAATAGACTTGTTGAAACAGGGGTGAATTACATTCAAGGGTAATTGGTGTAATTGTTAACAAAGTAGTAAAACCTTGGTTTACACGCAGTCGATAACCTGGTGTATTCATTAAACAAAGTATTAAAACCTTGTTACAATTCGAATCCCCAATTAGTTAGAATATTTGACTTCGGGAATAAGAATAATTTGACGAAGGCTTTCGCTCTTTATATTTATGACTGATGGACTATTATGGACAAATCCGTATGGACATATTAAATAATTCAGGACAAAGGACAATTAACCCATGGGCATAAAACTAAAATGAACACGTCAAACATCATGATTACGGAAGTTTAAATAAGCATAATTATTTTATTTCATATTTAATTTCCTTTATTTTATATTTAATTGCACTTCTAATTATCGCATTTTTATTTATTTTTATTGTATTTAATTGCACTTTTAATTATCGTACTTTTTAATTATCGCAAGTTTATTTTATCGCACTTTTATTATTCGCAATTTCATTATCGTTATTTACTTTACGCTTTAATTTAAGTCTTGTATTTATTTTTAATATTTTACATTTGGTTTTAACTGCGACTAAAGTTTTAAAATCGACAAACCGGTCATTAAACGGTAAAAACCCCCCTTTATAATAATAATATTACTTATATATATATTTGTATTTTTATAAAAGTAAACTAATATAGCGTTAAGCTTTGTTTAAAAAGATTCCCTGTGGAACGAACCGGACTTACTAAAAACTACACTACTGTACGATTAGGTACACTGCCTATAAGTGTTGTAGCAAGGTTTAAGTATATCCATTCTATAAATAAATAAATATCTTGTGTAAAAATGTATCGTATTTAATAGTTTTTCCTGTAAAAATATAAGCTATTTTATATACTATTCTGCTAAAACATCATGTACCATCTTTCTTCTTGACAAACAAAACAGGAGCTCCCCACGGTGATGTGCTTGGTCGAATGAAACCACGCTCTAAAAGTTCTTGTAATTGGCTTTGCAGTTCTTTCATCTCGCTGGGTGCGAGTCTGTAAGGAGCACGAGCTATTGGTGCAGCTCCTGGTACAAGATCTATTTGAAATTCAACGGATCGATGTGGGGGTAATCCCGGTAATTCTTTCGGAAATACATCGGGAAATTCTTTTGCAATGAGAACATCATTGATGCTCTTTTCTTCAGTTTGTACTTTCTCGACGTGTGCTAGAACAGCATCGCAACCTTTTATTATTAGTTTTTGTGCCTTCAAATTACTAATAAGATGTAGCTTCGTGTTGCCCTTTTCTCCGTACACCATTAAGGGTTTTCCTTTTTCTCGTATAATGCGAATTGCATTTTTGTAACAAACGATCTCTGCTTTCACTTCTTTCAACCAGTCCATACCGATTATCACATCAAAACTCCCTAACTCTACTGGTATCAAATCAATCTTAAATGTTTCGCTAACCAGTTTAATTTCTCGATTCCGACATATATTATCTGCTAAAATTAATTTACCATTTGCTAATTCGAGTAAAAATTTACTATCCAAAGGCGTCAATGGACAACTTAATTTAGCACAAAAATCTCTACTCATATAGCTTCTATCCGCACCCGAATCAAATAAAACGTAAGCAGATTTATTGTCAATAAGAAACGTACCCGTAACAAGCTCCGGGTCTTCCTGTGCCTCTGCCGCATTAATATTGAAAACTCTTCCGCGGCCTTGTCCATTCGTGTTCTCCTGGTTCGGGCAATTTCTAATAATGTGGCCC
Source organism: Rutidosis leptorrhynchoides (assembly GCF_046630445.1). Classification (NCBI taxonomy): domain Eukaryota; kingdom Viridiplantae; phylum Streptophyta; class Magnoliopsida; order Asterales; family Asteraceae; genus Rutidosis; species Rutidosis leptorrhynchoides. The sequence goes on from NC_092334.1 coordinate 570,574,473, forward strand.
GATTTTCCACATTTATAACAAACTACATTGGCATAACTTGCTCTGACACTACTTGCTCCGCCATTACTCGTTCTGACACCATTTGTTCCTTTCGTTCTATTAGCCCCTGGTCCGTAGACCTCACACTTCGCCGCGCTATGACCATTTCTTTTACACTTGTTGCAAAATTTGGTGCAGAACCCCGAGTGATACTGAAAGGATCCGAAACTAATCATCCGGACGATGTCCATATTGATTACAAACGAATTACAACAGTTGATAACATCGCGAGGTACTTGACCTCTATATGATACATTTTACAAACGTTGCATTTATTCTTAAAAGGCAATCTATCTTTACATAAAAAAATTAATAAACTCGTCAAACATTTCTCGATATCCAAATGACCTAAACTGTCATTTACTTAATAAATGTCTTTAATGATCTTCAATGACTCGAATGCAACGTTCTTGTATCATGGCTTAAATGGTCCCAACTAGTATCCTTAATATGAGCTAACGCACAGTGGAAGTCTTAATTCATACCTGAGAATAACATGCTTTAAAACGTCAACATAAAGTTGGTGAGATATAGGTTTAATGTCGACAGCGATATAAATATAGACCACAAGATTTCATATATAAACATTTTAATAAAAATATTCTAAGTGGTTGAGCACTTGGTAACCATACTTAACAATTAATCACGTCGCATATTCCCTTTAATATGAAATCTTACTACACTGTACCAAGTGTAGTCACGAAACGAAGTACTGTGCAACCGTTGAATACTGGTCGTCCAGTCCGGTTGGGGTTGTCAGGCCCGATAGATCTATCAACAGGATTCGCGTTTACAATACCGCTGTAAATAACAGTTACCAAGCTACAGGGAAGTATGCCAGTGGTACAACTCAACGTAGAATATATTTTTTAGTTACTTGTGTCCATAACGTAAAACATAAAATACATGTATTCTCATCCCGAAATACTTAGAGTTTAAAAGTGGGACTATATACTCACTTTCGTCTTGAAGATATATATAATTTGACTTGGTCTCCGGTTGATATCACGAACCTATCCATATATAATATATCAATATGTTTTCATTTTAAAACAAACGTTATATATATATATACTTGTTATACTTTTAATATTTTGAATATTTCCTTAGTCCGTAGTTAGCAGTTCGTTGTTAGTAATTCAATTTTAATGGTTCATTTTTAGATGTTTAATATACCCGCAATGAAATAAATAAAACCCCCAACGAAATAAATAAAACCCCATCGTATATGTATTGGTCGAGATTAATCTTGACCCATGGTACCGGTGTTGTCAAATGACGTGTTGCGTACATAAAGTACCGGTGTTGTCAAATGACGTGTTGCGTACAATCATGGGATCTTATGATTAATCTTCTCGTGTTGTTTACGGGTGATCCTGAACCATATGAAATTGAATTATGAGTACATATATATAAAATATCATGTTATCTTAGAAATATGTGATTTATATCTTTTTTTCCAATTGATCCCGTAGTTGAAATGATCTAGGATAACCAATTTTGTTTCGGTCATAGTTTCTTCGTTACAAGTCCGTTTTCGTTGATTCAAATTGCCATCTTCTTGGATCGAGTTCTTCTTTAAGACTATGAACTGTAAATACCTTGGTTTGTATTCAAAATCATACGGCATAAGTGAAACATTAGTGAAACATATGAAGTTAAACATTTTTGTTACAACAAAATCATTTAATGACCATTTTTCTAAAAATACTTATACTTTGAAAAACCAAGTTTTACCTTGTTAAATTAACATATAAATAAGTTATGTTACATGTCTTGAAGTATTTTAAAAGTTAAGTTAGAAGGATCTACTTAGTTTGCAAACAAGTTTGAAAACATTCAAACTATGTTCTTGTTGTTAAACTTTTGTACCACAAAATAAGATAGCTATATATATATGAATCGAATAAGGTTATGAACATAGATACTACCTCAAGTTCCTTGGACAAGGTTGCTGTAAAAGAGGAGTAAGAAGCTAGAATCAAAAGGGTGATGGAAGTGGATGAAAGATTGGAAGTAAGTTTGTGTTCTTGGAAGGATTTCTTGAAGTGTTTTTGTATGGTTTTCTTATGGTGTTTAAGTAAGGTTTTTGAAGCTAGATCTTCATGGAACTTTGCTGAATGTTTATGGAGTTTAGAGTTCTTGAAAGAGTGTGTGTTTTTGCTAAGATAATTGAAGTAAAAATGAATGAAAATGATGATACATATAAGGCTTAAAAAAAATGGCCTTTAGGAAACATGGACAAAATTTTAGTTTGTATTTTTGTAATTAGTCATGCATTCTTCCAAAATATAATTACCTTATACCTAGGGCATGTATAAAGTAGTTACCTTATACATAATGCATGAACATGGGCTGGTTAGGTGGTGATTTGATGTGTATATACCAATAGTAAATACGTATGGAAGCTAGGTATGATACGAGTACAAATACTCTAGGTATACGTATAGAATTTTTGTGAAAAATGGAATGAGGATTCAAATATAGCTATCTTTTGTGAATACACTTATATGGTTTTATGTATTTAAGTATTTAAAAGTGATTAAATACATTACTTATACGATATATGTATAAACATTATAAGTCTTAAGTATTTATGTCAAATAACGTTACGTATAGTTATCGTTTTGAAAACTTAAGTTAGTAGTTTCAAAATATACTTATAACTTGTTGTTATTAATACAAAATGAGATATTAAAACATTCTTTAATCATGTTAAATATGTATATATACATATATATGCACAAACGTATAATTATCATATATTGTATAGTTCGTGATATCATCGGTCAAACTAGACGGTCAAACGTTGTGTAAAAACTCTTTTCGAAAACATAAGTCTCAACAATTTGGATTGCTTATCATGTTGGTAAGGTTTAATTTATATAAATATTAATCTTATAAGTATAGAACGATCGAAAAAGTGCGGGTCAACTTTAGGGTTTTTGCTTATCGTGTCGGAACCATATAGAGATTAGAGTTTGAATTTGGTCGGAAATTTCCGGGTCGTTACAGTATCCACCCGTTAAAGAAATTTCGTCCTCGAAATTTGGTAGAGGTTGTCATAAATCACAATAGGAATGTTTTCATGACGAATATGAGGTAATAATGAAATTTTATCATTATTGAAAGATTTAGATAAAACGATTCGGTTATGTGAGACGCACGAGCGAAGCTATCACAAAAGAGTGAAATGAGTAAATATAAAATTGTTGTAACCGATGACGTGATTATGATCGATTTCCGGGATTTAAGGGTTTTAAAGAAAATCTTATGTAATAAGATTTAGTTTTGCGGCGATCAGGATCTTCGTTGATTTAACGCGGCAATCTATTTTGATTTCTTTGTCGAATATTTCACTATAAATTTACCTCCTTCCCTTTCTTTCTTCCCACATCTTCTATTCTTTCTCTTTAGTTCCTACTTTAAGACATTCGCTAATATGCTCCATCCCATTCTAATCCTTGTTATATTTCTAACTTTCATATCTTTCATTCTTCTTTTTCATCTATCACCAGAAGAATCTATTCTCTTTTATCCTTTCCTTGGAATTATAATGTTTTTAATTCTCCCGTGCCTTTACGTTGCAATACGTATTGATATGCACGGTTTGTAGTTTCGGGGTTGTTGTTAGGTTTTATACCTTCCCTTATATTTCGATGTTCCTACTCCCGTCCCTTAAAATCATTGTCATCCACAGTTAATGCTCTCTCTTATTTGCTGTGGTTTATGTTCCTATTTCTATTCTGAGGTTTTGTCCCTTCGTTTCTTCTTCCCGTCCTCGAGCCAAGCGAACAATGGTCCGAAATTCGTAGGTAGGAAATTTTGAATGAACCTTTCTATTGGTTTTAGAATGAAATTGTAATGGCACGATCTTGATTCGTTAAATTACTCGAATATTCCGAAAAAAATAGAACTATCAAGGTGATACGTTCTAATATGTTTGGAGACTTGATAGAATGTAAGAGCCGTGTAACATGGCACATGATGACGGTACTGTGAATCATCACATTCCATTAGAAACTTAACATGACTTACTGTAATATAATGAAGTTGATCAAGTTTCATTATATTATACTAATTCATGCATCAGTTCCCAACACTACTTCAAATCATTTATATTTTAATCTCGGAGGTTTCAGAATTTAGAAATTAACACAGTTTCTTTTATATTGTAACGCAGATGTTACGGAGAGATAAATGATCGCAGATAGGAATAGTTGTAAAAATATCTCCAGAAATATGAAAAATATGTATAACGAATGATATGAAGATATCTTATAATATCTAAGATAAGATGATGATGAAAAATATCATCCGGGCAAGGTTTTGAATAAAGAGTAGGGTTCTTACTGACGGTTTCAGCAGGTACGGAATCGTTTGTATTCTTTGAGAGCAGGTTCAGTCCCTGTGATTTATCCACAGCCTCTTTCATACTTTGCTTCATCCGTTTTCTAGTTCCAAATTTTTTTTTTTTCAGCTTTACCACCTTACTATTCTTTGTCATCAAACTTTTGACCGTTAAAGTCGTTTACAGTTTTTGCTGCTTCATCAGCATTTCAAGAGCTACTTCATAGTTCAGGGTGTTTTCAGAAACTTCACATTCGAAGTATGAAATTTCTTAGGAATAAATGTTATAGGTATAACTGGGGAAGTTCTGCAAAATTTTCAAAATGCTAATTGCGGATTTCGCCAAAGGGTGGACGATCTGCTGGTACATTTGCTGATGATGTCGTGAAATATAAAGGATTTTCTGGTAACGACGTCAAAAGGACAAGGTATAAGTATCGAGGTTATAATAGGAGTAGTCTCATTGAGAAGTCAAAGTGGAGCTGTGACAAAATTAGCTAATTGAAAAGGAATCGTATGATTGTTTTTACCAAGGAATGATAAGGAATTCAACGCGGATAAGTTTATAACTTTGGTTTCGAAGGTTTCTCAAGTGCATAATTGTATGCAGAAATCTTTCTTCTATAGACGAGGTGCGGCTGGTTCAATTTCTCGGTCGAGGTGTTTTCAGGAATCATGAAAGGATTTGAATGCGAATTGTAATCGTCAAGTTACGAATGAGGTTTAATATAAAATCAAGTGGCAAGCTTGAAGAATTGTTTAGTTTCATATGTTACAATCAACATTTTAATTCATTTTAATTGTCCAATGTTTTCTTCTTTATGCCACTTGTTGGATTTTGGTAGGTCAAAATCCGAATATGAAATTTGATTGAAAATGGTTATTCTGGGGTGAGCGGATACGAATATCGGTGGTTGTAAGTAAGATAATAGATAATTGTTGAATCAGATTCAAGAATGTACAATATAACTTATTAATGTGAATTCTAAATATTCCTCGGGTACTACCCACCCGTTAAAATATTTTCATCATTAATAGTTTGTACGAAGGAATTTTTAATTACTATCTTTATGAAAATATACTTGCATATATATTTTCTTCAGAGATAATCATAGATTTAATGAGTCAATAAGATATTAAACTCATTTGATTTATCGTAAATTCAAGATTACATAATCTCTAAGACTTTAGAAATTACATAATCGTCATATGATACGTAAAGAGAAGATAATCGATGATATATAGAATGAAGATCATACTCGAAGTACAGATATTGAGTCGTGTTATGTTGATATTCGAGATACAGATTGTGATGTTGAGATTTAAGGCGCGGTTGTGATTGGGGTGATAAAGGTACTGTCGGCGTTGACGATGGTAGTACGGATTATGCTGCTGGTGCTGCTGTTGGTGTTTGTAACCTTCGCACCATATTCTCCAAAACCACTACCCGAGCACGGAGTTCGTTGACTTCTTCTATTATACCGGGATGATTGACGGTTGGAACGAGCGAATGAACAAGATTTGAAATATGGGATAGTATGTAATCATGACGAGATACTCTAGAAATGAGCGAGAAAATGGTGTTTCGAATGGGTTCGCCGGTAAGTGCTTCAGGTTCATCGTTAAGAGGGCAATTTGGTGGATGAAATGGATCACCTTCTTCTTGCCTCCAGAAATTTAGTATATTACGAACCCATCCCCAGTTCATCCAGAATAGATGATGGGAAATTGGTTGATCCATTCCGGTGACGCTGTTCTCGGAGCTCGAATGGAAATCCATGTCGGCGTAGCTATCGAAGTCGGAGGAATTCGAACTGGATGAAGAATTCATCTTGTATAGTTGGAGAAATGAATTTTTTTTTTTTTGTTTGGAATAGATTATAGGACTTGGGTTTGGTACTCTTCAATACATAATTTTCATATGTATATATAATACCGAAATCCCGTGAATTACGGAGAATCTTTGAAATACGTCAGGCAATGTCTATAGTAACAGATACGCTAGGATATGAATTTTGTCTATACACTATCGATGCACTAAATGCAGTAAGACGTGTCTAGACTTTAGAATGATAAGCAGGCAGTTTCCTAAGGATGATAAGCAGATGATTTCCGACTAGGATTGATAAGCAAAACTTTTAACAGGCAGACACGGTCAAAGTCCAGACTCACTTAATGTATCCTAACAACTACTAGTTAGACACACTAATGCAAGGCCTGGTTCGCTAAGACCAACGCTCTGATACCAACTGAAAGGATCCGAAACTAATCATCCGGACGATGTCCATATTGATTACAAACGAATTACAACAGTTGATAACATCGCGAGGTACTTGACCTCTATATGATACATTTTACAAACGTTGCATTTATTCTTAAAAGGCAATCTATCTTTACATAAAAAAATTAATAAACTCGTCAAACATTTCTCGATATCCAAATGACCTAAACTGTCATTTACTTAATAAATGTCTTTAATGATCTTCAATGACTCGAATGCAACGTTCTTGTATCATGGCTTAAATGGTCCCAACTAGTATCCTTAATATGAGCTAACGCACAGCGGAAGTCTTAATTCATACCTGAGAATAACATGCTTTAAAACGTCAACATAAAGTTGGTGAGATATAGGTTTAATGTCGACAGCGATATAAATATAGACCACAAGATTTCATATATAAACATTTTAATAAAAATATTCTAAGTGGTTGAGCACTTGGTAACCATACTTAACAATTAATCACGTCGCATATTCCCTTTAATATGAAATCTTACTACACTGTACCAAGTGTAGTCACGAAACGAAGTACTGTGCAACCGTTGAATACTGGTCGTCCAGTCCGGTTGGGGTTGTCAGGCCCGATAGATCTATCAACAGGATTCGCGTTTACAATACCGCTGTAAATAACAGTTACCAAGCTACAGGGAAGTATGCCAGTGGTACAACTCAACGTAGAATATATTTTTTAGTTACTTGTGTCCATAACGTAAAACATAAAATACATGTATTCTCATCCCGAAATACTTAGAGTTTAAAAGTGGGACTATATACTCACTTTCGTCTTGAAGATATATATAATTTGACTTGGTCTCCGGTTGATATCACGAACCTATCCATATATAATATATCAATATGTTTTCATTTTAAAACAAACGTTATATATATATATATACTTGTTATACTTTTAATATTTTGAATATTTCCTTAGTCCGTAGTTAGCAGTTCGTTGTTAGTAATTCAATTTTAATGGTTCATTTTTAGATGTTTAATATACCCGCAATGAAATAAATAAAACCCCCAACGAAATAAATAAAACCCCATCGTATATGTATTGGTCGAGATTAATCTTGACCCATGGTACCGGTGTTGTCAAATGACGTGTTGCGTACATAAAGTACCGGTGTTGTCAAATGACGTGTTGCGTACAATCATGGGATCTTATGATTAATCTTCTCGTGTTGTTTACGGGTGATCCTGAACCATATGAAATTGAATTATGAGTACATATATATAAAATATCATGTTATCTTAGAAATATGTGATTTATATCTTTTTTTCCAATTGATCCCGTAGTTGAAATGATCTAGGATAACCAATTTTGTTTCGGTCATAGTTTCTTCGTTACAAGTCCGTTTTCGTTGATTCAAATTGCCATCTTCTTGGATCGAGTTCTTCTTTAAGACTATGAACTGTAAATACCTTGGTTTGTATTCAAAATCATACGGCATAAGTGAAACATTAGTGAAACATATGAAGTTAAACATTTTTGTTACAACAAAATCATTTAATGACCATTTTTCTAAAAATACTTATACTTTGAAAAACCAAGTTTTACCTTGTTAAATTAACATATAAATAAGTTATGTTACATGTCTTGAAGTATTTTAAAAGTTAAGTTAGAAGGATCTACTTAGTTTGCAAACAAGTTTGAAAACATTCAAACTATGTTCTTGTTGTTAAACTTTTGTACCACAAAATAAGATAGCTATATATATATGAATCGAATAAGGTTATGAACATAGATACTACCTCAAGTTCCTTGGACAAGGTTGCTGTAAAAGAGGAGTAAGAAGCTAGAATCAAAAGGGTGATGGAAGTGGATGAAAGATTGGAAGTAAGTTTGTGTTCTTGGAAGGATTTCTTGAAGTGTTTTTGTATGGTTTTCTTATGGTGTTTAAGTAAGGTTTTTGAAGCTAGATCTTCATGGAACTTTGCTGAATGTTTATGGAGTTTAGAGTTCTTGAAAGAGTGTGTGTTTTTGCTAAGATAATTGAAGTAAAAATGAATGAAAATGATGATACATATAAGGCTTAAAAAAAATGGCCTTTAGGAAACATGGACAAAATTTTAGTTTGTATTTTTGTAATTAGTCATGCATTCTTCCAAAATATAATTACCTTATACCTAGGGCATGTATAAAGTAGTTACCTTATACATAAGGCATGAACATGGGCTGGTTAGGTGGTGATTTGATGTGTATATACCAATAGTAAATACGTATGGAAGCTAGGTATGATACGAGTACAAATACTCTAGGTATACGTATAGAATTTTTGTGAAAAATGGAATGAGGATTCAAATATAGCTATCTTTTGTGAATACACTTATATGGTTTTATGTATTTAAGTATTTAAAAGTGATTAAATACATTACTTATACGATATATGTATAAACATTATAAGTCTTAAGTATTTATGTCAAATAACGTTACGTATAGTTATCGTTTTGAAAACTTAAGTTAGTAGTTTCAAAATATACTTATAACTTGTTGTTATTAATACAAAATGAGATATTAAAACATTCTTTAATCATGTTAAATATGTATATATACATATATATGCACAAACGTATAATTATCATATATTGTATAGTTCGTGATATCATCGGTCAAACTAGACGGTCAAACGTTGTGTAAAAACTCTTTTCGAAAACATAAGTCTCAACAATTTGGATTGCTTATCATGTTGGTAAGGTTTAATTTATATAAATATTAATCTTATAAGTATAGAACGATCGAAAAAGTGCGGGTCAACTTTAGGGTTTTTGCTTATCGTGTCGGAACCATATAGAGATTAGAGTTTGAATTTGGTCGGAAATTTCCGGGTCGTTACAGATACTTTTCACACCTTTGGCATAGCTGCTTCTGATTGTTGTTGTTGTTGCGGTTATTATTGTTGTTGGGATGATTGTTGTAGTTGCTGTTGTTGTTGTTGTTGTTGTTGTTGTTGTTGTTGTTGTTGTTGTTGTTGTTGTTGGGCCGTTTGTTGTAGTTGCGATTGATGTTGCGATTGTTGGGATAATTATTGCGATTATTGTTGTAATTGCTGTTGTTGTTGTATTGGTGATTCTTATCACCGTTTTCCTCCCACTTTCTTTTGACTTGCTTCACATTGGCCTCTTCAGCAGTCTGTTCTTTAATTCTTTCTTCAATCTGGTTCACTAGTTTGTGAGCCATTATACATGCCTGTTGTATGGAGGCGGGCTCGTGTGAACTTATATCTTCTTGGATTCTTTCCGGTAATCCTTTCACAAACGCGTCGATCTTCTCTTCCTCATCTTCGAATGCTCCCGGACACAATAGGCACAATTCTGTAAATCGTCTTTCATACGTGGTAATATCAAATTCTTGGGTTCGTAACCCTCTAAGTTCTGTCTTGAGCTTATTGACCTCGATTCTAGGACGGTACTTCTCGTTCATCAAGTGCTTGAATACTGACCACGGTAGTGCGTACGCATCGTCTTGTCCCACTTGCTCTAGATAGGTATTCCACCATGTTAACGCAGAACCTGTGAAGGTATGCGTAGCGTACTTCACTTTGTCCTCTTCAGTACACTTACTTATGGCAAACACCGATTCGACCTTCTCAGTCCACCGTTTCAATCCGATCGGTCCTTCGGTTCCATCAAATTCCAAAGGTTTGCAGGCAGTGAATTCTTTGTAGGTGCATCATACACGATTTCCTGTACTGCTAGATCCAAGGTTATTGTTGGTATGTAGCGCAGCCTGTACTGCGGCTATGTTTGAAGCTAGAAAAGTACGGAATTCCTCTTCATTCATATTCACGGGTGTGTCGAGTAGTCGGTGCCATTTCCTTCAAAATAGTCAAATGGAACAAGTTAATCATACAGAATATTAAGAGTAGTTAATAGTATTTCGTAGCATAATATGAACTCATTTATAAAAGCTTTTTCTTCATATTAGCGCTTTATAAGTTTAAATTCGGGTAGTACCTACCCGTTAAGTTCATACTTAGTAGCTAATATACAATTCAACTACTACAGTTCTATATGAAAAACTGATTATAATAATATTTCGCGTTCAAACTTTTACACAATATTTTACAAACTTACAATACCGCTTATTTTACATATAGCATGAAATATAGCACACAATAAATTTGATACAAGATGGTTGTGAAGATAATTCTAGCTAGTACACAAGTCGTTCAGCAAAGGCAATAAAGACACGTAATTCATACGTCCAGAAACAAGTCATGCATTCTGGTTTTACTAGGATTACTTCCCATCCTTGGTCTTGTGGAACATAACCATTATGGCCGTTGATAAGACAGCGTGTTGTAACGTCGTCAAAGGGACGAGGGTTACGTAATGTCCAACAGTCCCGTAACAATCTAAAAACCTCATTTCTTACCCCAATTACCGACTCCGTCACTTGTGGAAACGTTTTGTTTAATAGTTGTAGCCCGATGTTCTTGTTCTCACTTTGGTGAGAAGCAAACATTACTAATCCGTAAGCATAACATACTTCTTTATGTTTCATGTTAGCCGCTTTTTCTAAATCACGAAGTCCAATATTCGGATATATTGAGTCAAAATAATTTCTTAACCCATTGCGTAAAATAGCATTTGGGTTACCCGCAATATATGCGTCAAAGTAAACACATCGTAACTTATGGATTTCCCAATGTGATATCCCCCATCTTTCGAACGAAAGCCTTTTATAAACCAAGGCATTCTTGGAACGTTCTTCGAATGTCTTACAAACTGATCTCGCCTTAAATAGTTGTGCCGAAGAATTCTGACCGACTCTAGACAAGATTTCATCAATCATGTCTCCGGGTAGGTCTCTTAAAATATTGGGTTGTCTATCCATTTTGTGTTTTTATACTGTAAAATAGACAAGAGTTAGATTCATAAAAAAATACTTATTAATACAAGCAATTTTTACATATATCATAAAGCATAAGCACACTATATTACATATATTACACCACACGAATACAACTATCTTATTCCGACTCGCTTGTTTCTTCTTCTTCGGTTTTGGTTCGTTTTGCTAAGTTTCTAGGGATATATGATGTTCCCCTAATACGAGCCGTCGTTTTCCACATTGGTTTAGAAAAACGTGGTGGTTTAGAGGTTCCCAGGTCATTGTTACAACTTAAGGACTTCGGGGGTTGACGATACATATAAAGTTCATCGGGGTTGGAATTAGATTTCTCTATTTTTATGCCCTTTCCCTTATTATTTTCTTTTTCCTTTTTAAATTCAGTTGGGGTAATTTCTATAACATCATCGGAATTCTCGTCGGAATTCGATTCATCGGAGAATTGGTAATCCTCCCAATATTTTGCTTCCTTGGCGGAAACACCATTGACCATAATTAACCTTGGTCGGTTGGTTGAGGATTTTCTTTTACTTAACCGTTTTATTATTTCCCCCACCGGTTCTATTTCTTCATCCGGTTTCGATTCTTCTTCCGGTTCAGATTCTTCTTCCGGTTCCGACTCTTCTTCCGGTTCCTCTTCGGGAACTTGTGAATCAGTCCACGAATCTTTCCAATTTACATTTGACTCTTCATTATTATTAGGTGAGTCCATGGGACTTGTTCTAGAGGTAGACATCTATCACATAATATCAAACATGTTAAGAGATTAATATATCACATAATATTCACATGTTAAAAATATATAGTTTCCAACAAAATTTGTTAAGCAATCATTTTTCAAGTAAACACGGTCGAAGTCTAGACTCACTAATGCATCCTAACAAACTCGATAAGACACACTAATACAAAATTCTGGTTCTCTAAGACCAACGCTCGGATACCAACTGAAATGTCCCGTTCTTATTGATTAAAAACGTTCCATATTAATTGATTTCGTTGCGAGGTTTTCACCTCTATATGAGACGTTTTTCAAAGACTGCATTCATTTTTAAAACAAACCATAACCTTTATTTCATAGATAAAGGTTTTAAAAAGCTTTACGTAGATTATCAAATAATGATAATCTAAAATATCCTGTTTACACACGACCATTACATAATGGTTTACAATACAAATATGTTACAACAAAATAAGTTTCTTGAATGCAGTTTTTACACAATATCATACAAGCATGGACTCTAAATCTTGTCCTTATTTAAGTATGCGACAGCGGAAGCTCTTAATAATCACCTGAGAATAAACATGCTTAAAACGTCAACAAAAATGTTGGTGAGTTATAGGTTTAACCTATATATATCAAATCATAATAATAGACCACAAGATTTTATATTTCAATACACATCCCATACATAGAGATAAAAATCATTCATATGGTGAACACCTGGTAACCGACATTAACAAGATGCATATATAAGAATATCCCCATCATTCCGGGACACCCTTCGGATATGATATAAATTTCGAAGTACTAAAGTATCCGGTACTTTAGATGGGGTTTGTTAGGCCCAATAGATCTATCTTTAGGATTCGCGTCAATTAGGGTGTCTGTTCCCTAATTCTTAGATTACCAGACTTAATAAAAAGGGGCATATTCGATTTCGATAATTTAACCATAGAATGTAGTTTCACGTACTTGTGTCTATTTTGTAAATCATTTATAAACCTGCATGTATTCTCATCCCAAAAATATTAGATTTTAAAAGTGGGACTATAACTCACTTTCACAGATTTTTACTTCGTCGGGAAGTAAGACTTGGCCACTGGTTGATTCACGAACCTATAATAATATATACATATATATCAAAGTATGTTCAAAATATATTTACGACACTTTTAATATATTTTGATGTTTTAAGTTTATTAAGTCAGCTGTCCTCGTTAGTAACCTACAACTAGTTGTCCATAGTTAGACGTACAGAAATAAATCGATAAATATTATCTTGAAACAATCCACGACCCAGTGTATACGTATCTCAGTATTGATCACAACTCAAACTATATATATTTTGGAATCAACCTCAACCCTGTATAGCTAACTCCAACATTCACATATAGAGTGTCTATGGTTGTTCCGAAATATATATAGATGTGTCGACATGATAGGTAGAAACATTGTATACGTGTCTATGGTATCTCAAGATTACATAATATACAATATAAGTTGATTAAGTTATGGTTGGAATAGATTTGTTACCAATTTTCACGTAGCTAAAATGAGAAAAATTATCCAATCTTGTTTTACCCATAACTTCTTCATTTTAAATCCGTTTTGAGTGAATCAAATTGCTATGGTTTCATATTGAACTCTATTTTATGAATCTAAACAGAAAAAGTATAGGTTTATAGTCGGAAAAATAAGTTACAACTCGTTTTTGTAAAGGTAGTCATTTCAGTCGAAAGAACGACGTTTAGATGACCATTTTAGAAAACATACTTCCACTTTGAGTTTAACCATAATTTTTGGATATAGTTTCATGTTCATAATAAAAATCATTTTCTCAGAATAACAACTTTTAAATCAAAGTTTATCATAGTTTTTAATTAACTAACCCAAAACAGCCCGCGGTGTTACTACGACAGCGTAAATCCGGTTTTACGGTGTTTTTCGTGTTTCCAGGTTTTAAATCATTAAGTTATCATATCATAAAGATATAGAACATGTGTTTAGTTGATTTTAAAAGTCAAGTTAGAAGGATTAACTTTTATTTGCGAACAAGTTTAGAATTAACTAAACTATGTTTTAGGGATTACAAGTTTAAACCTTCGAATAAGATAGCTTTATATGTATGAATCGAATGATGTTATGAACATCATTAATACCTTAAGTTCCTTGGATAAACCTACCGGAAAAGAGAAAAATGGATCTAGCTTCAACGGATCCTTGGATGGCTCGAAGTTCTTGAAGCAGAATCATGACACGAAAACAAGTTCAAGTAAGATCATCACTTGAAATAAGATTGTTATAGTTATAGAAATTGAACCAAAGTTTGAATATGATTATTACCTTGTATTAGAATGATAACCTACTGTAAGAAACAAAGATTTCTTGAGGTTGGATGATCACCTTACAAGATTGGAAGTGAGCTAGCAAACTTGAAAGTATTCTTGATTTTATGTAACTAGAACTTGTAGAATATATGAAAAACACTTAGAACTTGAAGATAGAACTTGAGAGAGATCAATTAGATGAAGAAAATTGAAGAATGATTATATATAAAGGATATGTAATTTTGTTTTCATGTAAATAAGTCATGAATGATTACTCATATTTTTGTAATTTTATGAGATATTTCATGCTAGTTGCCAAATGATGGTTCCCACAAGTATTAGGTGACTCACATGGGCTGCTAAGAGCTGATCATTGGAGTGTATATACCAATAGTACATACATCTAAAAGCTGTGTATTGTACGAGTACGAATACGGGTGCATACGAGTAGAATTGTTGTTGAAACTGAACGAGGATGTAATTGTAATAATTTTTGTTAAGTAGAAGTATTTTGATAAGTGTATTGAAGTCTTTCAAAAGTGTATAAATACATATTAAAACACTACATGTATATACATTTTAACTGAGTCGTTAAGTCATCGTTAGTCGTTACATGTAAGTGTTGTTTTGAAACCTTTAGGTTAACGATCTTGTTAAATGTTGTTAACCCAATGTTTATAATATCAAATGAGATTTTAAATTATTATATTATCATGATATTATCATGTATGAATATCTCTTAATATGATATATATACATTAAATGTCTTTACAACGATAATCGTTACATATATGTCTCGTTTAAAAATCATTAAGTTAGTAGTCTTGTTTTTACATATGTAGTTCATTGTTAATATACTTAATGATATGTTTACTTATCATAGTATCATGTTAACTATATATATATCCATATATATGTCATCATATAGTTTTTACAAGTTTTAACGTTCGTGAATCACCGGTCAACTTGGGTGGTCAATTGTCTATATGAAACATATTTCAATTAATCAAGTCTTAACAAGTTTGATTGCTTAACATGTTGGAAACATTTAATCATGTAAATATCAATCTCAATTAATATATATAAACATGGAAAAGTTCGGGTCACTACAATTGTGGTGGGTGGAAGGGATCACCTTCTTCTTGTCTCCAATGATTTAGTATATTATGAACCCATCCCCAATTCATCCAGAATAGATGATGGCTAATCGGTTGATCCATTCCGGTCACACTATTTTCGGAGCTCGAATGGAAATCCATATCGGCATAGCTGTCGGAATCTGAGGAATTCGAACTAGATGCGGAATCCATCTTGTATAATCGGGGAAATGAATTTTTGGTATGAAATAGATTATAGGAGTTAGATTTGGTATTCTTCAATACATAATTTACATATGTATATATAATACCATAATCCCGTAAATTACGGAGAATTTTTGAAAAGATGTCAGTCAAAGTTCACAGTAATAGATGTGCTAAGATAAGAATTCGTCTATACACTATTATGCAATAAATGCAGGAAACGTGTCTAGACTTAAGACGATAAGCAGGTAATTTCCTAAGGAAGATAAGTAGATGATTTCTGACTAGAATTGATAAGCAAACTTTTGACATGCAGACACGGTCGAAGTCCAGACTCACTAATGCATCTTAACAACTATCAGTTAGACACACTAATTCAAGACCTGGTTCGCTAAGACCACCGCTCTGATACCAACTGAAAGGACCCATTCATATACATTATAAATGATTCACAATAGTTGATTACATCGCGAGGTACTTGACCTCTATATGATACATTCTACAAACATTGCATTCGTTTTTAAAAGACAAACTTTCATTTCATCGAAAGTTGACGGCATGCATACCACTTCATAATATATCCAACTATAATTGACTTAGTAATAATCTTGATGAACTCGACGACGCGAATGCAACATCTTTTGAAATATGTCATGAATGACTCCAAGTAATGTCTCTAATATGAGCTAATGCACAGCGGAAGATTTCTTTCATACCTGAGAATAAACATGCTTTCAAGTGTCAACCAAAAGGTTGGTGAGTTCATAGGTTTAATTTCTATATAATAATCATAATGTTTAATAAGCCACAAGATTTCATTTTATTAAATGCGCAGGATCATTACAACTGCAAAAATCATTCATACGATGAATCACCTGGTAACCGACCTTAACATAGAGCGCTTAAGATATCTGGCATCATACATTCCACTATTCAAATGTATGACAAGAACTCTTCGAAGTACTAAAGCATTTCCACTATTCGAAAATGGGGGTGGTTGGTGCCCGTAGATCTACCTTTAGGATTCGCGTCAATTAGGGTGTTTGTTCCCTAATTCTTAGGTTACCAAGCTAAAATAATAATAAGTACAGATATCCGGTATAACAAAACAATCGTAGAATGTAGTTTCATGAACTTTTGCTTATTTTGTAAAACATTTATAAAAGAAGCGCATGTATTCTCAATCTCAAAAATGTAAAGAGTAAAAGGAAAGCAAATGAAACTCACCATACTGTATTTTGTAGTAAAAATACATATAACATCATTGAACAAGTATAAGGTTGGCCTCGGATTCACGAACGTATCAATATTGAGATTTAATATTGCAGGAAAGTACGTAGACGCAACGGAGATGATAAACACTAGTTTGACCTTATGAACAAAACCCCGAACAATACCCATCACCTCCATAGCTATAACCCATAATTTCCCTAGCTTCATCCCGTTCGAAAAACTATTTTAAAATTACTCGGACATCACTCCGTCGTAATATTTTATGTATAATAATAATATCTTAAAATAATATAGAGTAAATATATATGTAAATCGATTGAGAGAGTTTAGAGAAGTATATTTTCAAGTTTCTATGAAATAATGAAACCTATTGAATTCTATTTATAATAGATTTTTGAATTATTAAAGTGAATTATTAAAGTATGAATTATTAAAGTATGAATTATTAAAGTGAATTATTAAAGTATGAATTATTAAAGTGAATTATTAAAGTGAATTATTAAAGTATGAATTATTAAAGTGAATTATTAAAGTATGAATTATTAAAGTAAATTATTAAAGTATGAATTATTAAAGTGAATTATTAAAGTATGAATTATTAAAGTGAATTATTAAAGTGAAAGTAAAGTAAAGGTTAAAGTATAGTAAAAGTATAAAACTATGTACGTATAATACGCGTATAAATATATAATATTTAATTTATATAATTATTTATATATTATATTAAATTTACGTGTATAGTAAAAATATAATTTTCGTTCCGATGACTTGGACGTTGTCACTCGACTCATGTCCTGGTTCCGGTTTTTCAAACGACATTTCGTACGCTTAGAAAACTCGCACTTTATGTTTTGTGTAACGTACCCTTACGAATGACAAGACTCAAATCAATGAAAACTATTTTACTCTAAATGTAACTTAATCATTTAAGCGTTTTGGTCATTTACTTTTATAAATCAAAGTCCCATTATTTATCAAAGCATATTTAATAATATTAGTTTAAATCAATACGTTTTATGACTAAATTAAAATATACATAATATATAGGTTTGAAATATTTATCTAATAATACAATATTTAGATTTTCAAAACTAATTATATTTCAACGTATAATTTAGGATCGTTTACCTAATCAAAAATATTATAACATATAACGTTTACGCTTTAAAAATATAATTCATTTATGCGTCAACGTTTATTTTAATTTCCTTAAACTTTCTATATTTTAATATCAATCGAATTCAAATAAACAAGTGTTACTTATCGTTTACTTAATTAATTTGAAATAATAATTATTTAATATACATAAACATACTTTAAATACACGTTGCAAGTTATATATATATATGTATCTAATAATCAATATACCAACTTACGTTATCTAAACAAGGAAATTTTAATAAACAAATTTTATTATATCGAAAAACATTTTTGCACGTTTGAAAATAGATCAATCAAATATTATGGAATTCAATTCTCCACTACCTTTTATCTATCTTTCAATAAGTGACACTTTGTTCTCATTTGTAAATCATTTTACCAATTATTCCGAATACTGTTAAAAAGAAACGATTTCTCAAATCAACGTGGGCCTCATAACAGAGACTCGTAATCATACAATGTATCCGATAAATCAATCATTTGATATTATCTTTTAATCTCGTCGATAAACTTATATTGAAACAAAATACGTTCATGTAAAGTATTATATATTTAATACTTTGTTAACGTTTTCAATTAATAAGTGTATATTACATATACATATCTATATGCACATAAATGTTCGTGAATCGTGGAGCATAGTCAAAGGGTATTTGATTACATGAATATAGTTTCAAAATTTTCGAGACTCAACATTACAGACTTTGCTTATCGTGTCGGAAACATATAAAGATTAAAGTTTAAATTCGATCGGAAATTTCCGGGTCATCACATATATACACTCAAATAATCAGCTCTTAGCAGCCAATGTGAGTTACCTAACCTTGTGGGAACCATCATTTGGCAACTAGCATGAAATATCTCACAAAATTACAAACTTATGGAGACTATATGGACACTTACATATCACATTTTTTAGGAGCATCATAAACACATTCACTTTTCAATTTTTTTGAATCAAATTACTCTCTCTCAAGTGTTCTTCATTTGTTCTAAGTGTTCTTCATCTTTTTCTTCATAACCTAGCTCAATCTAGTTCATAAATCCTAAACTAGATCAACATACAAAATAACAACTCTAGAAAACACCAAGAACACTTTCAAGTTTGCTAGCTCACTTCCAATCTTGTAAAGTGATCATCCAACCTCAAGAAATCTTTGTTGTTTACAATAGGATATCATTCTAATTCAAGGTAATACTCATATTCAACCTCTGGTTCAATTTCTAAAACTATAACAATCTTATTTCAAGTGGAAATCTTACTTGAACTTGTTTTCGTGTCATGATTCTGCTTCAAGAACTTTCAAGCCATCCAAGGATCCTTTGAAGCTAGATTCATTTTTCTCTTTTCCAGTAGGTTTATCCAGAAAACTTGAGGTAGTAATGATGTTCTTAACATCATTTGATTCATACATAAAAAGCTATTATATTCGAAGGTTTAAACTTGTAATCACTAGAATATAGTTTAGTTAATTCTAAACTTGTTCGCAAACAAAAGTTAATCCTTCTAACTACACTTTTAAAATCAACTAAAAACATGTTCTATATATATATGATATGCTAACTTAATGATTTAAAACCTGGAAACACGATAAACACCATAAAACTGGATATACGCCGTCGTAGTACAACCGGGGGCTGTTTTGGTTTGGATAATTAAAAACTATGAAAACTTTGATTTAAAAGCTATACTTCTGGGAAAATGATTTTTCTTATGAACATGAAACCATATCCAAAAATCATGGTTAAACTCAAAGTGAAAGTATGTTTTTCAAAACAGTCATCAAGATGTCGTTCTTTCGACGGAAATGACTATCTCTTTCAAAAATGACTTGTAACTTGTATTTTTGACTATAAACATATACTTTTTCTATTTAGTTTCATAAATTTAAGTTCAATACAAAATCATGGCCGCTTAAATCACTCAAAACGGATTAGAAACGAAGAAATGGCGAGTAAAACAAAATTGGTAAAAACTACACTTTTTAGCTACGTAAAAATTGGTAACAAATCTATTCCAACCATAACTTAATCAACTTATATTGTATATTATGTAATCTTTAGATACCATAGACACGTATACAATATTTCGACCTATCATGTCGACACATCTATATATATATTGCGAAACAACCATAGAAACTCTATATGTGAATGTTGGAGTTAGCTATACAGGGTTGAGGTTGATTCCAAAATATATATATAGTTTGAGTTGTGACCAATACTGAGATATGTATACACTGGGTCGTGGATTGATTCAAGATATATATTAAATTATTCATGTACGATCAATTATGGATTTCTAACGTTGGACCGCTAACTGGACAACTTAAATCATCAAAACGTAATAAATAAAATATTGTGAATATATTTCGATCATATTTTGATATATGTATATATTGTTATAGGTTCGTGAATCAACCCGTGGCCAAGTCTAAATTCTCGATGAAGTGATAATCGGTGAAAGTGAGTTATAGTCCCACTTTTAAAATCTAATATTTTTGGGATGAGAATACATGCAGTTTTATAAATATTTTACAAAATAGACACAAGTAATTGAAACTACATTATATGTGTGAATGATCGAAGCCGAATATGCCCCTTTTTCTTGGTAACCTAGGAATTAAGGAACATCACTAATTTTGAGAATTAGTGCACCCCTAATTGATGTGAATCCTAAAGATAGATCTATTGGGCCTAACGAACCCCATCCATGATTGCGGATGCTTTAGTACTTCGATGTTGTTTTATATCATGTCTGATGGATTTCCCGGAATGATAGGGGATATTCTTATATGCATCTAGTTAATGTCGGTTACCAGGTGTTCACCATATGAATGATTTTTATCTCTGCAGTTTGCGAAATGCCTGATTTGAGATGGTTTTTATGAAAAAATGAAATCTTGTGGTCTATTATTATTATGATTTGATAAATGTAGAAATTAAACCTATAACTCACCAATATTTTTGTTGACGTTTAAAGCATGTTTATTCTCAGGTGATTGTTAAGAGCTTCTTCTGTCGCATACTTAAATAAGGACAAGATTTGGAGTCCATGCTTGTATGATATTGTATAAAAACTGCATTCAAGAAATGTATTTCGATGTAACATATTTGTATTGTAAACCATTATGTAATGGTCATGTGTAAACAGGATATTTTAGATTATCATTATTTGATAATCTACGTAAAGTTTTTTAAACCTTTATCGATGAAATAAAGGTTATGGTTTGTTTTAAAAACGAATGCAGTCTTTGAAAAACGTCTCATATAGAGGTCAAAACCTCGCAACGAAATCAATTAATATGGAACGTTTTTAATCAATAAGAACGGGACATTTCAGTTTCAAGGGGGAGTAAAAATGTCAAAATCTACCCTTCTGAACATGCAAATGTTGAGGGGGAGTAGGTTATATTATCTTGTCTTTAATATCAACTAATAAAGGTGTAAAGTCACCTCAAAAGGAAGTAAAGTCTTCCGATAAGACACAATTGTCTGGCTTAAGTCAGAAGTTGTAGTCCAGAATGGCCGAAGGGGTTTCGAAAAATCTTGAAAAGGAACCCTGCGTATCGGCTAGAAGTCCTCCTGGTGACACTCATCAAAATGATGGGGTTGAGCCTCAACATCAAACAGGGCCTCGAGGTCAAACTTATCTTGATGAGGGAGATCTGTTTCGTCCAACGGAGAGGCAATATGACACTACTTCGGTAGATTTATCAGACCTCCGGGAGGATGATCTCCTTAAAAGATCAGTCAGCTTCTAAGCCTAACTACATACACTCCTTGGAGAGTACAACAACTGAAAGAGATGTGTCACCTCATGACATATCAATGACTTCGGGACTCGATGTAACATCTTCTGTCATAACCCGGAAATTTCGATCAAATTTAACCTTTTATAATTTCGACAAAATAAGCAAATTGACGTGTTGCATTAAAATGTTTTCTCACATTTAATTAACCATTGGACTTTACCCTACGATTCACGAACAAAATTATAATTTTAAACTTGAAACCCGATAATAAAATATTACGTGATTTATTTTTCTTAAATGAAAAGGTGTTACGATATATTTTTTTTACCACATCCTATAATTACCCACTTAATTAAGCTTTATGGTTTTTGTGATGATAAATGAGTATTTGAATTGCCTATGATCGGATTGTATGTTTTTATTCACTTTGTTTGATTTAGATCTCATGTGTTTGGTTTACGCAATTATGTAGTAAATTGTAAAAGCAAATTTTTGGTATTGAGATAGAATTACTAGGTGTTTGTAAACAGTAAATGATTTAAAGTTAGATCGTGGTGTCAATTATTTTGTTCAAATTCAGATACTACGCTTGATCTTAGCTATAGTTGTCATAAATTCCATTATTAAAACGTTTTTATCTAAATATAGAGTATTTCGAATAGATAACAATATTCATATTTTTCTTTTGATAATATATAATGGAGTAAATAATAAATTTATAATATTTTCTTTTTATATATGATGGGGGTTAGTAAAAGTTATAAAATCTTAAGTTAATAAAATGATTTTCTTTTTAAACTAGAAATGTTATATATCATATTTTAATATTACTCATATTTTAATTGAGACGGAGGACACGAGACGGACAAAATTTTTATCAATCGTTTTATAAAGTTTATTAAACTCAGAACAAACATATTGATTATGATTTTGCTTTTGTACACGTATGTACATAAACTTTGATCTTTTAATAGTATTCGATTGTAAATAAAATAAAAAAATTAATTAGTTACTTAACAAATTAAATAGGGGATCAATGAAAGAGAGTGATAATTTAGACACAAGCGTATAGTATGTCGAGTCATTTTTTTTATTACGCCAAAAATTCATAATTTAAGGGCCATATCTATGAGAAATTTGAGAAAAACAGTAGATCAAATAATATTACTTACATACGATCGAGGCCCACCAATAATTATTGGGTCTTCATTTATAAATGGGGTTTGTCCAGATTTTAACTTAAGTACAATTAAAATTCACGAAAAGTTTTTTTTCTTCTTTTCTTTTTATCTTCACGTAAACACTAGAGGTGGGCTAGGACATGGTTTTGGTTTTTCCTCTCTTTTGGTCACACGTGTTTAAACATGTGTATATGCATTCCAGTTAACACAAAACACATATAGAGATAGCTATACAATTCGTTTTATATTATTATTATTATTATTATTATTATTATTAAACTTTAGAAACTACTTCTTCCGTCCCTAATTTATTGCCTAATGTTTCTTTTTGAACATTCTCAAATTAATTATCCACTTCCATAAATATATAAGAATAGAAGGGTAAAATTCTTTCATACCCTTACTTTATGCATGTACGACAAAAGACATATATAAAGTAAAAGATAAAACTATAAGGTAAAGAAAATTACATGTGACACTTTTTTTTTAATTAAACTGTGTATTTTTATCTGATGACAATATATTGGACAGAAGGAGTATGTATTTATTTTTTTAAGGGAGTTTCTATTCCATCTATGTAGTAGCGAGTGTTAACAAATTTAGGATTAATTTAATTGATCATTATTATTTGGTATTTACTATTGACGCAAAATAAAACGAAACGAAATAAAGATATGACTAAAACTAAAATGTTCAGTAAATGTCATCAAAGGAGTCATAAATTTAATAAAATATTAACTAGCTATTAATTCACTTTTAATTTTTTATATTAAAAAAAAATAGGTGGAATTGAGTCACATAAGCATTTTCACAACTCATGTCGCTATTTGATAATTCATTTCGTCGTATTGATGTGGACTTTCCTACCAATACTTTACTACTAGTTATATCTATATAAACATAGCGATAGATATGGGATGGTTAGAGAGAAGTCCATTTATTCTACTTTCTGGTTCGACATCATCCATATATTACTCCCTCCGTATTATTATTATTTATATTATTAATATTATTAAAATTTATATTATTATTATTAATATTATTATTATTATTATTGATCTTATTATTATTAGTATTATTATTATAAATATACATAAAATACTACGACGAAGTTATGCTCGGGTGATTTTCAATATGGGTTTTCAAACGATTTAAAGCTAAGAAAGTTATGAGTTATAGCTAAGGAGGTTATGGGTAATGTTCGGGGGTATTGTTCGTGAATCAAAGGCCAAACTTGAGTTTGTCATTATCGTTGCGTCTGCATACTTTTCCTACAATATTGAACCACAATATTGATACGTGAGTTTCATTTGCTCCCTTTTTAATTGCTTTTGCAATATATATTTTTGGGCTGAGAATACATGCGCTGCTTTTATAAATATTTACGAAATAGACACAAGTACTTAAAAATATATTCTACGTTGAGTTGTACCACTGGCATACTTCCCTGTAGCTTGGTAACTACTATTTACATGGGTATTGTAAACGCGAATCCTGTTGATAGATCTATCTGGCCTGACAACCCCAACCGGACTGGACGACCAGTATTCAACGGTTGCACAGTACTTCGTTTCGGTGACTACACTTGGTACGGTGTAGTGAGATTTCATAATAAAGTGAATATGCGACGTGATTAAATGTTAAGTATGGTTACCAAATGCTCAACCACTTAGAATGCTTTACATACACTTGCGAGTGTATTATGTTTATAAATAATGAAATCTTGTGGTCTATTAATACATTGAAAAGATTGTTATGATAAACCTATGAACTCACTAACCTTTTGGTTGACACTTTTAAGCATGTTTATTCTCAGGTACGAATTAAGTCTTCCGCTGTGCATTTGCTCATTTTAAGGACATTACTTGGAGTCGATCATCGCAATGGGACCAAATGTTGATGACTTCGTCCAGGTGGATAAGGACGGGTCGTTACAGGTGGTATCAGAGCAGTGGTCTTAGCGAACCAGGTCTGAATTAGTGTGTCTAACTGATAAGTCGTTAGGATACATTAGTGAGTCTGGACTTCGACCGTATTTACATGTCAAAAGTTTTGCTTATCATATTTAGTCGGAAATCATCTTATCATCTTTAGGGAATTGCCTGCTTACCATTCATAAGTCTAGACACGTCTTACTGCATTTAGTGCATCGATAGTGTAGAGACAAAATTCATATCTTAGCATATCTGTTACTTTGGACTTTGGCTGACATCTTTTCAAAGATTCTCCGTAATTTACGGGATTTTGGTATTATATATACATATGTAAATTATGTATTGAAGAGTACCAAATCTAACTTCTATAATCTATTCCATACCAAAAATTCATTTCCCCGATTATACAAGATGGATTCCGCATCTAGTTCAAATTCCTCCGATCCCTACAACTATTCTGATATGGATTCTCACTCGAGCTCCGACAACAGTGTGACCGGAATGGATCAACCAATTTCCCATCATCTATTCTGGATGAATTGGGGATGGGTTCGTAATATACTAAATCACTGGAGACAAGAAGAAGGTGATCCATTTCATCCACCAAATTGCCCTCTTGACAATGAACCTGAAGCACTTACCGGCGAACCTGTTCGAGAAACCATTTTCTCTCTTATTTCTAGAGTCTCTCGTCACGATTATATACTATCTCATATTTCGAATCTTGTTCATTCGCTCGCTCCGACCGCCAATCATCCCGGTGTACTAGCAGAAGTTAATGAACTACGCGCTCGCGTGACGGCTTTAGAGAACATGGTGCGAAGGTTACAAACACCAGCAGCAGCACCAGCCGCATAATTAGCACCACCATCATCAACGCCAACAGTACCCTTACCACCCCCAACCACAACCACGTCGTAAACCTCAACATCACAATCTGTACCTAGGATATCAACATAGCACGCTTCAATATCACCATCTGTACTTCGAGTGTGATCCTTGTTCTACATATCATTCTATATCGATTATCTTCGCTTTACGTGTCATTCTACCTCACTTATCTTCGTTCGACATGGCGATTATGTAATCTCTAATATTTTAGAGATCATGTAATAAAGTACTAACGATAAATCCAATGAGTTTAATATCTTATTGACTCATTAAATCCATGATTACATCTGAAGAAAATATATATGTAAGTATATTTTCATAAAGATTGTAATTAAAAATTCTTTCGTACAAACTGTTAATGGTGAAAATATTTTAACGGGTAGGTAATACTCGAGGAATATTTAGATTTCACATTAATAAGTTACACTGTACATTCTTCGAATCTGATTCAACGGTCATTTACTATCCTACTTACATTCACCGATATACGTATCCATTCACCACAGAGTGACCATTTCCATTCAAATTTCATATTTAGATTTTGACCTATCAGAATCCAACAAAGTGGCATAATGAAGAAAACATCGGACAAAGTAAAATTTGTTAGAAACAAACGAACTAACTAATTGAAATATTGTTAAGAATCCACGCTAACTGTTCCTAGCTAACTGGTTATATTTTATTTACTGCAATTTAATTATCGCAATTTATATTCTCGCAATTTACATTCTCGCAATTTTATTTATCGTCATTTAATTTCTGTATTTATTTTACGCACTTTAAATAACGGGACACGTATACAAGGTTTCGACCTATCATATCGACCCATCTATATATATATTTCAGAACAACCATAGACACTCTATATGTGAATGTTGGAGTTGGCTATACAGGGTTGAGGTTGATTCCAAAATATATATATAGTTTGAGTTGTGATCAAAACTGAGACCGGTACACGGGTCACGATACGTAATAATTAATTCGAATATTATATATTAAATTATATATGAATATATGGGACTATTGGACTGCTAACTTTGGACAATTAAAATGAATTAAAATATTGATTATAACATATGAAACTAAACAATTCTTCAAGTTTGCCACTTGATTTAATCTTAAACCTCATTTGAATCTTGACGATTCCAATCCATGTTCAAATCTTTCATGATTCTTGAAAACACCTCAATCGAGAGGATGAACCAACCGCACTTCATCTACGGAAGAAAATATTGATGCATATAGTTATGCACCTGAAAACACTCAAATTAGCCAATTTTGTCATAGCTCCAGCAAGACAACTTCGACTTTTTGTTTGAAACAACATTATTATAACCTTGATATATATGCGTACTCTTTATTGATACTAGAGAACCTTTTATATTCCACCACATTACCATCAGAGTTTAATCATCTAAAAACACAATTCTCCTGAAAACACCTCGGATTGTTAACCAAAAATTCAAATATGGTAGCAATAAATGCAGAGGAAACATCAAAATTGTAGATGGTCTAAACGACCAAGAGTTTGATGATAAAGAATGAAGTGTTGAGAACGCTCGATAGAAAATTTAATATTGAAAAATGGATTGAGCTAACTATGAAGGAAACCAAGGATAGATACAAGGATCAAACCCTATATTCAAAGAATCCAGGTAATTCTGAATCCACCGAAATCTTTAGAGAATATCTTGTTCCGAAGTCATGTTAAAATCTTGCGGAAAATTTTTCTTCATCAACCTTCGAACTTAGAAATTCCAAAATATCATCATAAATATCTTCGATATTTCTGAGGATATTTATTCTTGTCCGAATTATCTACCTCTTCGTGTTTTCAGAATTTCATTATATTGGAAACTTCTGTAAAATCTGAGTATGAATTATGAATGAATTGTAGAGAAGTGTTGGGAATTGAAGCACGAGTTAGTATAATATAATGACACTTGGCCAACGTGATTATATTACAGCAAGTCATGCTGAGTTCCTAATGGAACGTGATGATTCATAGATCATAACTTCATCATGTGTCATGTTACATAACTCTTTCATTCTACATAACCTCCGAACATATCAAGAAGAATATATTCTTGATAGTTCTATCTTCAGTAATTTTGATAAATTTGAAAATCAAATCGTGCTATCACGTTCCTTTCTGCTTAGAACATTATAATCATTCGAAATTCTATATCTACAAATTCTGGACAATTATTCGCTTGACTTGAAGTCGGGAAGAGAAAACAAAAGCATAGAGCTTCGAAATATAAGGGAGAATATAAAGCCCGATAACAGCGCATAAATTACAAACCATGTATGTCAATGTTTATCGCAACATAAAGACACGGGAGAATTAAAAACACCATAACCCCAAAGGCGAAGTAGAAGAAATTAGATTCCTCTGGTGGAAGTTGGAAAAGGAGAATGAATGCGGCGATAGTAAGGATGAGGACAAGGATCAGAACTGGATTAAGCATTTTCACAATCGTTTGAAGGAATGGATCGAGAAAGAAAGTATTGGAGTGGTGAAAATGATGGGACGAAAGAAGTTCATTTATAGAGAAGATACCAGACAAAGCAATCAAGATAGATAATCGCATTAAATTAAAGAGGATCCTAATTTTCCATAAATCCCGAAGAATCAAATCCTATAGATTTCCAAGATTCTCTTTTAAATCCCTTGAATTCCGGAATTCAATCGAGACAACGTCAAGAGTTAAGACGAACCTCATTTTCCAAAAATTCAACCATGACTAGTCAAAAGTTATGATGAAATATATCTTTCTCGTTTCACTATTTACTGATAGCTTCATTCGTACTCTTCGAGTAATCGAATTGTCTTATTCATATTACTCAATATTGATAAAACTCTATTTATCAACTCATATTCTTCATGAATACATTATTACTGTTAGCCATGACGATCACATTCAAATTTCGGGATGAAATTTCTTTTAACGGGTAGGTACTGTCATAACCCGGAAATTTCGATCAAATTTAAACTTTTATAATTTCGACAAGATAAGCAAATTGACGTGTTGCAATAAAATGTTTTCTCACATTTAATTAACCATTGGACTTTACCCTACGATTCACGAACAAAATTATAATTTTAAACTTGAAACCCGATAATAAAATATTACGTGATTTATTTTTCTTAAATGAAAAGGTGTTACGATATATTTTTTTTTACCACATCCTATAATTACCCACTTAATTAAGCTTTATGGTTTTTGTGATGATAAATGAGTATTTGAATTGCCTATGATCGGATTGTATGTTTTTATTTACTTTGTTTGATTTAGATCTCATGTGTTTGGTTTACGCAATTATGTAGTAAATTGTAAAAGCAAATTTTTGGTATTGAGATAGAATTACTAGGTGTTTGTAAACAGTAAATGATTTAAAGTTAGATCGTGGTGTCAATTATTTTGTTCAAATTCAGATACTACGCTTGATCTTAGCTATAGTTGTCATAAATTCCATTATTAAAACGTTTTTATCTAAATATAGAGTATTTCGAATAGATAACAATATTCATATTTTTCTTTTGATAATATATAATGGAGTAAATAATAAATTTATAATATTTTCTTTTTATATATGATGGGGGTTAGTAAAAGTTATAAAATCTTAAGTTAATAAAATGATTTTCTTTTTAAACTAGAAATGTTATATATCATATTTTAATATTACTCATATTTTAATTGAGACGGAGGACACGAGACGGACAAAATTTTTATCAATCATTTTATAAAGTTTATTAAACTCAGAACAAACATATTGATTATGATTTTGCTTTTGTACACGTATGTACATAAACTTTGATCTTTTAATAGTATTCGATTGTAAATAAAATAAAAAAATTAATTAGTTACTTAACAAATTAAATAGGGGATCAATGAAAGAGAGTGATAATTTAGACACAAGCGTATAGTATGTCGAGTCATTTTTTTTATTACGCCAAAAATTCATAATTTAAGGGCCATATCTATGAGAAATTTGAGAAAAACAGTAGATCAAATAATATTACTTACATACGATCGAGGCCCACCAATAATTATTGGGTCTTCATTTATAAATGGGTTTTGTCCAGATTTTAACTTAAGTACAATTAAAATTCACGAAAAGTTTTTTTTCTTCTTTTCTTTTTATCTTCACGTAAACACTAGAGGTGGGCTAGGACATGGTTTTGGTTTTTCCTCTCTTTTGGTCACACGTGTTTAAACATGTGTATATGCATTCCAGTTAACACAAAACACATATTGAGATAGCTATACAATTCGTTTTATATTATTATTATTATTATTATTATTATTATTATTATTATTATTATTATTATTATTATTATTATTATTATTATTATTATTATTATTATTATTATTAAACTTTAGAAACTACTTCTTCCGTCCCTAATTTATTGCCTAATGTTTCTTTTTGAACATTCTCAAATTAATTATCCACTTCCATAAATATATAAGAATAGAAGGGTAAAATTCTTTCATACCCTTACTTTATGCATGTACGACAAAAGACATATATAAAGTAAAAGATAAAACTATAAGGTAAAGAAAATTACATGTGACACTTTTTTTTAATTAAACTGTGTATTTTTATCTGATGACAATATATTGGACAGAAGGAGTATGTATTTATTTTTTTAAGGAAGTTTCTATTCCATCTATGTAGTAGCGAGTGTTAACAAATTTAGGATTAATTTAATTGATCATTATTATTTGGTATTTACTATTGACGCAAAATAAAACGAAACGAAATAAAGATATGACTAAAACTAAAATGTTCAGTAAATGTCATCAAAGGAGTCATAAATTTAATAAAATATTAACTAGCTATTAATTCACTTTTAATTTTTTATTAAAAAAATAGGTGGAATTGAGTCACATAAGCATTTTCACAACTCATGTCGCTATTTGATAATTCATTTCGTCGTATTGATGTGGACTTTCCTACCATTACTTTACTACTAGTTATATCTATATAAACATAGCGATAGATATGGGATGGTTAGAGAGAAGTCCATTTATTCTACTTTCTGGTTCGACATCATCCATATATTACTCCCTCCGTATTATTATTATTTATATTATTAATATTATTAAAATTTATATTATTATTATTATTAATATTATTATTATTATTATTGATCTTATTATTATTAGTATTATTATTATAAATATACATAAAATACTACGACGAAGTTATGCTCAGGTGATTTTCAATATGGGTTTTCAAACGATTTAAAGCTAAGAAAGTTATGAGTTATAGCTAAGGAGGTTATGGGTAATGTTCGGGGGTATTGTTCGTGAATCAAAGGCCAAACTTGAGTTTGTCATTATCGTTGCGTCTGCATACTTTTCCTACAATATTGAACCACAATATTGATACGTGAGTTTCATTTGCTCCCTTTTTAATTGCTTTTGCAATATATATTTTTGGGCTAAGAATACATGCGCTGCTTTTATAAATGTTTACGAAATAGACACAAGTACTTAAAAATATATTCTACGTTGAGTTGTACCACTGGCATACTTCCCTATAGCTTGGTAACTACTATTTACATGGGTATTGTAAACGCGAATCCTGTTGATAGATCTATCGGGCCTGACAACCCCAACCGGACTGGACGACTAGTATTCAACGGTTGCACAGTACTTCGTTTCGGTGACTACACTTGGTACGGTGTAGTGAGATTTCATAATAAAGTGAATATGCGACGTGATTAAATGTTAAGTATGGTTACCAAGTGCTCAACCACTTAGAATGCTTTACATACACTTGCGAGTGTATTATGTTTATAAATAATGAAATCTTGTGGTCTATTAATACATTGAAAAGATTGTTATGATAAACCTATGAACTCACCAACCTTTTGGTTGACACTTTTAAGCATGTTTATTCTCAGGTACGAATTAAGTCTTCCGCTGTGCATTTGCTCATTTTAAGGACATTACTTGGAGTCGATCATCGCAATGGGACCAAATGTTGATGACTTCGTCCAGGTGGTTACATCGATTTCTACCTACACCAATGCGGTGTTAGGTACAGTTGGAAGGCTTGATATAACCAAGAGCGGCAAAGTCGCACAAAAGTTCCATGATACTTCAATCATGGGGGCGGATAGCTTGCTAAAGCCGACTGGAACTTCGGTGACCAGTCATCCTCACCATCCGCTGAGGTAACTCCCGGACCAACCAATACCGGTGAGGTACCCAAATCGGGAAAAAGTTTTGATTTCGGAAAACTTGCCCAGTGATACCACTGGCATGCCATGTTTAAATCTGTCTAGTTTCACAACTAGCTTGAATTTTCAAAAATCAAAAACTTTTCATGAAGGTCCTTATTTGCCCGGGGATCAAATCTTTTTGACTTCACTGCTTATCGTCTTCGTACCTTCGCCACTCATAAATATCCCAAAACCCGTCCTCACGACGACTCAAACACTTTCACCAACATCGATAGGTTTTTCACTGCCATTCTCCTCCAGTGTACCACATCTCTCCTTCAAAGACATTATAAATGTTCTTTATCAACGTGCATTGATTTGAAGCTTAGCACAGAGTCTCTTTGTTATAACATCTGCTGCTCTTTTCGTGCTTCACAAAGTTAATGAATGTTATCATATAACTTCATGTAGCTCAGTGTTACATCCTCAACGAGATGATCATGACAATTCTAAGTCATGAGGGATAGAAGAAAGCTATATGGGGTACTTATTTGAATTATTTGTCAGGGGAGAATATTGGTACAACAAAGGTTAAGGGAGAATATTGGTACATCTAACACATCTAGAGGAGATGGTCAAGGAGTTAGTCAATAACACATCTGGAGGAGATGGTCATGGAGTTACTCAATATGATGAAGATTTAGATCTTCAAACTATGTAATTTTGTGATTTCTTGTAATTTGCACTATCTTATATCAACAGGTGTGGCATGATGAAGTGTGATCCCAAATTCATCATGAGGGGGAGAACACGTTTATATGTTGATATCAAGTTTCATTTCAACAGCAAATTCAAGGAATCCAAGATTTCAAATCAAAGACCTGCAAGCATCAGTGGGCCACATAATCAAAGTGATTATTGTGTCGGTACTGGTTTTGATTCATATATGACGAAATCTGCAACAACTCATCACAAATAGCTTCCGTAACGCAACTTCAAAAGTAGATTTCACAAGACATATACAAGAATCATTGATTGAAACTTCAAGAGCAACAAAATCAGAAGATTATCATTCAGAAAACCACTCTGATAATGTCAAGACAAGTTTGAAGAAATCTCGTCAAAATCTGAAGATAATCATGTGTTTCAAACGAGAGAGACTTCTCGAAGAATTTCAAAGCTATTGAAGTCAACAACTCGACCATCAATAATCTTCTCAATTATTCAAAGTCATTATGAAGACGAGTAAAGACAACTCAAAGAGTTCATCGTTTTCATGATAAAGATCAAAAGAGAGAGATTGTTATCAAAGGAAGAGTTCATTCGACCAAGCCAGTTATCGAAAACTATGAAAGGACCCGTTCATATACATTATAAATGATTCACAATAGTTGATTACATTGCGAGGTATTTGACCTCTATATGATACATTTTACAAACACTGCATTCGTTTTTAAAAGACAAACTTTCTTTACATCGAAAATTGACAGGCAAGCATACCATTTCATAATATCCACTATCCAACTATAAATTGATTTAATAATAATCTTTGATGAACTCAATGACTCGAATGCAATGTTCTTCGAAATATGCTATGAAAGACTCCAAGTAATATCTTTAAAATGAGCAAATGCACAGCGGAAGATTTCTTTAACACACCTGAGAATAAACATGCTTTAAAGTGTCAACCAAAAGGTTGGTGAGTTCATTAATTTATCATAATCATTTATTTCCATCATTTTAATAGACCACAAGAATTTCATTTCCAGTTCTCATAAATATACGTCCCATGCATAGAGACAAAAATAATCATTCATATGGTGAACACCTGGTAACCGACATTAACTAGATACATATAAGAATATCCCCTATCATTCCGGGATCCTCCTTCGGACATGATATAAATTTCAAAGTACTAAAGCATCCGGTACTTTGGATGGGGTTTGTTAGGCCCAATAGATCTATCTTTAGG
Source organism: Rutidosis leptorrhynchoides (assembly GCF_046630445.1). Taxonomy (NCBI): domain Eukaryota; kingdom Viridiplantae; phylum Streptophyta; class Magnoliopsida; order Asterales; family Asteraceae; genus Rutidosis; species Rutidosis leptorrhynchoides. Next base: position 570,608,646 of record NC_092334.1, read on the forward strand.
ATTTGCGTCAATTAGGGTGTCTGTTCCCTAATTCTTAGATTACCAGACTTTAATAAAAAGGGGCCTATTCGATTTCGATAATTCAACCATAGAATGTAGTTTCAATTACTTGTGTTCTATGGTTGAATTATCGAAATCGAATATGCCCCTTTTTATTAAAGTCTGGTAATCTAAGAATTAGGGAACAGACACCCTAATTGACGCGAATCCTAAATATAGATCTATTGGGCCTAACAAACCCCATCCAAAGTACCGGATGCTTTAGTACTTCGAAATTTATATCATATCCGAAGGGTGTCCCGGAATGATGGGGATATTCTTATATATGCATCTTGTTAATGTTGGTTACCAGGTGTTCACCATATGAATGATTTTTATCTCTATGTATGGGATGTATATTGAAATATGAAATCTTGTGGTCTATTGTTACAATTTAATATATATAGGTTAAACCTATAACTCACCAACATTTTTGTTGACGTTTAAAGCATGTTTATTCTCAGGTGAATACTAAGAGCTTCCGCTGTTGCATACTAAAATAAGGACAAGATTTGGAGTCCATGTTTGTATGATACTGTGTAAAAACTGCATTCAAGAAACTGATTTCGATGTAACATATTTGTATTGTAAACCATTATGTAATGGTCGTGTGTAAACAGGATATTTTAGATTATCATTATTTGATAATCTACGTAAAGCTTTTTAAACCTTTATTTATGAAATAAAGGTTATGGTTTGTTTTAAAATAAATGCAGTCTTTGAAAAACGTCTCATATAGAGGTCAAAACCTCGCAACGAAATCAATTAATATGGAACGTTTTTAATCAATAAGAACGGGATATTTCAGTTGGTATCCGAGCGTTGGTCTTAGAGAACCAGAATTTTGCATTAGTGTGTCTTATCGAGTTTGTTAGGATGCATTAGTGAGTCTGGACTTCGACCGTGTTTACTTGAAAAATGATTGCTTAACAAATTTTGTTGGAAACTATATATTTTTAACATGTGAATATTATGTGATATATTAATCTCTTAACGCGTTTGATATTATGTGATAGATGTCTACCTCTAGAACAAGTCCCATTGACTCACCTAATAATAATGAAGATTCAAATGTAAATTGGAATGATTCGTGGATTGATTCACAAGTTCCCGAAGAGGAACCGGAAGAAGAGTCGGAACCGGAAGAAGAATCGGAACCGGAAGAAGAATCGGAACCGGATGAAGAAATAGAACCGGTGGGGGAAATAATAAAACGGTTAAGTAAAAGAAAATCCTCAACCAACCGACCAAGGTTAATTATGGTCAATGGTGTTTCCGCTAAGGAAGCAAAATATTGGGAGGATTACCAATTCTCCGATGAATCGGATTCCGACGAGAATTCCGATGATGTTATAGAAATTACCCCAACTGAATTTAAAAAGGCAAAAGAAAATAATAAGGGAAAGGGCATAAAAATAGAGAAATCTAATTCCAACCCCGATGAACTTTATATGTATCGTCAACCCCCGAAGTCCTTAAGTTGTAACAATGACCCGGGAACCTCTAAACCCCCAGGTTTTTCTAAACCAATGTGGATAATGACGGCTCGTATTAGGGGAACATCATATATCCCTAGAAACTTGGCAAAACGAACCAAAACCGAAGAAGAAGAAACAAGCGAGTCGGAATAAGATAGTTGTATTCGTGTGGTGTAATATAAGTAATATAGTGTGCTTATGCTTTATGATATATGTAAAAATTGCTTGTATTAATAAGTATTTTTTTTTATGAATCTAACTCTTGTCTATTTTACAGTATAAAAACACAAAATGGATAGACAACCCAATATTTTAAGAGACCTACCCGGAGACATGATTGATGAAATCTTGTCTAGAGTCGGTCAGAATTCTTCGGCACAACTAATTAAGGCGAGATCAGTTTGTAAGACATTCGAAGAACGTTCCAAAAATGCCTTGGTTTATAAAAGGCTTTCGTTCGAAAGATGGGGGATATCACATTGGGAAATCCATAAGTTAAGATGTGTTTACTTTGACGCATATATTGCGGGGAACCCAAATGCTATTTTACGCAATGGGTTAAGAAATTATTTTGACTCAATATATCCGAATATTGGACTTCGTGATTTAGAAAAAGCGGCTAACATGCAACATAAAGAAGCATGTTATACTTACAGATTAGTAATGTTCGCTTCTCACCAAAGTGAGAACAAGAACATCGGGCTACAACTATTAAACAAAACGTTCCCACAAGTGACGGAGTCGGTAATTGGGGTAAGAAATGAGGTTTTTAGATTGTTACGGGACTGTTGGACATTACGTAACCCTCGTCCCTTTGACGACGTTACAACACGATGTCTTATCAACGGCCATAACGGTTATGTTCCACAAGACCAAGGATGGGAAGTAATCCTAGTAAAACCAGAATGCATGACTTGTTTCTGGACGTATGAATTACGTGTCTTTATTGCCTTTGCTGAACGACTTGTGTACTAGCTAGAATTATCTTCACAACCATCTTGTATCAAATTTATTGTGTGCTATATTTCATGCTATATGTAAAATAAGCGGTATTGTAAGTTTGTAAAATATTGTGTAAAAGTTTGAACGCGAAATATTATTATAATCAGTTTTTCATATAGAATTGTAGTAGTTGAATTGTATATTAGCTACTAAGTATGAACTTAACGGGTAGGTACTACCCAAATTTAAACTTATAAAATGCTAACATGAAGAAAAAGCTTTTATAAATGAGTTCATATTATGCTACGAAATACTATTAACTACTCTTAATATTCTGTATGATTAACTTGTTCCATTTGACTATTTTGAAGGAAATGGCACCGACTACTCGACACACCGTGAATATGAATGAAGAGGAATTCCGTACTTTTCTAGCTTCAAACATAGCCGCAGTACAGGCCGCGCTACATACCAACAATAACCTTGGATCCAGCAGTACAGGAAATCGTGTAGGATGCACCTACAAAGAATTCACTGCCTGCAAACCTTTGGAATTTGATGGAACCGAAGGACCGATCGGATTGAAACGGTGGACCGAGAAGGTTGAATCGGTGTTTGCCATAAGTAAGTGTACTGAAGAGGACAAAGTGAAGTACGCTACGCATACCTTCACAGGTTCTGCGTTAACATGGTGGAATACCTATCTAGAGCAAGTGAGACAAGACGACGCGTACGCACTACCGTGGTCAGCATTCAAGCACTTGATGAACGAGAAGTACCGTCCCAGAACCGAGGTCAATAAGCTCAAGATAGAAATTAGAGGGTTACGAACCCAAGGATTTGATATTACCACGTACGAAAGACGATTCACAGAATTGTGCCTATTGTGTCCGGGAGCATTCGAAGATGAGGAAGAGAAGATCGACGCGTTTGTGAAAGGATTACCGGAAAGAATCCAAGAAGATATAAGTTCACACGAGCCCGCCTCCATACAACAGGCATGTAGAATGGCTCACAAACTAGTGAACCAGATTGAAGAAAGAATTAAAGAACAGACTGCTGAAGAGGCCAATGTGAAGCAAGACAAAAGAAAGTGGGAGGAAAACGGTAATAAGAATCACCAATACAACAACAACAGCAATTACAACTGTAGTGACCCGAACTTTTCCATGTTTATATATATTAATTGAGATTTATATTTACATGATTAAATGTTTCCAACATGTTAAGCAATCAAACTTGTTAAGACTTGATTAATTGAAATATGTTTCATATAGACAATTGACCACCCAAGTTGGCCGGCGATTCACGAACGTTAAAACTTGTAAAAACGACATGATGATATATATATATGGATATACATATGGTTAACATGAGATTATGATAAGTAAGTATCTCCATAAGTATATTAACAATGAGTTATATACATATAAACAAGACTACTAACTTAAGGATTTCGAAACGAGACATATATGTAACGATTATCGTTGTAACGACAGTTAAATGTATATATATCATATTAAGATATATTAATATATCATAATATCATGATAATATAATAATTTAACATCTCATTAGATATAATAAACAATGGGTTAACAACATTAATTGAGATCGTTAACTTAAAGGTTTCAAAACAACACTTACATGTAACGACTAACGATGACTTAACGACTCAGTTAAAATGTATATACATGTAGTGTATTTAGATGTATTAAAATACTTTTGGAAGACTTCAAAACATATATCAAAACACTCATACTTAACGAAAATGGTTACAGTTACTTTCCCATTCTTTTCTTTCATCAAGAATTCTAGTCGTATTTTTACCCGTATTATACACAGCTTCAAAACGTACTTACTATGGGTATATACCAATAGGAACTAGCATGGGATTCCACTCTTGATTATGTCATGTATGACTAATCAATTTTAACTTCTACCATGAGCTAGTCAACTAACTAGAACTCCTTTTAACCCCACTCACCACTCACCAATTACCACTCATCATTCACTCCATTTCACTTCCAATTCTCTTTCTAATTCTCTCTCAACACACCCACACTATTATGAACGTATTTTTCCAGTAGTTAATCATCATCTTCATCAAAAATCACTTCAAGAATCAAGCTATAATCATCATAGGAAGAACACTTCAAGAACACTTCAAAAATCCCTTCAAGTTTACTAATTTACTTCCAAGCTTTCTAATCCATTCCAAGTAATCATCTAAGATCAAGAAACCTTTGTTATATACAGTAGGTTATCTTTCTTATTCAAGGTAATATTCATATTCAAACTTTGATTCAATTTCTATAACTATAAACTATCTTAATTCGAGTAAAAATCTTACTTGAACTTGTTTTTGTGTCATGATCCTACTTCAAGAACTTTCAAGCCATCCAAGATCCTTTGAAGCTAGATCATTTATTGTCACTTCCAGTAGGTTTACCTACTAAAATTGAGGTAGTAATGATGTTCATAACATCATTCGATTCATATATATAAAACTATCTTATTCGAAGGTTTAAACTCGTAATCACTAGAACATAGTTTAGTTAATTCTAAACTTGTTCGCAAACAAAAGTTAATCCTTCTAACTTGACTTTTAAAATCAACTAAACACATGTTCTATATCTATATTATATGCTAACTTAATGATTTAAAACCTGGAAGCACGAAAAACACCGTAAAACCGGATTTACGCCGTCGTAGTAACACCGCGGGCTGTTTTGGGTTAGTTAATTAAAAACTATGATAAAATTTGATTTAAAAGTTGTTATTCTGAGAAAATGATTTTTATTATGAATATGAAACTATATCCAAAAATTATGGTTAAACTCAAAGTGGAAGTATGTTTTCTAAAATGGTCATCTAGACGTCGTTCTTTCGACTGAAATGACTACCTTTACAAAAACGACTTGTAACTTATTTTTCCGACTATAAACCAATACTTTTTCTGTTTAGATTCATAAAATAGAGTTCAATATGAAACCATAGCAATTTGATTCACTCAAAACGGATTTAAAATGAAGAAGTTATGGGTAAAACAAGATTGGATAATTTTTCTCATTTTAGCTACGTGAAAATTGGTAACAAATCTATTCCAACCATAACTTAATCAACTTGTATTGTATATTATGTAATCTTGAGATACCATAGACACGTATACAATGTTTCGACCTATCATGTCGACACATCTATATATATTTCGGAACAACCATAGACACTCTATATGTGAATGTTGGAGTTAGCTATACAGGGTTGAGGTTGATTCCAAAATATATATAGTTTGAGTTGTGATCAATACTGAGATATGTATACACTGGGTCGTGGATTGATTCAAGATAATATTTATCGATTTATTTCTGTACATCTAACTGTGGACAACTAGTTGTAGGTTACTAACGAGGACAGCTGACTTAATAAACTTAAAACATCAAAATATATTAAAAGTGTTGTAAATATATTTTGAACATACTTTGATATATATGTATATATTGTTATAGGTTCGTGAATCAACCAGTGGCCAAGTCTTACTTCCCGACGAAGTAAAAATCTGTGAAAGTGAGTTATAGTCCCACTTTTAAAATCTAATATTTTTGGGATGAGAATACATGCAGATTTTATAAATGATTTACAAAATAGACACAAGTACGTGAAACTACATTCTATGGTTGAATTATCGAAATCGAATATGCCCCTTTTTATTAAGTCTGGTAATCTAAGAATTAGGGAACAGACACCCTAATTGACGCGAATCCTAAAGATAGATCTATTGGGCCTAACAAACCCCATCTAAAGTACCGGATGCTTTAGTACTTCGAAATTTATATCATATCCGAAGGGTGTCCCGGAATGATGGGGATATTCTTATATATACATCTTGTTAATGTCGGTTACCAGGTGTTCACCATATGAATGATTTTTATCTCTATGTATGGGATGTGTATTGAAATATGAAATCTTGTGGTCTATTATTATAATTTGATATATATAGGTTAAACCTATAACTCACCAACATTTTTGTTGACGTTTTAAGCATGTTTATTCTCAGGTGATTATTAAGAGCTTCCGCTGTCGCATACTTAAATAAGGACGAGATTTGGAGTCCATGCTTGTATGATATTGTGTAAAAACTGCATTCAAGAAACTTATTTTGTTGTAACATATTTGTATTGTAAACCATTATGTAATGGTCGTGTGTAAACAGGATATTTTAGATTATCATTATTTGATAATCTACGTAAAGCTTTTTAAACCTTTATTGATGAAATAAAGGTTATGGTTTGTTTTAAAATGAATGCAGTCTTTGAAAAACGTCTCATATAGAGGTCAAAACCTCGCAACGAAATCAATTAATATGGAACGTTTTTAATCAATAAGAACGGGACATTTCAGTTGTTATCAGAGCGTTGGTCTTAGAGAACCAGAAAATTTGCATTAGTGTGTCTTATCGAGTTTGTTAGGATGCATTAGTGAGTCTGGACTTCGACCGTGTTTTCTTTAAAAATGATTGCTTAACATTTTTGTTGGAAACTATATATTTTTTATGTGATATATTAATCTCTTAACGTGTTTGATATTATGTGATAGATGTCTACCTCTAGAACAAGTCCCATTGACTCACCTAATAATAATGAAGAGTCAAATGTAAATTGGAATGATTCGTGGACTGATTCACAAGTTCCCGAAGAGGAACCGGAAGAAGAGTCGGAACCGGAAGAAGAATCGGAACCGGAAGAAGAAATAGAACCGGTGGGGGAAATATTAAAACGGTTAAGTAAAAGAGAATCCTCAACCAACCGACCAAGGTTAATTATGGTCAATGGTGTTTCCACCAAGGAAGCAAAATATTGGGAGGATTACCAATTCTCCGATGAATCGGATTCTGACGAGAATTCCGATGATGTTATAGAAATTACCCCAACTGAATTTAAAAATGCAAAAGAAAATAATAAGGGAAAGGGCATAAAAATAGAGAAATCTAATTCCAACCCCGATGAACTTTATATGTATCGTCAACCCCCGAAGTCCTTAAGTTGTAACAATGACCCGGGAACCTCTAAACCACCAGGTTTTTCTAAACCAATGTGGACAACGACGGCTCGTATTAGGGGAACATCATATATCCCTAGAAACTTGGCAAAACGAACCAAAACCGAACAAGAAGAAACGAGCGAGTCGGAATAAGATAGTTATATTCGTGTGGTGTAATATATGTAATATAGTGTGCTTATGCTTTATGATATATGTAAAAATTGCTTGTATTAATAAGTATTTTTTTTATGAATCTAACTCTTGTCTATTTTACAGTATAAAAACACAAAATGGATAGACAACCCAATATTTTAAGAGACCTACCCGGAGACATGATTGATGAAATCTTGTCTAGAGTCGGTCAGAATTCCTCGGCACAACTATTTAAGGCGAGATCAGTTTGTAAGACATTCGAAGAACGTTCCAAGAATGCCTTGGTTTATAAAAGGCTTTCGTTCGGAAGATGGGGGATATCACATTGGGAAATCCATAAGTTACGATGTGTTTACTTTGACGCATATATTGCGGGGAACCCAAATGCTATTTTACGCAACGGGTTAAGAAATTATTTTGACTCAGTATATCCGAATATAGGACTTCGTGATTTAGAAAAAGCGGCTAACATGCAACATAAAGAAGCATGTTATGCTTACGGGTTAGTAATGTTCGCTTCTCACCAAAGTGAGAACAAGAACATCGGGCTACAACTATTAAACAAAACGTTCCCACAAGTAACGGAGTCGGTAATTGGGATAAGAAATGAGGTTTTTAGGTTATTACGAGACTGTTGGTCATTACGTAACCCTCGTCCCTTTGACGACGTTACAACACGCTGTCTTATCAACGGCTATAACGGTTATGTTCCACAAGACCAAGGATGGGAAGTAGTCCTAGTAAAACCAGAATGCATGACTTGTTTCTGGACATATGAATTACGTGTCTTTATTGCCTTTGCTGAACGACTTGTGTACTAGCTAGAATTATCTTCACAACTATCTTGTATCAAAGTTATCGTGTGCTATATTTCATGCTTTATGTAAAATAAGCGGTATTGTAAGTTTGTAAAATATTGTATAAAAGTTTGAACGTGAAATATTATTACAATAAGTTTTTCATATAGAATTGTAGTAGTTGAATTGTATATTAGCTACTAAGTATGAACTTAACGGGTAGGTACTACCCGAATTTAAAATTATAAAATGCTAATATGAAGAAAAAGCTTTTATAAATGAGTTCATATTATGCTACGAAATACTATTAACTACTCTTAATATTCTGTATGATTAACTTGTTCCATTTGACTATTTTGAAGGAAATGGCACCGACTACTCGACACACCGTGAATATGAATGAAGAGGAATTCCGTACTTTTCTAGCTTCAAACATAGCTGCGGTACAGGCTGCGCTACATACCAACTATAACCTTGGATCTGGCAGTACAGGAAATCGTGTAGGATGCACCTACAAAGAATTCACTGCCTGCAAACCTTTGGAATTTGATGGAACCGAAGGACCGATCGGATTGAAACGGTGGACCGAGAAGGTCGAATCGGTGTTTGCCATAAGTAAGTGTACTGAAGAGGACAAAGTGAAGTACGCTACGCATACCTTCACAGGTTCTGCGTTAACATGGTGGAATACCTATCTAGAGCAAGTGGGACAAGATGATGCGTACGCACTACCGTGGTCAGCATTCAAGCACTTGATGAACGAGAAGTACCGTCCCAGAACCGAGGTCAATAAGCCCAAGACAGAACTTAGAGGGTTACGAACCCAAGGATTTGATATTACCACGTATGAAAGACGATTCACAGAATTGTGCCTATTGTGTCCGGGAGCATTCGAAGATGAGGAAGAGAAGATCGACGCGTTTGTGAAAGGATTACCGGAAAGAATCCAAGAAGATATAAGTTCACACGAGCCCGCCTCCATACAACAGGCATGTAGAATGGCTCACAAACAAGTGAACCAGATTGAAGAAAGAATTAAAGAACAGACTGCTGAAGAGGTCAATGTGAAGCAAGTCAAAAGAAAGTGGGAGGAAAACGGTGATAAGAATCACCAATACAACAACAACAGCAATTACAACAATAATCGCAACAATTATCCCAACAATCGCAACATCAATCGCAACTACAACAAACGGCCCAACAACAACAACAACAACAACAACAACAACAACAACAACAACAACAACAACAGCAACTACAACAATCATCCCAACAACAATAATAACCACAACAACAACAACAATCAGAAGCAGCTATGCCAAAGGTGTGAAAAGTATCACTCGGGGTTCTGCACCAAATTTTGCAACAAGTGTAAAAGAAATGGTCATAGCGCGGCGAAGTGTGAGGTCTACGGACCAGGGGTTAATAGAACGAAAGGAACAAATGGTGTCGGAACGAGTAATGGCGGAGCAAGTAGTGTCGGAGCAAGTTATGCCAATGTAGTTTGTTATAAATGTGGAAAACCGGGCCACATTATTAGAAATTGCCCGAACCAGGAGAACACGAATGGACAAGGCCGCGGAAGAGTTTTCAATATTAATGCGGCAGAGGCACAGGAAGACCCGGAGCTTGTTACGGGTACGTTTCTTATTGACAATAAATCTGCTTACGTTTTATTTGATTCGGGTGCGGATAGAAGCTATATGAGTAGAGATTTTTGTGCTAAATTAAGTTGTCCATTGACGCCTTTGGATAGTAAATTTTTACTCGAATTAGCAAATGGTAAATTAATTTCAGCAGATAATATATGTCAGAATCGAGAAATTAAACTGGTTAGCGAAACATTTAAGATTGATTTGATACCAGTAGAGTTAGGGAGTTTTGATGTGATAATCGGTATGGACTGGTTGAAAGAAGTGAAAGCAGAGATCGTTTGTTACAAAAATGCAATTCGCATTATAAGAGAAAAAGGAAAACCCTTAATGGTGTACGGAGAAAAGGGCAACACGAAGCTACATCTTATTAGTAATTTGAAGGCACAAAAACTAATAAGAAAAGGTTGCTATGCTATTCTAGCACACGTCGAGAAAGTACAAACTGAAGAAAAGAGCATCAATGATGTTCCCATTGTAAAAGAATTTCCCGATGTATTTCCGAAAGAATTATCGGGATTACCCCCACATCGATCCGTTGAATTTCAAATAGATCTTGTACCAGGAGCTGCACCAATAGCTCGTGCTCCTTACAGACTCGCACCCAGCGAGATGAAAGAACTGCAAAGCCAATTACAAGAACTTTTAGAGCGTGGTTTCATTCGACCAAGCACATCACCGTGGGGAGCTCCTGTTTTGTTTGTCAAGAAGAAAGATGGTACATTCAGGTTGTGTATCGACTACCGAGAGTTGAACAAACTTACCATCAAGAACAGCTACCCACTACCGAGAATCGACGACTTATTTGATCAGCTACAAGGCTCGTCTGTTTATTCAAAGATTGACTTACGTTCCGGGTATCATCAAATGCGGGTGAAAGAAGATGATATTCCAAAGACTGCTTTCAGAACACGTTACGGTCATTACGAGTTTATGGTCATGCCGTTTGGTTTAACTAATGCACCAGCTGTGTTCATGGACCTTATGAACCGAGTGTGTGGACCATACCTTGACAAGTTTGTCATTGTTTTCATTGATGACATACTTATTTACTCAAAGAATGACCAAGATGTAGTGACCCGAACTTTTCCATGTTTATATATATTAATTGAGATTGATATTTACATGATTAAATGTTTCCAACATGTTAAGCAATCAAACTTGTTAAGACTTGATTAATTGAAATATGTTTTATATAGACAATTAACCACCCAAGTTGACCGGTGATTCACGAACGTTAAAACTTGTAAAAACTATATGATGACATATATATGGATATATATATAGTTAACATGATACTATGATAAGTAAACATATCATTAAGTATATTAACAATGAACTACATATGTAAAAACAAGACTACTAACTTAATGATTTTTAAACGAGACATATATGTAACGATTATCGTTGTAAAGACATTTAATGTATATATATCATATTAAGAGATATTCATACATGATAATATCATGATAATATAATAATTTAAAATCTCATTTGATATTATAAACATTGGGTTAACAACATTTAACAAGATCGTTAACCTAAAGGTTTCAAAACAACACTTACATGTAACGACTAACGATGACTTAACGACTCAGTTAAAATGAATATACATGTAGTGTTTTAATATGTATTCATACACTTTTGAAAGACTTCAAGACACTTATCAAAATACTTCTACTTAACAAAAATACTTACAATTACATCCTCGTTCAGTTTCTTCAACAATTCTACTCGTATGCACCCGTATTCGTACTCGTACAATACACAGCTTTTAGATGTATGTACAATTGGTATATACACTCCAATGATCAGCTCTTAGCAGCCCATGTGAGTCACCTAACACATGTGGGGACCATCATTTGGCAACTAGCAAGAAATATCTCATAAAATTACAAAAATATGAGTAATCATTCATGACTTATTTACATGAAAACAAAATTACATATCCTTTATATCTAATCCATACACCAACGACCAAAAACACCTACAAACACTTTCATTCTTCAATTTTATTCATCTAATTGATCTCTCTCAAGTTCTATCTTCAAGTTCTAAGTGTTCTTCATAAATTCCAAAAGTTCTAGTTTCATAAAATCAAGAATACTTTCAAGTTTGCTAGCTCACTTCCAATCTTGTAAGGTGATCATCCAACCTCAAGAAATCTTTGTTTATTACAGTAGGTTATCATTCTAATACAAGGTAATAATCATATTCAAACTTTGGTTCAATTACTATAACTATAACAATCTTATTTCAAGTGATGATCTTACTTGAACTTATTTTCGTGTCATGATTCTGCTTCAAGAACTTCAAGCCATCCAAGGATCCATTGAAGCTAGATCCATTTTTCTCTTTTCTAGTAGGTTTATCCAAGGAACTTAAGGTAGTAATGATGTTCATAACATCATTCGATTCATACATATAAAGCTATCTTATTCGAAGGTTTAACCTTGTAATCACTAGAACATAGTTTAGTTAATTCTAAACTTGTTCGCAAATAAAAGTTAATCCTTCTAACTTGACTTTTAAAATCAACTAAACACATGTTCTATATCTATATGATATGCTAACTTAATGATTTAAAACCTAGAAACACGAAAAACACCGTAAAATCCGGATTTACGCCGTCGTAGTAACACCGCGGGCTGTTTTGGGTTAGTTAATTGAAAACTATGATAAACTTTGATTTAAAAGTTGTTATTCTGAGAAAAAGATTTTTATTATGAACATGAAACTATATCCAAAAATTATGGTTAAACTCAAAGTGGAAGTATGTTTTCTAAAATGGTCATCTAGACGTCGTTCTTTCGACTGAAATGACTACCTTTACAAAAACGACTTGTAACTTATTTTTCCGACTATAAACCTATACTTTTTCTGTTTAGATTCATAAAATAGAGTTCAATATGAAACCATATCAATTTGATTCACTCAAAACGGATTTAAAATGAAGAAGTTATGGGTAAAACAAGATTGGATAATTTTTCTCATTTTAGCTACGTGAAAATTGGTAACAAATCTATTCCAACCATAACTTAATCAACTTGTATTGTATATTATGTAATCTTGAGATACCATAGACACGTATACAATGTTTCGACCTATCATTTCGACACATCTATATATATTTCGGAACAACCGTAGACACTCTATATGTGAATGTTGGAGTTAGCTATACAGGGTTGAGGTTGATTCCAAAATATATATAGTTTGAGTTGTGATCAATACTGAGATACGTATACACTGGGTCGTGGATTGATTCAAGATAATATTTATCGATTTATTTCTGTACATCTAACTGTGGACAACTAGCTGTAGGTTACTAACGAGGACAGCTGACTTAATAAACTTAAAACATCAAAATATATTAAAAGTGTTGTAAATATATTTTGAACATACTTTGATATATATGTATATATTGTTATAGGTTCGTGAATCAACCAGTGGCCAAGTCTTACTTCCCGACGAAGTAAAAATCTTAGAAAGTGAGTTATAGCCCCACTTTTAAAATCTAATATTTTTGGGATGAGAATACATGCAGGTTTTATAAATGATTTACAAAATAGACACAAGTACGTGAAACTACATTCTATGGTTGAATTATCAAAATCGAATATGCCCCTTTTTATTAAGTCTGGTAATCTAAGAATTAGGGAACAGACACCCTAATTGACGCGAATCCTAAAGATAGATCTATTGGGCCTAACAAACCCCATCCAAAGTACCGGATGCTTTAGTACTTCGAAATTTATATCATATCCGAAGGGTGTCCCGGAATGATGGGGATATTCTTATATATGCATCTTGTTAATGTCGGTTACCAGGTGTTCACCATATGAATGATTTTTATCTCTATGTATGGGATGTGTATTGAAATATGAAATCTTGTGGTCTATTATTATGATTTGATATATATAGGTTAAACCTATAACTCACCAACATTTTTGTTGACGTTTTAAGCATGTTTATTCTCAGGTGATTATTAAGAGCTTCCGCTGTCGCATACTTAAATAAGGACGAGATTTGGAGTCCATGCTTGTATGATATTGTGTAAAAACTGCATTCAAGAAACTTATTTTGTTGTAACATATTTGTATTGTAAACCATTATGTAATGGTCGTGTGTAAACAGGATATTTTAGATTATCATTATTTGATAATCTACATAAAGCTTTTTAAAACCTTTATCTATGAAATAAAGGTTATGGTTTGTTTTAAAATGAATGCAGTCTTTGAAAAACGTCTCATATAGAGGTCAAAACCTCGCAACGAAATCAATTAATATGGAACGTTTTTAATCAATAAGAACGGGACATTTCAGTTGGTATCAGAGCGTTGGTCTTAGAGAACCAGAATTTTGCATTAGTGTGTCTTATCGAGTTTGTTAGGATGCATTAGTGAGTCTGGACTTCGACCGTGTTTACTTGAAAAATGATTGCTTAACAAATTTTGTTGGAAACTATATATTTTTAACATGTAAATATTATGTGATATATTAATCTCTTAACACGTTTGATATTATGTGATAGATGTCTACCTCTAGAACAAGTCCCATTGACTCACCTAATAATAATGAAGAGTTAAATGTAAATTGGAATGATTCGTGGACTGATTCACAAGTTCCCGAAGAGGAACCGGAAGAAGAGTCGGAACCGGAAGAAGAATCGGAACCGGAAGAAGAATCGGAACCGGATGAAGAAATAGAACCGGTGGGGGAAATAATAAAACGGTTAAGTAAAAGAAAATCCTCAACCAACCGACCAAGGTTAATTATGGTCAATGGTGTTTCCACCAAGGAAGCAAAATATTGGGAGGATTACCAATTCTCCGATGAATCGGATTCCGACGAGAATTCCGATGATGTTATAGAAATTACCCCAACTGAATTTAAAAAGGCAAAAGAAAATAATAAGGGAAAGGGCATAAAAATAGAGAAATCTAATTCCAACCCCGATGAACTTTATATGTATCGTCAACCCCCGAAGTCCTTAAGTTGTAACAATGACCCGGGAATCTCTAAACCACCAGGTTTTTCTAAACCAATGTGGATTACGACAGCTCGTATTAGGGGAACATCATATATCCCTAGAAACTTGGCAAAACGAACCAAAACCGAAGAAGAAGAAACAAGCGAGTCGGAATAAGATAGTTGTATTCGTGTGGTGTAATATATGTAATATAGTGTGCTTATGCTTTATGAAATATGTAAAAATTGCTTGTATTAATAAGTATTTTTTTTTATGAATCTAACTCTTGTCTATTTTACAGTATAAAAACACAAAATGGATAGACAACCCAATATTTTAAGAGACCTACCCGGAGACATGATTGATGAAATCTTGTCTAGAGTCGGTCAGAATTCTTCGGCACAACTATTTAAGGCGAGATCAGTTTGTAAGACATTCGAAGAACGTTCCAAGAATGCCTTGGTTTATAAAAGGCTTTCGTTCGAAAGATGGGGGATATCACATTGGGAAATCCATAAGTTACGATGTGTTTACTTTGACGCATATATTGCGGGGAACCCAAATGCTATTTTACGCAATGGGTTAAGAAATTATTTTGACTCAATATATCCGAATATTGGACTTCGTGATTTAGAAAAAGCGGCTAACATGCAACATAAAGAAGCATGTTATGCTTACGGATTAGTAATGTTCGCTTCTCACCAAAGTGAGAACAAGAACATCGAGCTACAACTATTAAACAAAACGTTCCCACAAGTGACGGAGTTGGTAATTGGGGTAAGAAATGAGGTTTTTAGATTGTTACGGGACTGTTGGACATTACGTAACCCTCGCCCCTTTGACGACGTTACAACACGATGTCTTATCAACGGCCATAACGGTTATGTTCCACAAGACCAAGGATGGGAAGTAATCCTAGTAAAACCAGAATGCATGACTTGTTTCTGGACGTATGAATTACGTGTCTTTATTGCCTTTGCTGAACGACTTGTGTACTAGCTAGAATTATCTTCACAACCATCTTGTATCAAATTTATTGTGTGCTATATTTCATGCTATATGTAAAATAAGCGGTACTGTAAGTTTGTAAAATATTGTGTAAAAGTTTGAACGCGAAATATTATTATAATCAGTTTTTCATATAGAATTGTAGTAGTTGAATTGTATATTAGCTACTAAGTATGAACTTAACGGGTAGGTACTACCCGAATTTAAACTTATAAAACGCTAATATGAAGAAAAAGCTTTTATAAATGAGTTCATATTATGCTACGAAATACTATTAACTACTCTTAATATTCTGTATGATTAACTTGTTCCATTTGACTATTTTGAAGGAAATGGCACCGACTACTCGACACACCGTGAATATGAATGAAGAGGAATTCCGTACTTTTCTAGCTTCAAACATAGCCGCAGTACAGGCTGCGCTACATACCAACAATAACCTTGAATCTAGCAGTACAGGAAATCGTGTAGGATGCACCTACAAAGAATTCACTGCCTGCAAACCTTTGGAATTCGATGGAACCGAAGGACCGATCGGATTGAAACGGTGGACCGAGAAGGTCGAATCGGTGTTTGCCATAAGTAAGTGTACTGAAGAGGACAAAGTGAAGTACGCTACGCATACCTTCACAGGTTCTGCGTTAACATGGTGGAATACCTATCTAGAGCAAGTGGGACAAGATGATGCGTACGTACTACCGTGGTCAGCATTCAAGCACTTGATGAACGAGAAGTACCGTCCCAGAACCGAGGTCAATAAGCTCAAGACAGAACTTAGAGGGTTACGAACCCAAGGATTTGATATTACCACGTACGAAAGACGATTCACAGAATTGTGCCTATTGTGTCCGGGAGCATTCGAAGATGAGGAAGAGAAGATCGACGCATTTGTGAAAGGATTACCGGAAAGAATCCAAGAAGATATAAGTTCACACGAGCCCGCCTCCATACAACAGGCATGTAGAATGGCTCACAAACTAGTGAACCAGATTGAAGAAAGAATTAAAGAACAGACTGCTGAAGAGGCCAATGTGAAGCAAGTCAAAAGAAAGTGGGAGGAAAACGGTGATAAGAATCACCAATACAACAACAACAGCAATTACAACAATAATCGCAACAATTATCCCAACAATCGCAACATCAATCGCAACTACAACAAACGGCCCAACAACAACAACAACAACAACAACAACAACAACAACAGCAACTACAACAATCATCCCAATAACAATAATAACCGCAACAACAACAACAATCAGAAGCAGCTATGCCAAAGGTGTGAAAAGTATCACTCGGGGTTCTGCACCAAATTTTGCAACAAGTGTAAAATAAATGGTCATAGCGCGGCGAAGTGTGAGGTCTACGGACCAGGGGTTAATAGAACGAAAGGAACAAATGGTGTCGGAACGAGTAATGGCGGAGCAAGTAGTGTCGGAGCAAGTTATGCCAATGTAGTTTGTTATAAATGTGGAAAATCGGGCCACATTATTAGAAATTGCCCGAACCATGAGAACACGAATGGACAAGGCCGCGGAAGAGTTTTCAATATTAATGCGGCAGAGGCACAAGAAGACCCGGAGCTTGTTACAGGTACGTTTCTTATTGACAATAAATCTGCTTACGTTTTATTTGATTCGGGTATGGATAGAAGCTATATGAGTAGAGATTTTTGTGCTAAATTAAGTTGTCCATTGACGCCTTTGGATAGTAAATTTTTACTCGAATTAGCAAATGGTAAATTAATTTCAGCAGATAATATATGTCGGAATCGAGAAATTAAACTGGTTAGCGAAACATTTAAGATTGATTTGATACCAGTAGAGTTAGGGAGTTTTGATGTGATAATCAGTATGGACTGGTTGAAAGAAGTGAAAGCAGAGATCGTTTGTTACAAAAATGCAATTCGCATTATACGAGAAAAAGGAAAACCCTTAATGGTGTACGGAGAAAAGGGCAACATGAAGCTACATCTTATTAGTAATTTGAAGGCACAAAAACTAATAACAAAAGGTTGCTATGCTGTTCTAGCACACGTCGAGAAAGTACAAACTGAAGAGAAGAGCATCAATGATGTTCCCATTGCAAAAGAATTTCCCGATGTATTTCCGAAAGAATTACCGGGATTACCCCCACATCGATCCGTTGAATTTCAAATAGATCTTGTACCAGGAGCTGCACCAATAGCTCGTGCTCCTTACAGACTCGCACCCAGCGAGATGAAAGAACTGCAAAGCCAATTACAAGAACTTTTAGAGCGTGGTTTCATTCGACCAAGCACATCACCGTGGGGAGCTCCTGTTTTGTTTGTCAAGAAGAAAGATGGTACATTCAGGTTGTGTATCGACTACCGAGAGTTGAACAAACTTACCATCAAGAACCGCTACCCACTACCGAGAATTGACGACTTATTTGATCAACTACAAAGCTCGTCTGTTTATTCAAAGATTGACTTACGTTCCGGGTATCATCAAATGCGGGTGAAAGAAGATGATATTCCAAAGACTGCTTTCAGAACACGTTACGGTCATTACGAGTTTATGGTCATGCCGTTTGGTTTAACTAATGCACCAACTGTGTTCATGGACCTTATGAACCGAGTGTATGGACCATACCTTGACAAGTTTGTCATTGTTTTCATTAATGACATACTTATTTACTCAAAGAATGACCAAGAACACGGTGAACATTTAAGAAAGGTGTTAGAAGTATTGAGGAAGGAAGAATTGTACGCTAAGTTTTCAAAGTGTGCATTTTGGTTGGAAGAAGTTCAATTCCTCGGTCACATAGTGAACAAAGAAGGTATTAAGGTGGATCCGGCAAAGATAGAAACTGTTGAAAAGTGGAAAACCCCGAAAACTCCGAAACACATACGCCAGTTTTTAGGACTAGCTGGTTACTATAGAAGGTTCATCCAAGACTTTTCCAGCATAGCAAAACCCTTGACTGCATTAACGCATAAAGGGAAGAAATTTGAATGGAATGATGAACAAGAGAAAGCGTTTCAGTTATTGAAGAAAAAGCTAACTACGGCACCTATATTGTCATTGCCTGAAGGGAATGATGATTTTGTGATTTATTGTGACGCATCAAAGCAAGGTCTCGGTTGTGTATTAATGCAACGAACGAAGGTGATTGCTTATGCATCTAGACAATTGAAGATTCACGAACAAAATTATACGACGCATGATTTGGAATTAGGCGCGGTTGTTTTTGCATTAAAGACTTGGAGGCACTACTTATATGGGGTCAAAAGTATTATATATACCGACCACAAAAGTCTTCAACACATATTTAATCAAAAACAACTGAATATGAGGCAGCGTAGATGGATTGAATTGTTGAATGATTACGATTTTGAGATTCGTTACCACCCGGGGAAGGCAAATGTGGTAGCCGATGCCTTGAGCAGGAAGGATAGAGAACCCATTCGAGTAAAATCTATGAATATAATGATTCATAATAACCTTACTACTCAAATAAAGGAGGCGCAACAAGGAGTTTTAAAAGAGGGAAATTTAAAGGATGAAATACCCAAAGGATCGGAGAAGCATCTTAATATTCGGGAAGACGGAACCCGGTATAGGGCTGAAAGGATTTGGGTACCAAAATTTAGAGATATGAGAGAAATGGTACTTAGAGAAGCTCATAAAACTAGATACTCAATACATCCTGGAACGGGGAAGATGTACAAGGATCTCAAGAAACATTTTTGGTGGCCGGGTATGAAAGCCGATGTTGCTAAATACGTAGGAGAATGTTTGACGTGTTCTAAGGTCAAAGCTGAGCATTAGAAACCATCAGGTCTACTTCAACAACCCGAAATCCCGGAATGGAAATGGGAAAACATTACCATGGATTTCATCACTAAATTGCCAAGGACTGCAAGTGGTTTTGATACTATTTAGGTAATAGTTGATCGTCTCACCAAATCAGCACACTTCCTGCCAATAAGAGAAGATGACAAGATGGAGAAGTTAGCACGACTGTATTTGAACGAAGTCGTCTCCAGACATGGAATACCAATCTCTATTATCTCTGATAGGGATGGCAGATTTATTTCAAGATTCTGGCAGACATTACAGCAAGCATTAGGAACTCGTCTAGACATGAGTACTGCCTATCATCCACAAACTGATGGGCAGAGCGAAAGGACGATACAAATGCTTGAAGACATGCTACGAGCATGTGTTATTGATTTCGGAAACAGTTGGGATCGACATCTACCGTTAGCAGAATTTTCCTACAACAACAGCTACCATTCAAGCATTGAGATGGCACCGTTTGAAGCACTTTATGGTAGAAAGTGCAGGTCTCCGATTTGTTGGAGTGAAGTGGGGGATAGACAGATTACGGGTCCGGAGATTATACAAGAAACTACCGAGAAGATCATCCAAATTCAACAACGGTTGAAAACCGCCCAAAGTCGACAAAAGAGCTACGCTGACATTAAAAGAAAAGATATAGAATTTGAAATTGAAGAGATGGTCATGCTTAAAGTTGCACCTTGGAAAGGCGTTGTTCGATTTGGTAAACGAGGGAAATTAAATCCAAGGTATATTGGACCATTCAAGATTATTGATCGTGTCGGACCAGTAACTTACCGACTAGAGTTACCTCAACAACTCGCGGCTGTACATAACACTTTCCACGTCTCGAATTTAAAGAAATGTTTTGCTAAAGAAGATCTCACTATTCCGTTAGATGAAATCCAAATCAACGAAAAACTTCAATTCATCGAAGAACCCGTCGAAATAATGGATCGTGAGGTTAAAAGACTTAAGCAAAACAAGATACCAATTGTTAAGGTTCGATGGAATGCTCGTAGAGGACCCGAGTTCACCTGGGAGCATGAAGATCAGATGAAGAAGAAATACCCGCATCTATTTCCAGAAGATTCGTCAACACCTTCAACAGCTTAAAATTTCGGGACGAAATTTATTTAACAGGTAGGTACTGTAGTGACCCGAACTTTTCCATGTTTATATATATTAATTGAGATTGATATTTACATGATTAAATGTTTCCAACATGTTAAGCAATCAAACTTGTTAAGACTTGATTAATTGAAATATGTTTTATATAGACAATTAACCACCCAAGTTGACCGGTGATTCACGAACGTTAAAACTTGTAAAAACTATATGATGACATATATATGGATATATATATAGTTAACATGATACTATGATAAGTAAACATATCATTAAGTATATTAACAATGAACTACATATGTAAAAACAAGACTACTAACTTAATGATTTTTAAACGAGACATATATGTAACGATTATCGTTGTAAAGACATTTAATGTATATATATATCATATTAAGAGATATTCATACATGATAATATCATGATAATATAATAATTTAAAATCTCATTTGATATTATAAACATTGGGTTAACAACATTTAACAAGATCGTTAACCTAAAGGTTTCAAAACAACACTTACATGTAACGACTAACGATGACTTAACGACTCAGTTAAAATGAATATACATGTAGTGTTTTAATATGTATTCATACACTTTTGAAAGACTTCAAGACACTTATCAAAATACTTCTACTTAACAAAAATACTTACAATTACATCCTCGTTCAGTTTCATCAACAATTCTACTCGTATGCACCCGTATTCGTACTCGTACAATACACAGCTTTTAGATGTATGTACAATTGGTATATACACTCCAATGATCAGCTCTTAGCAGCCCATGTGAGTCACCTAACACATGTGGGAACCATCATTTGGCAACTAGCAAGAAATATCTCATAAAATTACAAAAATATGAGTAATCATTCATGACTTATTTACATGAAAACAAAATTACATATCCTTTATATCTAATCCATACACCAACGACCAAAAACACCTACAAACACTTTCATTATTCAATTTTATTCATCTAATTGATCTCTCTCAAGTTCTATCTTCAAGTTCTAAGTGTTCTTCATAAATTCCAAAAGTTCTAGTTTCATAAAATCAAGAATACTTTCAAGTTTGCTAGCTCACTTCCAATCTTGTAAGGTGATCATCCAACCTCAAGAAATCTTTGTTTATTACAGTAGGTTATCATTCTAATACAAGGTAATAATCATATTCAAACTTTGGTTCAATTACTATAACTATAACAATCTTATTTCAAGTGATGATCTTACTTGAACTTATTTTCGTGTCATGATTCTGCTTCAAGAACTTCAAGCCATCCAAGGATCCATTGAAGCTAGATCCATTTTTCTCTTTTCTAGTAGGTTTATCCAAGGAACTTAAGGTAGTAATGATGTTCATAACATCATTCGATTCATACATATAAAGCTATCTTATTCGAAGGTTTAACCTTGTAATCACTAGAACATAGTTTAGTTAATTCTAAACTTGTTCGCAAATAAAAGTTAATCCTTCTAACTTGACTTTTAAAATCAACTAAACACATGTTCTATATCTATATGATATGCTAACTTAATGATTTAAAACCTAGAAACACGAAAAACACCGTAAAATCCGGATTTACGCCGTCGTAGTAACACCGCGGGCTGTTTTGGGTTAGTTAATTGAAAACTATGATAAACTTTGATTTAAAAGTTGTTATTCTGAGAAAAAGATTTTTATTATGAACATGAAACTATATCCAAAAATTATGGTTAAACTCAAAGTGGAAGTATGTTTTCTAAAATGGTCATCTAGACGTCGTTCTTTCGACTGAAATGACTACCTTTACAAAAACGACTTGTAACTTATTTTTCCGACTATAAACCTATACTTTTTCTGTTTAGATTCATAAAATAGAGTTCAATATGAAACCATAGCAATTTGATTCACTCAAAACGGATTTAAAATGAAGAAGTTATGGGTAAAACAAGATTGGATAATTTTTCTCATTTTAGCTACGTGAAAATTGGTAACAAATCTATTCCAACCATAACTTAATCAACTTGTATTGTATATTATGTAATCTTGAGATACCATAGACACGTATACAATGTTTCGACCTATCATTTCGACACATCTATATATATTTCGGAACAACCGTAGACACTCTATATGTGAATGTTGGAGTTAGCTATACAGGGTTGAGGTTGATTCCAAAATATATATAGTTTGAGTTGTGATCAATACTGAGATACGTATACACTGGGTCGTGGATTGATTCAAGATAATATTTATCGATTTATTTCTGTACATCTAACTGTGGACAACTAGCTGTAGGTTACTAACGAGGACAGCTGACTTAATAAACTTAAAACATCAAAATATATTAAAAGTGTTGTAAATATATTTTGAACATACTTTGATATATATGTATATATTGTTATAGGTTCGTGAATCAACCAGTGGCCAAGTCTTACTTCCCGACGAAGTAAAAATATGTGAAAGTGAGTTATAGCCCCACTTTTAAAATCTAATATTTTTGGGATGAGAATACATGCAGGTTTTATAAATGATTTACAAAATAGACACAAGTACGTGAAACTACATTCTATGGTTGAATTATCAAAATCGAATATGCCCCTTTTTATTAAGTCTGGTAATCTAAGAATTAGGGAACAGACACCCTAATTGACGCGAATCCTAAAGATAGATCTATTGGGCCTAACAAACCCCATCCAAAGTACCGGATGCTTTAGTACTTCGAAATTTATATCATATCCGAAGGGTGTCCCGGAATGATGGGGATATTCTTATATATGCATCTTGTTAATGTCGGTTACCAGGTGTTCACCATATGAATGATTTTTATCTCTATGTATGGGATGTGTATTGAAATATGAAATCTTGTGGTCTATTATTATGATTTGATATATATAGGTTAAACCTATAACTCACCAACATTTTTGTTGACGTTTTAAGCATGTTTATTCTCAGGTGATTATTAAGAGCTTCCGCTGTCGCATACTTAAATAAGGACGAGATTTGGAGTCCATGCTTGTATGATATTGTGTAAAAACTGCATTCAAGAAACTTATTTTGTTGTAACATATTTGTATTGTAAACCATTATGTAATGGTCGTGTGTAAACAGGATATTTTAGATTATCATTATTTGATAATCTACATAAAGCTTTTTAAAACCTTTATCTATGAAATAAAGGTTATGGTTTGTTTTAAAATGAATGCAGTCTTTGAAAAACGTCTCATATAGAGGTCAAAACCTCGCAACGAAATCAATTAATATGGAACGTTTTTAATCAATAAGAACGGGACATTTCACAAGAACACGGTGAACATTTGAGAAAGGTGTTAGAAGTATTGAGGAAGGAAGAATTATACGCTAAGTTTTCAAAGTGTGCATTTTGGTTGGAAGAAGTTCAATTCCTCGGTCACATAGTGAACAAAGAAGGTATTAAGGTGGATCCGGCAAAGATAGAAACTGTTGAAAAGTGGGAAACCCCGAAAACTCCGAAACACATACGCCAGTTTTTAGGACTAGCTGGTTACTACAGAAGGTTCATCCAAGACTTTTCCAGAATAGCAAAACCCTTGACTGCATTAACGCATAAAGGGAAGAAATTTGAATGGAATGATGAACAAGAGAAAGCGTTTCAGTTATTGAAGAAAAAGCTAACTACGGCACCTATATTGTCATTGCCTGAAGGTAATGATGATTTTGTGATTTATTGTGACGCATCAAAGCAAGGTCTCGGTTGTGTATTAATGCAACGAATGAAGGTGATTGCTTATGCGTCTAGACAATTGAAGATTCATGAACAAAATTATACGACGCATGATTTGGAATTAGGCGCAGTTGTTTTTGCATTAAAGACTTGGAGGCACTACTTATATGGGGTCAAAAGTATTATATATACCGACCACAAAAGTCTTCAACACATATTTAATCAGAAACAACTAAATATGAGGCAGCGTAGGTGGATTGAATTATTGAATGATTACGACTTTGAGATTCGTTACCACCCGGGGAAGGCAAATGTGGTAGCCGATGCCTTGAGCAGGAAGGACAGAGAACCCATTCGAGTAAAATCTATCAATATAATGATTCATAATAACCTTACTACTCAAATAAAGGAGGCGCAACAAGGAGTTTTAAAAGAGGGAAATTTAAAGGATGAAATACCCAAAGGATCGGAGAAGCATTTTAACATTCAGGAAGACGGAACCCGGTATAGGGCTGAAAGGATTTGGGTACCAAAATTTGGAGATAGGAGAGAAATGGTACTTAGAGAAGCTCATAAAACCAGATACTCAATACATCCTGGAACGGGGAAGATGTACAAGGATCTCAAGAAACATTTTTGGTGGCCGGGTATGAAAGCCGATGTTGCTAAATACGTAGGAGAATGTTTGACGTGTTCTAAGGTCAAAGCTGAGCATCAGAAACCATCAGGTCTACTTCAACAACCCGAAATCCCGGAATGGAAATGGGAAAACATTACCATGGATTTCATCACTAAATTGCCAAGGACTGCAAGTGGTTTTGATACTATTTGGGTAATAGTTGATCGTCTCACCAAATCAGCACACTTCCTGCCAATAAGAGAAGATGACAAGATGGAGAAGTTAGCACGACTGTATTTGAAGGAAGTCGTCTCCAGACATGGAATACCAATCTCTATTATCTCTGATAGGGATGGCAGATTTATTTCAAGATTCTGGCAGACATTACAGCAAGCATTAGGAACTCGTCTAGACATGAGTACTGCCTATCATCCACAAACTGATGGGCAGAGCGAAAGGACGATACAAACGCTTGAAGACATGCTACGAGCATGTGTTATTGATTTCGGAAACAGTTGGGATCGACATCTACCATTAGCAGAATTTTCCTACAACAACAGCTACCATTCAAGCATTGAGATGGCGCCGTTTGAAGCACTTTATGGTAGAAAGTGTAGGTCTCCGATTTGTTGGAGTGAAGTGGGGGATAGACAGATTACGGGTCCGGAGATTATACAAGAAACTACCGAGAAGATCATCCAAATTCAACAACGGTTGAAAACCGCCCAAAGTCGACAAAAGAGCTACGCTGACATTAAAAGAAAAGATATAGAATTTGAAATTGGAGAGATGGTCATGCTTAAAGTTGCACCTTGGAAAGGCGTTGTTCGATTTGGTAAACGAGGAAAATTAAATCCAAGGTATATTGGACCATTCAAGATTATTGATCGTGTCGGACCAGTAGCTTACCGACTTGAATTACCTCAACAACTCGCGGCTGTACATAACACTTTCCACGTCTCGAATTTGAAGAAATGTTTTGCTAAAGAAGATCTCACTATTCCGTTAGATGAAATCCAAATCAACGAAAAACTTCAATTCATCGAAGAACCCGTCGAAATAATGGATCGTGAGGTTAAAAGACTTAAGCAAAACAAGATACCAATTGTTAAGGTTCGATGGAATGCTCGTAGAGGACCCGAGTTCACCTGGGAGCGTGAAGATTAGATGAAGAAGAAATACCCGCATTATTTCCAGAAGATTCGTCAACACCTTCAACAGCTTAAAATTTCGGGACGAAATTTATTTAACGGGTAGGTACTGTAGTGACTCGAACTTTTCCATGTTTATATATATTAATTGAGATTTATATTTACATGATTAAATGTTTCCAACATGTTAAGCAATCAAACTTGTTAAGACTTGATTAATTGAAATATGTTTCATATAGACAATTGACCACCCACGTTGGCCGGCGATTCACGAACGTTAAAACTTGTAAAAACGACATGACGATATATATATGGATATACATATGGTTAACATGAGATTATGATAAGTAAGTATCTCCATAAGTATATTAACAATGAGTTATATACATATAAACAAGACTACTAACTTAAGGATTTCGAAACGAGACATATATGTAACGATTATCGTTGTAACGACAGTTAAATGTATATATATCATATTAAGATATATTAATATATCATAATATCATGATAATATAATAATTTAACATCTAATTAGATATAATAAACAATGGGTTAACAACATTAATTGAGATCGTTAACTTAAAGGTTTCAAAACAACACTTACATGTAACGACTAACGATGACTTAACGACTCAGTTAAAATGTATATACATGTAGTGTATTTAGATGTATTAAAATACTTTTGGAAGACTTCAAAACATATATCAAAACACTCATACTTAACGAAAATAGTTACAGTTACTTTCCCATTCTTTTCTTTCATCAAGAATTCTAGTCGTATTTTTACCCGTATTATACACAGCTTCAAAACGTACTTACTATGGGTATATACCAATAGGAACTAGCATGGGATTCCACTCTTGATTATGTCATGTATGACTAATCAATTTTAACTTCTACCATGAGCTAGTCAACTAACTAGAACTCCTTTTAACCCCACTCACCACTCACCAATTACCACTCATCATTCACTCCATTTCACTTCCAATTCTCTTTCTAATTCTCTCTCAACACACCCACACTATTATGAATGTATTTTTCCAGTAGTTAATCATCATGTTCATCAAAAATCACTTCAAGAATCAAGCTATAATCATCATAGGATGAACACTTCAAGAACACTTCAAAAATCCCTTCAAGTTTACTAATTTACTTCCAAGCTTTCTAATCCATTCCAAGTAATCATCTAAGATCAAGAAACCTTTGTTATATACAGTAGGTTATCTTTCTTATTCAAGGTAATATTCATATTCAAACTTTGATTCAATTTCTATAACTATAAACTATCTTAATTCGAGTAAAAATCTTACTTGAACTTGTTTTTGTGTCATGATCCTACTTCAAGAACTTTCAAGCCATCCAAGATCCTTTGAAGCTAGATCATTTATTGTCACTTCCAGTAGGTTTACCTACTAAAATTGAGGTAGTAATGATGTTCATAACATCATTCGATTCATATATATAAAACTATCTTATTCGAAGGTTTAAACTCGTAATCACTAGAACATAGTTTAGTTAATTCTAAACTTGTTCGCAAACAAAAGTTAATCCTTCTAACTTGACTTTTAAAATCAACTAAACACATGTTCTATATCTATATGATATGCTAACTTAATGATTTAAAACCTGGAAACACGAAAAACACCGTAAAACCGGATTTACGCCGTCGTAGTAACACCGCGGGCTGTTTTGGGTTAGTTAATTAAAAACTATGATAAAATTTGATTTAAAAGTTGTTATTCTGAGAAAATGATTTTTATTATGAATATGAAACTATATCCAAAAATTATGGTTAAACTCAAAGTGGAAGTATGTTTTCTAAAATGGTCATCTAGACGTCGTTCTTTCGACTGAAATGACTACCTTTACAAAAACGACTTGTAACTTATTTTTCCGACTATAAACCAATACTTTTTCTGTTTAGATTCATAAAATAGAGTTCAATATGAAACCATAGCAATTTGATTCACTCAAAACGGATTTAAAATGAAGAAGTTATGGGTAAAACAAGATTGGATAATTTTTCTCATTTTAGCTACGTGAAAAGTGGTAACAAATCTATTCCAACCATAACTTAATCAACTTGTATTGTATATTATGTAATCTTGAGATACCATAGACACGTATACAATGTTTCGACCTATCATGTCGACACATCTATATATATTTCGGAACAACCATAGACACTCTATATGTGAATGTTGGAGTTAGCTATACAGGGTTGAGGTTGATTCCAAAATATATATAGTTTGAGTTGTGATCAATACTGAGATATGTATACACTGGGTCGTAGATTGATTCAAGATAATATTTATCGATTTATTTCTGTACATCTAACTGTGGACAACTAGTTGTAGGTTACTAACGAGGACAGCTGACTTAATAAACTTAAAACATCAAAATATATTAAAAGTGTTGTAAATATATTTTGAACATACTTTGATATATATGTATATATTGTTATAGGTTCGTGAATCAACCAGTGGCCAAGTCTTACTTCTCGACGAAGTAAAAATCTGTGAAAGTGAGTTATAGTCCCACTTTTAAAATCTAATATTTTTGGGATGAGAATACATGCAGGTTTTATAAATGATTTACAAAATAGACACAAGTACGTGAAACTACATTCTATGGTTGAATTATCGAAATCGAATATGCCCCTTTTTATTAAGTCTGGTAATCTAAGAATTAGGGAACAGACACCCTAATTGACGCGAATCCTAAAGATAGATCTATTGGGCCTAACAAACCCCATCCAAAGTACCGGATGCTTTAGTACTTCAAAATTTATATCATATCCGAAGGGTGTCCCGGAATGATGGGGATATTCTTATATATGCATCTTGTTAATGTCGGTTACCAGGTGTTCACCATAAGAATGATTTTTATCTCTATGTATGGGATGTGTATTGAAATATGAAATCTTGTGGTCTATTATTATGATTTGATATATATAGGTTAAACCTATAACTCACCAACATTTTTGTTGACATTTTAAGCATGTTTATTCTCAGGTGATTATTAAGAGCTTCCGCTGTCGCATACTTAAATAAGGACGAGATTTGGAGTCCATGCTTGTATGATATTGTGTAAAAACTGCATTCAAGAAACTTATTTTGTTGTAACATATTTGTATTGTAAACCATTATGTAATGGTCGTGTGTAAACAGGATATTTTAGATTATCATTATTTGATAATCTACGTAAAGCTTTTTAAACCTTTATTGATGAAATAAAGGTTATGGTTTGTTTTAAAATGAATGCAGTCTTTGAAAAACGTCTCATATAGAGGTCAAAACCTCGCAACGAAATCAATTAATATGGAACGTTTTTAATCAATAAGAACGGGACATTTCAACAACAATAATCGCAACAATTATCCCAACAATCGCAACATCAATCGCAACTACAACAAACGGCCCAACAACAACAACAACAACAACAACAACAATAACAACAGCAACTACAACAATCATCCCAACAACAATAATAACCGCAACAACAACAACAATCAGAAGCAGCTATGCCAAAGGTGTGAAAAGTATCACTCGGGGTTCTGCACCAAATTTTGCAACAAGTGTAAAAGAAATGGTCATAGCACGGCAAAGTGTGAGTT
Source organism: Rutidosis leptorrhynchoides (assembly GCF_046630445.1). Taxonomy (NCBI): domain Eukaryota; kingdom Viridiplantae; phylum Streptophyta; class Magnoliopsida; order Asterales; family Asteraceae; genus Rutidosis; species Rutidosis leptorrhynchoides. The sequence goes on from NC_092334.1 coordinate 570,638,725, forward strand.
CTACGGACCAGGGGTTAATAGAACGAAAGGAACAAATGGTGTCAGAACGAGTAATGGCGGAGCAAGTAGTGTCGGAGCAAGTTATGCCAATGTAGTTTGTTATAAATGTGGAATACCGGGCCACATTATTAGAAATTGCCCGAACCAGGAGAACACGAATGGACAAGGCCGCGAAAGAGTTTTCAATATTAATGCGGTAGAGGCACAGGAAGACTCGGAGCTTGTTACGGGTACGTTTCTTATTGACAATAAATCTGCTTACGTTTTATTTGATTCGGGTGCGGATAGAAGCTATATGAGTAGAGATTTTTGTGCTAAATTAAGTTGTCCATTGACGCCTTTGGATAGTAAATTTTTACTCGAATTAGCAAATGGTAAATTAATTTCAGCAGATAATATATGTCGGAATCGAGAAATTAAACTAGTTAGCGAAACATTTAAGATTGATTTGATACCAGTAGAGTTAGGGAGTTTTGATGTGATAATCGGTATGGACTGGTTGAAAGAAGTGAAAGTAGAGATCGTTTGTTACAAAAATGCAATTCGCATTATACGAGAAAAAGGAAAACCCTTAATGGTGTATGGAGAAAAGGGCAACACGAAGCTACATCTTATTAGTAATTTGAAGGCACAAAAACTAATAAGAAAAGGTTGCTATGCTATTCTAGCACACGTCGAGAAAGTACAAAGTGAAGAAAAGAGCATCAATGATGTTCCCATTGCAAAAGAATTTCCCGATGTATTTCCAAAAGAATTACCGGGATTACCCCCACATCGATCCATTGAATTTCAAATAGATCTTGTACCAGAGCTGCACCAATAGCTCGTGCTCCTTACAGACTCGCACCCAGCGAGATGAAAGAACTGCAAAGTCAATTACAAGAACTTTTAGAGCGTGGTTTCATTCGACCAAGCACATCACCGTGGGGAGCTCCTGTTTTGTTTGTCAAGAAGAAAGATGGTACATTCAGGTTGTGTATCGACTACCGAGAGTTGAACAAACTTACCATCAAGAACCGCTACCCACTATCTAGAATCGACGACTTATTTGATCAGCTACAAGGCTCGTCTGTTTATTCAAAGATTGACTTACGTTCCGGGTATCATCAAATGCGGGTGAAAGAAGATGATATTCCAAAGACTGCTTTCAGAACACGTTACGGTCATTACGAGTTTATGGTCATGCCGTTTGGTTTAACTAATGCACCAGCTGTGTTCATAGACCTTATGAACCGAGTGTGTGGACCATACCTTGACAAGTTTGTCATTGTTTTCATTGATGACATACTTATTTACTCAAAGAATGACCAAGAACACGGTGAACATTTGAGAAAGGTGTTAGAAGTATTGAGGAAGGAAGAATTGTACGCTAAGTTTTCAAAGTGTGCATTTTGGTTGGAAGAAGTTCAATTCCTCGGTCACATAGTGAACAAAGAAGGTATTAAGGTGGATCCAGCAAAGATAGAAACTGTTGAAAAGTGGGAAACCCCAAAAACTCCGAAACACATACGCCAGTTTTTAGGACTAGCTGGTTACTACAGAAGGTTCATCCAAGACTTTTCCAGAATAGCAAAACCCTTGACTGCATTAACGCATAAAGGGAAGAAATTTGAATGGAATGATGAACAAGAGAAAGCGTTTCAGTTATTGAAGAAAAAGCTAACTACGGCACCTATATTGTCATTGCCTGAAGGGAATGATGATTTTGTGATTTATTGTGACGCATCAAAGCAAGGTCTCGGTTGTGTATTAATGCAACGAACGAAGGTGATTGCTTATGCGTCTAGACAATTGAAGATTCACGAACAAAATTATACGACGCATGATTTGGAATTAGGCGCGGTTGTTTTTGCATTAAAGACTTGGAGGCACTACTTATATGGGGTCAAAAGTATTATATATACCGACCACAAAAGTCTTCAACACATATTTAATCAGAAACAACTGAATATGAGGCAGCGTAGGTGGATTGAATTGTTGAATGATTATGACTTTGAGATTCGTTACCACCCGGGGAAGGCAAATGTGGTAGCCGATGCCTTGAGCAGGAAGGACAGAGAACTCATTCGAGTAAAATCTATGAATATAATGATTCATAATAACCTTACTACTCAAATAAAGGAGGCGCAACAAGGAGTTTTAAAAGAGGGAAATTTAAAGGATGAAATACCCAAAGGATCGGAGAAGCATCTTAATATTCGGGAAGACGGAACCCGGTATAGGGCTGAAAGGATTTGGGTACCAAAATTTGGAGATATGAGAGAAATGGTACTTAGAGAAGCTCATAAAACCAGATACTCAATACATCCTGGAACGGGGAAGATGTACAAGGATCTCAAGAAACATTTTTGGTGGCCGGGTATGAAAGCCGATGTTGGTAAATACGTAGGAGAATGTTTGACGTGTTCTAAGGTCAAAGCTGAGCATCAGAAACCATCAGGTCTACTTCAACAACCTGAAATCCCAGAATGGAAATGGGAAAACATTACCATGGATTTCATCACTAAATTGCCAAGGACTGCAAGTGGTTTTGATACTATTTGGGTAATAGTTGATCGTCTCACCAAATCAGCACACTTCCTGCCAATAAGAGAAGATGACAAGATGGAGAAGTTAGCACGACTGTATTTGAAGGAAGTCGTCTCCAGACATGGAATACCAATCTCTATCATCTCTGATAGGGATGGCAGATTTATTTCAAGATTCTGGCAGACATTACAGCAAGCATTAGGAACTCGTCTAGACATGAGTACTGCCTATCATCCACAAACTGATGGGCAGAGCAAAAGGACGATACAAATGCTTGAAGACATGCTACGAGCATGTGTTATTGATTTCGGAAACAGTTGGGATTGACATCTACCGTTAGCAGAATTTTCCTACAACAACAGCTACCATTCAAGCATTGAGATGGTGCCATTTGAAGCACTTTATGGTAGAAAGTGCAGGTCTCCGATTTGTTGGAGTGAAGTGGGGGATAGACAGATTACGGGTCCGGAGATTATACAAGAAACTACCGAGAAGATCATCCAAATTCAACAACGGTTGAAAACCGCCCAAAGTCGACAAAAGAGCTACGCTGACATTAAAAGAAAAGATACAGAATTTGAAATTGGAGAGATGGTCATGCTTAAAGTTGCACCTTGGAAGGGCGTTGTTCGATTTGGTAAACGAGGGAAATTAAATCCAAGGTATATTGGACCATTCAAGATTATTGATCGTGTCGGACCAGTAGCTTACCGACTTGAGTTACCTCAACAACTCGCGGCTGTACATAACACTTTCCATGTCTCGAATTTGAAGAAATGTTTTGCTAAAGAAGATCTCACTATTCCATTAGATGAAATCCAAATCAACGAAAAACTTCAATTCATCGAAGAACCCGTCGAAATAATGGATCGTGAGGTTAAAAGACTTAAGCAAAACAAGATACCAATTGTTAAGGTTCGATGGAATGCTCGTAGAGGACCCGAGTTCACCTGGGAGCGTGAAGATCAGATGAAGAAGAAATACCCGCATCTATTTCCAGAAGATTCGTCAACACCTTCAACAGCTTAAAATTTCGGGACGAAATTTATTTAACGGGTAGGTACTGTAGTGACCCGAACTTTTCCATGTTTATATATATATTAATTGAGATTGAAATTTACATGATTAAATGTTTCCAACATGTTAAGCAATCAAACTTGTTAAGACTTGATTAATGTAAATAGGTTTCATATAGACAATTGACCACCCAAGTTGACCGGTGATTCACGAACGTTAAAACTTGTAAAAACTATATGATGACATATATATGGTTATATATATAGTTAACATGATATTATGATAAGTAAACATATCATTAAGTATATTAACAATGAACTACATATGTAAAAACAAGACTACTAACTTAATGATTTTGAAACGAGACATATATGTAACGATTATCGTTGTAACGACATTTAATATATATATATCATATTAAGAGATATTCGTACATCATAATATCATGATAATATAATAATTTAAAATCTCTTTTGATATTATAAACATTGGGTTAACAACATTTAACAAGATCGTTAACCTAAAGGTTTCAAAACAACATTTACATGTAACGACTAACGATGACTTAACGACTCAGTTAAAATGTATATACATGTAGTGTTTTAATATGTATTCATACACTTTTGAAAGACTTCAAGACACTTATCAAAATACTTCTACTTAACAAAAATGCTTACAATTACATCCTCGTTCAGTTTCATCAACAATTCTACTCGTATGCACCCGTATTCGTACTCGTACAATACACAGCTCTTAGATGTATGTACTATTGGTATATACACTCCAATGATCAGCTATTAGCAGCCCATGTGAGTCACCTAACACATGTGGGAACCATCATTTGGCAACTAGCATGAAATATCTCATAAAATTACAAAAATATGAGTAATCATTCATGACTTATTTACATGAAAACAAAATTACATATCCTTTATATCTAATCCATACACCAACGACCAAAAACACCTACAAACACTTTTATTCTTCAATTTTCTTCATATAATTGATCTCTCTCAAGTTCTATCTTCAAGTTCTAAGTGTTCTTCATAAATTCCAAAAGTTCTAGTTTCATAAAATCAAGAATACTTTCAAGTTTGCTAGCTCACTTCCAATCTTGTAAGGTGATCATCCAACCTCAAGAAATCTTTGTTTCTTACAGTAGGTTATCAATCTAATACAAGGTAATAATCATATTCAAACTTTGGTTCAATTTCTATAACTATAACAATCTTATTTCAAGTGATGATCTTACTTGAACTTGTTTTCGTGTCATGATTCTGCTTCAAGAACTTCGAGCCATCCAAGGATCCATTTGTAGTGACCCGAACTTTTCCATGTTTATATATATTAATTGAGATTGATATTTACATGATTAAATGTTTCCAACATGTTAAGCAATCAAACTTGTTAAGACTTGATTAATTGAAATATGTTTCATATAGACAATTGACCACCCAAGTTGATCGGTGATTCACGAACGTTAAAACTTGTAAAAACTATATGATGACATATATATGGATATATATATATATAGTTAACATGATACTATGATAAGAAAACATATCATAAAGTATATTAACAATGAACTACATATGTAAAAACAAGACTACTAACTTAATGATTTTTAAACGAGACATATATGTAACGATTATCGTTGTAAAGACATTTAATGTATATATATCATATTAAGAGATATTCATACATGATAATATCATGATAATATAATAATTTAAAATCTCATTTGATATTATAAACATTGGGTTAACAACATTTAACAAGATCGTTAACCTAAAGGTTTCAAAACAACACTTACATGTAACGACTAACGATGACTTAACGACTCAGTTAAAATGTATATACATGTAGTGTTTTAATATGTATTTATACACTTTTGAAAGACTTCAATACACTTATCAAAATACTTCTACTTAACAAAAATGCTTACAATTACATCCTCGTTCAGTTTCATCAACAATTCTACTCGTATGCACCCGTATTCGTACTCGTACAATACACAGCTTTTAGATGTATGTACTATTGGTATATACACTCCAATGATCAGCTCTTAGCAGCCCATGTGAGTCACCTAACACATGTGGGAACCATCATTTGGCAACTAGCATGAAATATCTCATAAAATTACAAAAATATGAGTAATCATTCATGACTTATTTACATGAAAACAAAATTACATATCCTTTATATCTAATCCATACACCAACGACCAAAAACACCTACAAACACTTTCATTCTTCAATTTTCTTCATCTAATTGATCTCTCTCAAGTTCTATCTTCAAGTTCTAAGTGTTCTTCATAAATTCCAAAAGTTCTAGTTTCATAAAATCAAGAATACTTTCAAGTTTGCTAGCTCACTTCCAATCTTGTAAGGTGATCATCCAACCTCAAGAAATCTTTGTTTCTTACAGTAGGTTATCATTCTAATATAAGGTAATAATCATATTCAAACTTTGGTTCAATTTCTATAACTATAACAATCTTATTTCAAGTGATGATCTTACTTGAACTTGTTTTCGTGTCATGATTCTGCTTCAAGAACTTCGAGCCATCCAAGGATCCATTGAAGCTAGATCCATTTTTCTCTTTTCCAGTAGGTTTATCCAAAGAAATTAAGGTAGTAATGATGTTCATAACATCATTCGATTCATACATATAAAGCTATCTTATTCAAAGGTTTAAACTTGTAATCACTAGAACATAGTTTAGTTAATTCTAAACTTGTTCGCAAACAAAAGTTAATCCTTCTAACTTGACTTTTAAAATCAACTAAACACATGTTCTATATCTATATGATATGCTAACTTAATGATTTAAAACCTGGAAACACGAAAAACACCGTAAAACCGGATTTACGCCGTCGTAGTAACACCGCGGGCTGTTTTGGGTTAGTTAATTAAAAACTATGATAAACTTTGATTTAAAATTTGTTATTCTGAGAAAATGATTTTTATTATGAACATGAAACTATATCCAAAAATTATGATTAAACTCAAAGTGGAAGTATGTTTTCTAAAATGGTCATCTAGACGTCGTTCTTTCGACTGAAATGACTACCTTTACAAAAACGACTTGTAACTTATTTTTCCGACTATAAACCTATACTTTTCTGTTTAGATTCATAAAATAGAGTTCAATATGAAACCATAGCAATTTGATTCACTCAAAACGGATTTAAAATGAAGAAGTTATGGGTAAAACAAGATTGGATAATTTTTCTCATTTTAGCTACGTGAAAATTGGTAACAAATCTATTCCAACCATAACTTAATCAACTTGTATTGTATATTATGTAATCTTGAGATACCATAGACACGTATACAATGTTTCGACCTATCATGTCGACACATCTATATATATTTCGGAACAACCATAGACACTCTATATGTGAATGTTGGAGTTAGCTATACAGGGTTGAGGTTGATTCCAAAATATATATAGTTTGAGTTGTGATCAATACTGAGATACGTATACACTGGGTCGTGGATTGATTCAAGATAATATTTATCGATTTATTTCTGTACATCTAACTGTGGACAACTAGTTGTAGGTTACTAACGAGGACAGCTGACTTAATAAACTTAAAACATCAAAATATATTAAAAGTGTTGTAAATATATTTTGAACATACTTTGATATATATGTATATATTGTTATAGGTTCGTCAATCAACCAGTGGCCAAGTCTTACTTCCCGACGAAGTAAAAATCTGTGAAAGTGAGTTATAGTCCCACTTTTAAAATCTAATATTTTTGGGATGAGAATACATGCAGGTTTTATAAATGATTTACAAAATAGACACAAGTACGTGAAACTACATTCTATGGTTGAATTATCAAAATCGAATATGCCCCTTTTTATTAAGTCTGGTAATCTAAGAATTAGGGAACAGACACCCTAATTGACGCGAATCCTAAAGATAGATCTATTGGGCTTAACAAACCCCATCCAAAGTACCGGATGCTTTAGTACTTCGAAATTTATATCATATCCGAAGGGTGTCCCGGAATGATGGGGATATTCTTATATATGCATCTTGTTAATATCGGTTACCAGGTGTTCACCATATGAATGATTTTTATCTCTATGTATGGGATGTGTATTGAAATATGAAATCTTGTGGTCTATTATTATGATTTGATATATATAGGTTAAACCTATAACTCACCAACATTTTTGTTGACGTTTTAAGCATGTTTATTCTCAGGTGATTATTAAGAGCTTCCGTTGTCGCATACTTAAATAAGGACGAGATTTGGAGTCCATGCTTGTATGATATTGTGTAAAAACTGCATTCAAGAAACTTATTTTGTTATAACATATTTGTATTGTAAACCATTATGTAATGGTCGTGTGTAAACAGGATATTTTAGATTATCATTATTTGATAATCTACGTAAAGCTTTTTAAAACTTTATTGATGAAATAAAGGTTATGGTTTGTTTTAAAATGAATGCAGTCTTTGAAAAACGTCTCATATAGAGGTCAAAACCTCGCAACGAAATCAATTAATATGGAACGTTTTTAATCAATAAGAACGGGACATTTCAGTTGGTATCCAAGCGTTGGTCTTAGAGAACCAGAATTTTTCATTAGTGTGTCTTATCGAGTTTGTTAGGATGCATTAGTGAGTCTGGACTTCGACCGTGTTTACTTGAAAAATGATTGCTTAACAAATTTTGTTGGAAACTATATATTTTTAACATGTGAATATTATGTGATATATTAATCTCTTAACGCGTTTGATATTATGTGATAGATGTCTACCTCTAGAACAAGTCCCATTGACTCACCTAATAATAATGAAGAGTCAAATGTAAATTGGAATGATTCGTGGACTGATTCACAAGTTCCCGAAGAGGAACCGGAAGAAGAGTCAGAACCGGAAGAAGAATCGGAACCGGGAGAAGAATCGGAACCGGATGAAGAAATAGAACCGGTGGGGGAAATAATAAAACGGTTAAGTAAAAGAAAATCCTCAACCAACCGACCAAGGTTAATTATGGTCAATGGTGTTTCCGCCAAGGAAGCAAAATATTGGGAGGATTACCAATTCTCCGATGAATCGGATTCCGACGAGAATTTCGATGATGTTATAGAAATTACCCCAACTGAATTTAAAAAGGCAAAAGAAAATAATAAGGGAAAGGGCATAAAAATAGAGAAATCTAATTCCAACCCCGATGAACTTTATATGTATCGTCAACGCCCGAAGTCCTTAAGTTGTAACAATGACCCGGGAACCTCTAAACCACCAGGTTTTTCTAAACCAATGTGGACAACGACGGCTCGTATTAGGGGAACATCATATATCCCTAGAAACTTGACAAAACGAACCAAAACCGAAGAAGAAGAAACGAGCGAGTCGGAATAAGATAGTTGTATTCGTGTGGTGTAATATATGTAATATAGTGTTCTTTTGCTTTATGATATATGTAAAAATTGCTTGTATTAATAAGTATTTTTTTATGAATCTAACTCTTGTCTATTTTACAGTTTAAAAACACAAAATGGATAGACAACCCAATATTTTAAGAGACCTACCCGGAGACATGATTGATGAAATCTTGTCTAGAGTCGGCCAGAATTCTTCGGCACAACTATTTAAGGCGAGATCAGTTTGTAAGACATTCGAAGAACGTTCCAAGAATGTCTTGGTTTATAAGAGACTTTCGTTTGAAAGATGGGGGATATCACATTGGGAAACCCATAAGTTACGATGTGTTTACTTTGACGCATATATTGCGGGGAACCCAAATGCTATTTTACGCAACGGGTTAAGAAATTATTTTGACTCAATATATCCGAATATTGGACTTCGTGATTTAGAAAAAGCGGCTAACATGCAACATAAAGAAGCATGTTATGCTTACGGATTAGTAATGTTCGCTTCTCACCAAAGTGAGAACAAGAACATCGGGCTACAACTATTAAACAAAATGTTTCCACAAGTGACGGAGTCGGTAATTGGGGTAAGAAATGAGGTTTTTAGATTATTACGGGACTGTTGGACATTACGTAACCCTCATCCCTTTGATGACGTTACAACACGCTGTCTTATCAACGGCCATAACGGTTATGTTGCACAAGACCAAGGATGGGAAGTAGTCCTAGTAAAACCAGAATGCATGACTTGTTTCTGGATGTATGAATTACGTGTCTTTATTGCCTTTGCTGAACGACTTGTGTACTAGCTAGAATTGTCTTCACAACTATCTTGTATCAAAGTTATTGTGTGCTATATTTCATGCTTTATGTAAAATAAGCGGTATTGTAAGTTTGTAAAATATTGTATAAAAGTTTGAACGCGAAATATTATTATAATCAGTTTTTCATATAGAATTGTAGTAGTTGAATTGTATATTAGCTACTAAGTATGAACTTAACGGGTAGGTACTACCCGAATTTAAACTTATAAAACGCTAATATGAAGAAAAAGCTTTTATAAATGAGTTCATATTATGCTACGAAATACTATTAACTACTCTTAATATTCTGTATGATTAACTTGTTCCATTTAACTATTTTGAAGGAAATGGCACCGACTACTCGACACACCGTGAATATGAATGAAGAGGAATTCCGTACTTTTCTAGCTTCAAACATAGCCGCAGTACAGGCTGCGCTACATACCAACAATAACCTTGGATCTAGCAGTACAGGAAATCGTGTAGGATGCACCTACAAAGAATTCACTGCCTGCAAACCTTTGGAATTTGATGGAACCGAAGGACCGATCGGATTGAAACGGTGGACCGAGAAGGTCGAATCGGTGTTTGCCATAAGTAAGTGTACTGAAGAGGACAAAGTAAAGTACGCTACGCATACCTTCACAGGTTCTGCGTTAACATGGTGGAATACCTATCTAGAGCAAGTGGGACAAGACGATGCGTACGCACTACCGTGGTCAGCATTCAAGCACTTGATGAACGAGAAGTACCGTCCCAGAACCGAGGTCAATAAGCTCAAGACAGAACTTAGAGGGTTACGAACCCAAGGATTTGATATTACCACATACGAAAGACGATTCACAGAATTGTGCCTATTGTGTCCGGGAGCATTCGAAGATGAGGAAGAGAAGATTGACGCGTTTGTGAAAGGATTACCAGAAAGAATCCAAGAAGATATAAGTTCACACGAGCCCGCCTCCATACAACAGGCATGTAGAATGGCTCACAAACTCGTGAACCAAATTGAAGAAAGAATTAAAGAACAGACTGCTGAAGAGGCCAATGTGAAGCAAGTCAAAAGAAAGTGGGAGGAAAACGGTGATAAGAATCACCAATACAACAACAACAACAATTACAACAATAATCGCAACAATTATCCCAACAATCGCAACATCAATCGCAACTACAACAAACGGCCCAACAACAACAACAACAACAACAACAGCAACTACAACAATCATCCCAACAACAATAATAACCGCAACAACAACAACAATCAGAAGCAGCTATGCCAAAGGTGTGAAAAGAATCACTCGGGGTTCTGCACTAAATTTTGCAACAAGTGTAAAAGAAATGGTCATAGCGCGGCGAAGTGTGAGGTCTACGGACCAGGGGTTAATAGAACGAAAGGAACAAATGGTGTCGGAACGAGTAATGGCGGAGCAAGTAGTGTCGGAGCAAGTTATGCCAATGTAGTTTATTATAAATGTGGAAAATCAGGCCACATTATTAGAAATTGCCCGAACCAGGAGAACACGAATGGACAAGACCGTGGAAGAGTTTTCAATATTAATGCGGCAGAGGCACAGGAAGACCCGGAGCTTGTTACGGGTACGTTTCTTATTGACAATAAATCTGCTTACGTTTTATTTGATTCGGGTGCGGATAGAAGCTATATGAGTAGAGATTTTTGTGCTAAATTAAGTTGTCCATTGACGCCTTTGGATAGTAAATTTTTACTCGAATTAGCAAATGGTAAATTAATTTCAGCAGATAATATATGTCGGAATCGAGAAATTAAACTGGTTAGCGAAACATTTAAGATTGATTTGATACCAGTAGAGTTAGGGAGTTTTGATGTGATAATCGGTATGGACTGGTTGAAAGAAGTGAAAGCGGAGATCGTTTGTTACAAAAATGCAATTCGCATTATACGAGAAAAAGGAAAACCCTTAATGGTGTACGGAGAAAAGGGCAACACGAAGCTACATCTTATTAGTAATTTGAAGGCACAAAAACTAATAAGAAAAGGTTGCTATGCTGTTCTAGCACACGTCGAGAAAGTACAAACTGAAGAAAAGAGCATCAATGATGTTCCCGTCGCAAAAGAATTTCCTGATGTATTTCCGAAAGAATTACCGGGATTACCCCCACATCGATCCGTTGAATTTCAAATAGATCTTGTACCAGGAGCTGCACCAATAGCTCGTGCTCCTTACAGACTCGCACCCAGCGAGATGAAAGAACTACAAAGCCAATTACAAGAACTTTTAGAGCGTGGTTTCATTCGACCAAGCACATCACCGTGGGGAGCTCCTGTTTTGTTTGTCAAGAAGAAAGATGGTACATTCAGGTTGTGTATCGACTACCGAGAGTTGAACAAACTTACCATCAAGAACCGCTACCCACTACCGAGAATCGATGACTTATTTGATCAACTACAAGGCTCGTCTGTTTATTCAAAGATTGACTTACGTTCTGGGTATCATCAAATGCGGGTGAAAGAAGATGATATTCCAAAGACTGCTTTCAGAACACGTTACGGTCATTACGAGTTTATGGTCATGCCGTTTGGTTTAACTAATGCACCAGCTGTGTTCATGGACCTTATGAACTGAGTGTGTGGACCATACCTTGACAAGTTTGTCATTGTTTTCATTGATGACATACTTATTTACTCAAAGAATGACCAAGAACACGGTGAACATTTGAGAAAGGTGTTAGAAGTATTGAGGAAGGAAGAATTGTACGCTAAGTTTTCAAAGTGTGCATTTTGGTTGGAAGAAGTTCAATTCCTCGGTCACATAGTGAACAAAGAAGGTATTAAGGTGGATCCGGCAAAGATAGAAACTGTTGAAAAGTGGGAAACCCCGAAAACTCCGAAACACATACGCCAGTTTTTAGGACTAGCTGGTTACTACAGAAGGTTCATCCAAGACTTTTCCAGAATAGCAAAACCCTTGACTGCATTAACGTATAAAGGGAAGAAATTTGAATGGAATGATGAACAAGAGAAAGCGTTTCAGTTATTGAAGAAAAAGCTAACTACGGCACCTATATTGTCATTGCCTGAAGGGAATGATGATTTTGTGATTTATTGTGATGCATCAAAGCAAGGTCTCGGTTGTGTATTAATGCAACGAACGAAGGTGATTGCTTATGCGTCTAGACAATTGAAGATTCACGAACAAAATTATACGACGCATGATTTGGAATTAGGCGCGGTTGTTTTTGCATTAAAGACTTGGAGGCACTACTTATATGGGGTCAAAAGTATTATATATACCGACCACAAAAGTCTTCAACACATATTTAATCAGAAACAACTGAATATGAGGCAGCGTAGGTGGATTGAATTATTGAATGATTACGACTTTGAGATTCGTTACCACCCGGGGAAGGCAAATGTGGTAGCCGATGCCTTGAGCAGGAAGGACAGAGAACCCATTCGAGTAAAATCTATGAATATAATGATTCATAATAACATTACTACTCAAATAAAGGAGGCGCAACAAGGAGTTTTAAAAGAGGGAAATTTAAAGGATGAAATACCCAAAGGATCGAAGAAGCATCTTAATATTCGGGAAGACGGAACCCGGTATAGGGCTGAAAGGATTTGGGTACCAAAATTTGGAGATATGAGAGAAATGGTACTTAGAGAAGCTCATAAAACCATATACTCAATACATCCTGGAACGGGGAAGATGTACAAGGATCTCAAGAAACATTTTTGGTGGCCGGGTATGAAAGCCGATGTTGCTAAATACGTAGGAGAATGTTTGACGTGTTCTAAGGTCAAAGCTGAGCATCAGAAACCATCAGGTCTACTTCAACAACCCGAAATCCCGGAATGGAAATGGGAAAACATTACCATGGATTTCATCACTAAATTGCCAAGGACTGCAAGTGGTTTTGATACTATTTTGGGTAATAGTTGATCGTCTCACCAAAACAGCACACTTCCTACCAATAAGAGAAGATGACAAGATGGAGAAGTTAGCACGACTGTATTTGAAGGAAGTCGTCTCCAGACATGGAATACCAATCTCTATTATCTCTGATAGGGATGGCAGATTTATTTCAAGATTCTGGCAGACATTACAGCAAGCATTAGGAACTCGTCTAGACATGAGTACTGCCTATCATCCACAAACTGATGGGCAGAGCGAAAGGACGATACAAACGCTTGAAGACATGCTACGAGCATGTGTTATTGATTTCAGAAACAGTTGGGATCGACATCTACCGTTAGCAGAATTTTCCTACAACAACAGCTACCATTCAAGCATTGAGATGGCGCCGTTTGAAGCACTTTATGGTAGAAAGTGCAGGTCTCCGATTTGTTGGAGTGAAGTGGGGGATAGACAGATTACGGGTCCGGAGATTATACAAGAAACTACCGAGAAGATCATCCAAATTCAACAACGGTTGAAAACCGCCCAAAGTCGACAAAAGAGCTACGCTGACATTAAAAGAAAAGATATAGAATTTGAAATTGGAGAGATGGTCATGCTTAAAGTTGCACCTTGGAAAGGCGTTGTTCGATTTGGTAAACGAGGGAAATTAAATCCAAGGTATATTGGACCATTCAAGATTATTGATCGTGTCGGACCAGTAGCTTACCGACTAGAGTTACCTCAACAACTCGCGGCTGTACATAACACTTTCCACGTCTCGAATTTAAAGAAATGTTTTGCTAAAGAAGATCTCACTATTCCGTTAGATGAAATCCAAATCAACGAAAAACTTCAATTCATCGAAGAACCCGTCGAAATAATGGATCGTGAGGTTAAAAGACTTAAGCAAAACAAGATACCAATTGTTAAGGTTCGATGGAATGCTCGTAGAGGACCCGAGTTCACCTGGGAGCGTGAAGATCAGATGAAGAAGAAATACCCGCATCTATTTCCAGAAGATTCGTCAACACCTTCAACAGCTTAAAATTTCGGGACGAAATTTATTTAACGGGTAGGTACTGTAGTGACCCGAACTTTTCCATGTTTATATATATTAATTGAGATTGATATTTACATGATTAAATGTTTCCAACATGTTAAGCAATCAAACTTGTTAAGACTTGATTAATTGAAATATGTTTCATATAGACAATTGACCACCCAAGTTGATCGGTGATTCACGAACGTTAAAACTTGTAAAAACTATATGATGACATATATATGGATATATATATAGTTAACATGATACTATGATAAGAAAACATATCATAAAGTATATTAACAATGAACTACATATGTAAAAACAAGACTACTAACTTAATGATTTTTAAACGAGACATATATGTAACGATTATCGTTGTAAAGACATTTAATGTATATATATCATATTAAGAGATATTCATACATGATAATATCATGATAATATAATAATTTAAAATCTCATTTGATATTATAAACATTGGGTTAACAACATTTAACAAGATCGTTAACCTAAAGGTTTCAAAACAACACTTACATGTAACGACTAACGATGACTTAACGACTCAGTTAAAATGTATATACATGTAGTGTTTTAATATGTATTTATACACTTTTGAAAGACTTCAATACACTTATCAAAATACTTCTACTTAACAAAAATGCTTACAATTACATCCTCGTTCAGTTTCATCAACAATTCTACTCGTATGCACCCGTATTCGTACTCGTACAATACACAGCTTTTAGATGTATGTACTATTGGTATATACACTCCAATGATCAGCTCTTAGCAGCCCATGTGAGTCACCTAACACATGTGGGAACCATCATTTGGCAACTAGCATGAAATATCTCATAAAATTACAAAAATATGAGTAATCATTCATGACTTATTTACATGAAAACAAAATTACATATCCTTTATATCTAATCCATACACCAACGACCAAAAACACCTACAAACACTTTCATTCTTCAATTTTCTTCATCTAATTGATCTCTCTCAAGTTCTATCTTCAAGTTCTAAGTGTTCTTCATAAATTCCAAAAGTTCTAGTTTCATAAAATCAAGAATACTTTCAAGTTTGCTAGCTCACTTCCAATCTTGTAAGGTGATCATCCAACCTCAAGAAATCTTTGTTTCTTACAGTAGGTTATCATTCTAATACAAGGTAATAATCATATTCAAACTTTGGTTCAATTTCTATAACTATAACAATCTTATTTCAAGTGATGATCTTACTTGAACTTGTTTTCGTGTCATGATTCTGCTTCAAGAACTTCGAGCCATCCAAGGATCCATTGAAGCTAGATCCATTTTTCTCTTTTCCAGTAGGTTTATCCAAGGAAATTCAGGTAGTAATGATGTTCATAACATCATTCGATTCATACATATAAAGCTATCTTATTCAAAGGTTTAAACTTGTAATCACTAGAACATAGTTTAGTTAATTCTAAACTTGTTCGCAAACAAAAGTTAATCCTTCTAACTTGACTTTTAAAATCAACTAAACACATGTTCTATATCTATATGATATGCTAACTTAATGATTTAAAACCTGGAAACACGAAAAACACCGTAAAACCGGATTTACGCCGTCGTAGTAACACCGCGGGCTGTTTTGGGTTAGTTAATTAAAAACTATGATAAACTTTGATTTAAAAGTTGTTATTCTGAGAAAATTATTTTTATTATGAACATGAAACTATATCCAAAAATTATGATTAAACTCAAAGTGGAAGTATGTTTTCTAAAATGGTCATCTAGACGTCGTTCTTTCGACTGAAATGACTACCTTTACAAAAACGACTTGTAACTTATTTTTCCGACTATAAACCTATACTTTTCTGTTTAGATTCATAAAATAGAGTTCAATATGAAACCATAGCAATTTGATTCACTCAAAACGGATTTAAAATGAAGAAGTTATGGGTAAAACAAGATTGGATAATTTTTCTCATTTTAGCTACGTGAAAATTGGTAACAAATCTATTCCAACCATAACTTAATCAACTTGTATTGTATATTATGTAATATTGAGATACCATAGACACGTATACAATGTTTCGACCTATCATGTCGACACATCTATATATATTTCGGAACAACCATAGACACTCTATATGTGAATGTTGGAGTTAGCTATACAGGGTTGAGGTTGATTCCAAAATATATATAGTTTGAGTTGTGATAAATACTGAGATACGTATACACTGGGTCGTGGATTGATTCAAGATAATATTTATCGATTTATTTCTGTACATCTAACTGTGGACAACTAGTTGTAGGTTACTAACGAGGACAGCTGACTTAATAAACTTAAAACATCAAAATATATTAAAAGTGTTGTAAATATATTTTGAACATACTTTGATATATATGTATATATTGTTATAGGTTCGTCAATCAACCAGTGGCCAAGTCTTACTTCCCGACGAAGTAAAAATCTGTGAAAGTGAGTTATAGTCCCACTTTTAAAATCTAATATTTTTGGGATGAGAATACATGCAGGTTTTATAAATGATTTACAAAATAGACACAAGTACGTGAAACTACATTCTATGGTTGAATTATCAAAATCGAATATGCCCCTTTTTATTAAGTCTGGTAATCTAAGAATTAGGGAACAGACACCCTAATTGACGCGAATCCTAAAGATAGATCTATTGGGCTTAACAAACCCCATCCAAAGTACCGGATGCTTTAGTACTTCGAAATTTATATCATATCCGAAGGGTGTCCCGGAATGATGGGGATATTCTTATATATGCATCTTGTTAATGTCGGTTACCAGGTGTTCACCATATGAATGATTTTTATCTCTATGTATGGGATGTGTATTGAAATATGAAATCTTGTGGTCTATTATTATGATTTGATATATATAGGTTAAACCTATAACTCACCAACATTTTTGTTGACGTTTTAAGCATGTTTATTCTCAGGTGATTATTAAGAGCTTCCGCTGTCGCATACTTAAATAAGGACGAGATTTGGAGTCCATGCTTGTATGATATTGTGTAAAAACTGCATTCAAGAAACTTATTTTGTTATAACATATCTGTATTGTAAACCATTATGTAATGGTCGTGTGTAAACAGGATATTTTAGATTATCATTATTTGATAATCTACGTAAAGCTTTTTAAACCTTTATTGATGAAATAAAGGTTATGGTTTGTTTTAAAATGAATGCAGTCTTTGAAAAACGTCTCATATAGAGGTCAAAACCTCGCAACGAAATCAATTAATATGGAACGTTTTTAATCAATAAGAACGGGACATTTCACCATTGAAGCTAGATCCATTTTTCTCTTTTCCAGTAGGTTTATCCAAGGAACTTAAGGTAGTAATGATGTTCATAACATCATTCGATTCATACATATAAAGCTATCTTATTCGAAGGTTTAAACTTGTAATCACTAGAACATAGTTTAGTTAATTCTAAACTTGTTCGCAAACAAAAGTTAATACTTCTAACTTGACTTTTAAAATCAACTAAACACATGTTCTATATCTATATGATATTCTAACTTAATGATTTAAAACCTGGAAACACGAAAAACACCGTAAAACCGGATTTACGCCGTCGTAGTAACACCGCGGGCTGTTTTGGGTTAGTTAATTAAAAACTATGATAAACTTTGATTTAAAAGTTGTTATTCTGAGAAAATGATTTTTATTATGAACATGAAACTATATCCAAAAATTATGGTTAAACTCAAAGTGGAAGTATGTTTTCTAAAATGGTCATCTAGACGTCGTTCTTTCGACTGAAATGACTACCTTTACAAAAACGACTTGTAACTTATTTTTCCGACTATAAACCTATACTTTTTCTGTTTAGATTCATAAAATAGAGTTCAATATGAAACCATAGCAATTTGATTCACTCAAAACGGATTTAAAATGAAGAAGTTATGGGTAAAACAAGATTGGATAATTTTTCTCATTTTAGCTACGTGAAAATTGGTAACAAATCTATTCCAACCATAACTTAATCAACTTGTATTGTATATTATGTAATCTTGAGATACCATAGACACGTATACAATGTTTCGACCTATCATGTCGACACATCTATATATATTTCGGAACAACCATAGACACTCTATATGTGAATGTTGGAGTTAGCTATACAGGGTTGAGGTTGATTCCAAAATATATATAGTTTGAGTTGTGATCAATACTGAGATATGTATACACTGGGTCGTGGATTGATTCAAGATAATATTTATGATTTATTTCTGTACATCTAACTGTGGACAACTAGTTGTAGGTTACTAACGAGGACAGCTGACTTAATAAACTTAAAACATCAAAATATATTAAAAGTGTTGTAAATATATTTTGAACATACTTTGATATATATGTATATATTGTTATAGGTTCGTGAATCAACCAGTGGCCAAGTCTTACTTCCCGACGAAGTAAAAATCTGTGAAAGTGAGTTATAGTCCCACTTTTAAAATCTAATATTTTTGGGATGAGAATACATGCAGGTTTTATAAATGATTTACAAAATAGACACAAGTACGTGAAACTACATTCTATGGTTGAATTACCGAAATCGAATATGCCCCTTTTTATTAAAGTCTGGTAATCTAAGAATTAGGGAACAGACACCCTAATTGACGCGAATCCTAAAGATAGATCTATTGGGCCTAACAAACCCCATCCAAAGTACCGGATGCTTTAGTACTTCGAAATTTATATCATATCCGAAGGGTGTCCCGGAATGATGGGGATATTCTTATATATGCATCTTGTTAATGTCGGTTACCAGGTGTTCACCATATGAATGATTTTTATCTCTATGTATGGGATGTATATTGAAATATGAAATCTTGTGGTCTATTGTTACAATTTAATATATATAGGTTAAACCTATAACTCACCAACATTTTTGTTGACGTTTAAAGCATGTTTATTCTCAGGTGAATACTAAGAGCTTCCGCTGTTGCATACTAAAATAAGGACAAGATTTGGAGTCCATGTTTGTATGATACTGTGTAAAAACTGCATTCAAGAAACTGATTTTGATGTAACATATTTGTATTGTAAACCATTATGTAATGGTCGTGTGTAAACAGGATATTTTAGATTATCATTATTTGATAATCTACGTAAAGCTTTTTAAACCTTTATTTATGAAATAAAGGTTATGGTTTGTTTTAAAATGAATGCAGTCTTTGAAAAACGTCTCATATAGAGGTCAAAACCTCGCAACGAAATCAATTAATATGGAACGTTTTTAATCAATAAGAACGGGACATTTCAATATTCATACATGATAATATCATGATAATATAATAATTTAAAATCTCATTTGATATTATAAACATTGGGTTAACAACATTTAACAAGATCGTTAACCTAAAGGTTTCAAAACAACAATTACATGTAACGACTAACGATGACTTAACGACTCAGTTAAAATGTATATACATGTAGTGTTTTAATATGTATTTATACACTTTTTAAAGACTTCAATACACTTATCAAAATACTTCTACTTAACAAAAATGCTTACAATTACATCATCGTTCAGTTTCATCAACAATTCTACTCGTATGCACCCGTATTCGTACTCGTACAATACACAGCTTTTAGATGTATGTACTATTGGTATATACACTCCAATGATCAGCTCTTAGCAGCCCATGTGAGTCACCTAACACATGTGGGAACCATCATTTGGCAACTAGCATGAAATATCTCATAAAATTACAAAAATATGAGTAATCATTCATGACTTATTTACATGAAAACAAAATTACATATCCTTTATATCTAATCCATACTCCAACGACTAAAAACACCTACAAACACTTTCATTCTTCAATTTTCTTCATCTAATTGATCTCTCTCAAGTTCTATCTTCAAGTTCTAAGTGTTCTTCATATATTCTACAAGTTCTAGTTACATAAAATCAAGAATACTTTCAAGTTTGCTAGCTCACTTCCAATCTTGTAAGGTGATCATCCAACCTCAAGAAATATTTGTTTCTTACAGTAGGTTATCATTCTAATACAAGTTAATAATCATATTCAAACTTTGGTTCAATTTCTATAACTATAACAATCTTATTTCAAGTGATGATCTTACTTGAACTTGTTTTCGTGTCATGATTCTGCTTCAAGAACTTCGAGCCATCCAAGGATCCGTTGAAGCTAGATCCATTTTTCTCTTTTCCAGTAGGTTTATCCAAGGAACTTAAGGTAGTAATGATGTTCATAACATCATTCGATTCATACATATAAAGCTATCTTATTCGAAGGTTTAAACTTGTAATCACTAGAACATAGTTTAGTTAATTCTAAACTTGTTCGCAAACAAAAGTTAATCCTTCTAACTTGACTTTTAAAATCAACTAAACACATGTTCTATATCTATATGATATGCTAACTTAATGATTTAAAACCTGGAAACACGAAAAACACCGTAAAACCGGATTTACGCCGTCGTAGTAACACCGCGGGCTGTTTTGGGTTAGTTAATTAAAAACTATGATAAACTTTGATTTAAAAGTTGTTATTCTGAGAAAATGATTTTTATTATGAACATGAAACTATATCCAAAAATTATGGTTAAACTCAAAGTGGAAGTATGTTTTCTAAAATGGTCATCTAGACGTCGTTCTTTCGACTGAAATGACTACCTTTACAAAAATGACTTGTAACTTATTTTTCCGACTATAAATCTATACTTTTTATGTTTAGATTCATAAAATAGAGTTCAATATGAAACCATATCAATTTTATTCACTCAAAACGGATTTAAAATGAAGAAGTTATGGGTAAAACAAGATTGGATAATTTTTCTCATTTTAGCTACTTGAAAATTGGTAACAAATCTATTCCAACCATAACTTAATCAACTTGTATTGTATATTATGTAATCTTGAGATACCATAGACACGTATACAATGTTTCGACCTATCATGTCGACACATCTATATATATTTCGGAACATCCATAGACACTCTATATGTGAATGTTGGAGTTAGCTATACAGGGTTGAGGTTGATTCCAAAATATATATAGTTTGAGTTGTGATCAATACTGAGATACGTATACACTGGGTCGTGGATTGATTCAAGATAATATTTATCGATTTATTTCTGTACATCTAACTGTGGACAAATAGTTGTAGGTTACTAACGAGGACAGCTGACTTAATAAACTTAAAACATCAAAATATATTAAAAGTGTTGTAAATATATTTTGAACATACTTTGATATATATGTATATATTGTTATAGGTTCGTGAATCAACCAGTGGCCAAGTCTTACTTACCGACGAAGTAAAAATCTGTGAAAGTGAGTTATAGTCCCACTTTTAAAATCTAATATTTTTGGGATGAGAATACATGCAGGTTTTATAAATGATTTACAAAACAGACACAAGTACGTGAAACTACATTCTATGGTTGAATTATCAAAATCGAATATGCCCCTTTTTATTAAGTCTGGTAATCTAAGAATTAGGGAACAGACACCTTAATTGACGCGAATCCTAAAGATAGATCTATTGGGCCTAACAAATCCCATTCAAAGTACCGGATGCTTTAGTACTTCGAAATTTATATCATATCCGAAGGGTGTCCCGGAATGATGGGGATATTCTTATATATGCATCTTGTTTATGTCGGTTACCAGGTGTTCACCATATGAATGATTTTTATCTCTATGTATGGGATGTGTATTGAAATATGAAATCTTGTGGTCTATTATTATGATTTGATATATATAGGTTAAACCTATAACTCACCAACATTTTTGTTGACGTTTTAAGCATGTTTATTCTTAGGTGATTATTAAGAGCTTCCGCTGTCGCATACTTAAATAAGGACGAGATTTGGAGTCCATGCTTGTATGATATTGAGTAAAAACTGCATTCAAGAAACATATTTTGTTGTAACATATTTGTATTGTAAACCATTATGTAATGGTCGTGTGTAAACAGGATATTTTAGATTATCATTATTTGATAATCTACGTAAAGCTTTTTAAACCTTTATTGATGAAATAAAGGTTATGGTTTGTTTTAAAATGAATGCAGTCTTTGAAAAACGTCTCATATAGAGGTCAAAACCTCGCAACGAAATCAATTAATATGGAACGTTTTTAATCAATAAGAACGGGACATTTCAGTTGGTATCCGAGCGTTGGTCTTAGAGAACCAGAATTTTGCATTAGTGTGTCTTATCGAGTTTGTTAGGATGCATTAGTGAGTCTGGACTTCGACCGTGTTTACTTGAAAAATGATTGCTTAACAAATTTTGTTGAAAACTATATATTTTTAACATGTGAATATTATGTGATATATTAATCTCTTAACGCGTTTGATATTATGTGATAGATGTCTACCTCTAGAACAAGTCCCATTGACTCACCTAATAATAATGAAGAGTCAAATGTAAATTGGAATGATTCGTGGACTGATTCACAAGTTCCCGAAGAGGAACCGGAAGAAGAGTCGGAACCGGAAGAAGAATCGGAACCGGAAGAAGAATCGGAACCGGATGAAGAAATAGAACCGGTGGGGGAAATAATAAAACGGTTAAGTAAAAGAAAATCCTCAACCAACCGACCAAGGTTAATTATGGTCAATGGTGTTTCCGCCAAGGAAGCAAAATATTGGGAGGATTACCAATTCTCCGATGAATCGGATTCCGACGAGAATTCCGATGATGTTATAGAAATTACCCCAACTGAATTTAAAAAGGCAAAAGAAAATAATAAGGGAAAGGGCATAAAAATATAGAAATCTAATTCCAACCCCGATGAACTTTATATGTATCGTCAACCCCCGAAGTCCTTAAGTTGTAACAATGACCCGGGAACCTCTAAACCACCAGGTTTTTCTAAACCAATGTGGAAAATGATGGCTCGTATTAGGGGAACATCATATATCCCTAGAAACTTGGCAAAACGAACCAAAACCGAAGAAGAAGAAACAAGCGAGTTGGAATAAGATAGTTGTATTCGTGTGGTGTAATATATGTACTATAGTGTGCTTATGCTTTATGATATATGTAAAAATTGCTTGTATTAATAAGTATTTTTTTTTATGAATCTAACTCTTATCTATTTTACAGTATAAAAACACAAAATAGATAGACAACCCAATATTTTAAGAGACCTACCCGGAGACATGATTGATGAAATCTTGTCTAGAGTCGGTCAGAATTCTTCGGCACAACTATTTAAGGCGAGATCAGTTTGTAAGACATTCGAAGAACGTTCCAAGAATGCCTTGGTTTATAAAAGGCTTTCGTTCGAAAGATGGGGGATATCACATTGGGAAATCCATAAGTTACGATGTGTTTACTTTGACGCATATATTGCGGGGAACCCAAATGCTATTTTACGAAATGGGTTAAGAAATTATTTTGACTCAATATATCCGAATATTGGACTTCGTGATTTAGAAAAAGAGGCTAACATGCAACATAAAGAAGCATGTTATGCTTACGGATTAGTAATGTTCGCTTCTCACCAAAGTGAGAACAAGAACATCGGGCTACAACTATTAAACAAAACGTTCCCACAAGTGACGGAGTCGGTAATTGGGGTAAGAAATGAGGTTTTTAGATTGTTACGGGACTGTTGGACATTACGTAACCCTCGTCCCTTTGACGACGTTACAACACGTTGTCTTATCAACGGCCATAACGGTTATGTTCCACAAGACCAAGGATGGAAAGTAATCCTAGTAAAACCAGAATGCATGACTTGTTTCTGGACGTATGAATTACGTGTCTTTATTGCCTTTGCTGAACGACTTGTGTACTAGCTAGAATTATCTTCACAACCATCTTGTATCAAATTTATTGTGTGCTATATTTCATGCTATATGTAAAATAACCGGTATTGTAAGTTTGTAAAATATTGTGTAAAAGTTTGAACGCGAAATATTATTATAATCAGTTTTTCATATAGAATTGTAGTAGTTGAATTGTATATTAGCTACTAAGTATGAACTTAACGGGTAGGTACTACCCGAATTTAAACTTATAAAACGCTAATATGAAGAAAAAGCTTTTATAAATGAGTTCATATTATGCTACGAAATACTATTAACTACTCTTAATATTCTGTATGATTCACTTGTTCCATTTGACTATTTTGAAGGAAATGGCACCGACTACTCGACACACCGTGAATATGAATGAAGAGGAATTCCGTACTTTTCTAGCTTCAAACATAGCCGCAGTACAGGCTACGCTACATGTGACGACCCGGAAATTTCTGACCAAATTTAAACTTTAATCTTTATATTATTCCGACATGATAAGCAAAGTTTGTTAAGTTAAATCTCAAGGATTTTAAACTATGTTTATACATTCATTTAAACCTCGACCAAATTCCAATGATTCACGAACCATTAAATGAACATATATGAATATGTATGTATATGTGTATATGTTATAAATTGAAAATGTCAACAAAGTATTTAAATGTATAATGCTTTATATGAACATATTTGTTTCAATATGATTATCGACGAAATTAAAAAAATATATTAAATGATTGAATTATCAGAAACATTGAATTATAATTACAAGTCTCTGTTAAGAGGTCCATTATGATTTGAGAAAATCTATTCCTCTTAACGATATTCGGAATAATTTGTAAAGCTATTTATAAATAAAAATAAAAAGTGTTATTTACGAAAGTTAGACAAAAGCTAGTGGAAAATTGGTTTCTATAATATTCTATTAATCTATTTTCAAACGTACAAAAACATTTTCAGTTTAAAAAGAACTTTATTATTAAAACGTATATAACTTTTATAAATATCTAGAATCACTTTTGACAACTCATTACTTAACCAGTATAATAAATATAACGATATTTATATTTTATTTCATTAAATATATATAACGATTTAAATTAATATTATATATATTTATACGCGTATTATACATACATAGTTTTTATACTTTTACTATACTTTAACTTTACCTTTACTTTATTTTTACTTTACTTTAACTTTAATAATTCACTTTAATAATTCATACTTTAATAATTCACTTTAATAATTCATACTTTAATAATTCACTTTAATAATTCATACTTTAATAATTCACTTTAATAATTCAAAAATCTATTATAAATAGAATTCAATAGGTTTCATTATTTCATAGAAACTTGAAAATATATTTCTCTAAACTCTGTCAATCGATTTACATATATATATATATATATATATATATATATATATATATATATATATATATATATATATATATATATATATATATATATATATATATATATTTGCTCTGTATTATTTCAAGATATTATTAGTATACATAAAATATTACGACGGAGTGATGTCCGAGTGATTTCAAAATAGTTTTTTTGAATGAGTCGAAGCTAAGGAAATTATGGGCTATAGCTATGGAGGTGATGGGTATGGTTCATGGGTATGCTCGTGAGGTCAATCTAGTGTTTATCATCTCCGTTGCGTCTACGTACTGTCCTGCAATATTGAATCTCAATATTGATACGTGAGCACTCATAACTTAACTTTTATATATCAATAGTGTATCCCTGACTAGTGCTCGAGTATATAGGATTATGCATGCTTGTACATTCGATATTGTCCTTAGATAGGTTTGTTGAATCCTGAATTAGATACATATGCTACTGAGATAGGGTATATGATATGCATGTCATTGGAAAGCTAGCGAAAAATTAAGAACTTTTTATTTAGATATCGAATGGTTTCGATGAACGGATTAGAAGTTATAGTCAACTGAATTTTAGTATTATTGTTAAAATGATTATTATTACTATCGTCGTTATTATTTTAATAAAAATATCATTGTTATTATAAAATATCATTATTACTATTATGTTAGTATTATCATTTTATCATAATACCATTTTTAGTAAATATAAATATTGTTATAGAATAATAATAATTATTATTACAAAATAATACAACTTTTACTTATTATTATTATGATCAATATTATTTTATCAAATAAATAGGGGATACAAAGATATTTTTCACCACGCGTAATATAATTACATTAATAATACTTACCACTATAGTTTTACGATATTAAGTGAACTTTATAAATTTTACTACTTAAGATATATAAAAGTATATTTTATTATATATAAACGTTAATATAAATTTTTATTAATAAATGACTTTTATTATTATAAAATCTAATAAATATATTTAAATATATAAAATGACTATAGTTAAGTTATATAATAAACACGTATAAATTTTAGAAGTCATTTTGAGTCAAGTTGACTTTTGTTGACTTTTGCATATTAGTCTCGAGCATTAGGATTGTGGTACACTATAACTTGACCAAAAATTGTTAGACAAATATTGACCAACATATAAATATATATAATTAATATAGGTTCGTGAATCCAAGGCCAACCTTGCACTTGTTAAATGATGTTATATGTATTTTTACTACGAAATACAGTATGGTGAGTTTCATTTGTTCCCTTTTATATATATTTTTGGGACTGAGAATACATGCGCTGTTTTTATAAATGTTTTACGAAATAGGCACAAGTACTAAAACTAATTCTACGTGGGTTTAAACCAGAAATATACCCTTAGCTTGGTAACATTAAACTACTTGTCTATGTACGGTAGGCGCGAATCCTAAAGATAGATCTATTGGGCCTGACAAACCCCATCCTGACTATGGGATGCTTTAGTACTTCGAGGTTATTTTAAACACACCTGATCTGGTGTACTTCAGAGGGTAAAACATGAACGTTAAAGCTTGTTACCGAGTGCCTACAACTTATAGAATACTTTTATACACTTGCGAGTGTACATATATTTATAAACGAAAATCTTGTGGTCTATTAATATATTGAAATGATTGTTATGATAAACCTATGAACTCACCAACCTTTTGGTTGACACTTTAAAGCATGTTTATTCTCAGGTATTAAAGAAATCTTCCGCTGTGCATTAGCTCATTTTAAGGATATTACTTGGAGTCATTCATGGCATATTTTGAAAGACGTTGCATTCGAGTCATTGAGTTCATCAAGATTATTATTATGTCAATTATAGTTGGATGTATTATCAAATGGTGTTCATGCCATCAACTTTCGTTGTAAAGAAAGTTTGTCTTTTAAAAACGAATGCAATGTTTGTAAAATGTATCATATAGAGGTCAAATACCTCGCGATGTAATCAACTATTGTGAATCGTTTATAATAAATATGAACGGGTCCTTTCAGTTGGTATCAGAGCGGTGGTCTTAGTGAACCAGGTCTGCATTAGTGTGTCTAACTGATAGTCGTTAGGATGCATTAGTGAGCCTGGACTTCGACCGTGTCTGCATGTCAAAATTTTTACTTATCATTTTTGTCGGAATTGCCTGCTTATCATTCTTAGTCTAGACACGTCTTACTGCATTGATTGCATAAATAGTGTATAGACAAAATTCATATCTTAGCGTATCTGCTAATCCATATCTTAGCGTATCTGTTACTGTAAACTTTGCCTGACATATCACGTAAATTCCTCCGTAATTTATGGGATTTTGGTATTATATATACATATGTAAATTATGTATTGAAGAATACCAAATCTAAATTCTACAATCTATTTCATACCAAAAATTCTTTCCCTGATCATACAAGATGGATCCCTCAACCAGTTCGAGTTCCTCGGATTCCGACAGCTATGCCGATATGGATTTCCATATGAGCTCCGAAAGCAGCGTGACCGGAATGGATCAACCAATTAGCCATCATCTATTCTGGATGAATTGGGGATGGGTTCGTAATCTACTTAACCATTGGAGACAAGAAGAAGGTGATCCCTTTCATCCACCACATTGCCCCCTTGGCAATGAACCTGAAGCACTTACCGGCGAACCCGTTCGAAACACCATTTTCTCTCTCATATCCAGAGTATCTCGTCATGATTATATAATACACCAAATTCTAGATCTTATTTATCCGCTCATCCGATCCGACAATCACCCCGGTGTAATAGAAGAAGTCAACGAGCTTCGCGCTCGGGTAGTGGCTTTGGAGAATATGGTGCAAAGGTTACAAACACCAGCAGCAGCACCAGCAGCATAACTAGTACCACCATCAACAACATCAACAGTACCATTACCACCACCAACAACAACCGCATCGCAAACCTCAACTTTACAATCTGTCCCACGAGCATCGACGTCATACGCCATGTAGATACCAAGGAATACCACAACGATGAAGTATTGATTCATAACTTCATTGGAGAAACATTCTACGGCGATTATGTAATTTCTAAAGTTTAGAAATTATCTATCCTAGCCTTAACCATAAATCAAATGAGTTTAATTTAATATTAACTCATTAAATCAATATTACATATGAAGAAATATACACATATATATTTCCATAAAGACTGTAATAAAATTCTTTTGTACAAAATATTAATTGTGAAATTTTTTTTTAACGGGTAGGTAATACCCGAGAGATATATAAATTCACAATTAATATGTTACATTCTTCGAATCTGATTCAGCAAATCATCCATTATACTCCCTATTTTCACAACAATATACATTCTTTTATAGAAATCAAAACAACCATACTCATTCAAAATCTAATTACATATTCTAATTTTGAAATCTCATAATTCGATTCAAGATATAACCGAAATCATCACTCTTAGATTCCTACATCTTTCAAAACTATACTTTGACTTCAAAACTGTCCTAGAACCTCATTTCTATTCATGGAACTCACAAAAATATTTGTATCATTCAAAATCTTAGAATATCATATGTATATTAACAATTACAATATGTGTTCAAACACTTCAAAACTCCTAAAGACATGCGAGATGATGATCCAACCACATATTACCCACTGTCATGCATCTGAAAAGCTCTTGAAACCAAAGTTATAGTTTAACACGTATCCGTGTCAGATCCTTTGATATTTATTACCAAATATAATTTTTCATTCTCTTTCCAAAATAGACAGTTTTGTCACAGCTCCAGCAAATCACCTTCATTTATTTATACGAATAAACCTTATTATAACAATTACCCCTTCATCATTGTTACTGGGGAACCTTTCATATCTCGCCACATTAGCAGTAAACTTATCAACAACTTCATTAACCTTCGACTTAAGCCTCTCCGAAAAGCCACTATACTTATTCATTAAAACCCCATCATGTACTCACCTACATCCTGTAACAATAATTGTCACACCAACTACTGGGAATTAGCAATCAGTATTTTGAATTTCGCGACAATTTTACGTCAAAAGTTATACATATAACGTCTATCTCCTAGACTTACATACTTCGAATGTGAATTTTCTGAAAAACATCCCAAAATATGAACTAGTTCTCCGAAATTGGAAAAATGCTGATGAAACAGCAAAAACTGTAAACGACTTTAACAGTCAAAAGTTTGATGATAAAGAATAGTATGGTGGTAAAGCTGAGAAAATAAGAAGGTTTGAAACTGGAAAACAGATTGAGCAGACCATGAAGGAGGCTGTGGATAAATCACAAAGACTAAACCTGCCTTCAAAGGATCCAAATGATTCAGTGTCTACTGAAATCGTTAGCAAACACCTTACTTCTTATTCTAAACCTTCACAGACAAATCTTCTTCATCATCCATATTATCGTATCTTTTATTATAATATCTTCGATATTCCTGAAGATATTTTCACAACTATTCTTATCTGAAATCTTTTATCTCTTCGCAATATCTGCGTTACAACATAAAAAGAAACTGTGTTAGTTTCTAAATTCTAAAAAAAAAAATTTGAATTTAAAATAAGAATATTCTTGAAGAAGTGTTGGGAGCTGAAGCATGAGTTAGTATAATATAATGACACTTGATCAACGTGATTATATTACAGTAATTCATGCTGAGTTTCTAAATGGAACATGATGATTCACAGATCATAACATCATCATGTGCTATGTTACACGACTCTTGTATTCTCTTTGATCTCTAAATATCAAGAAAATATTTCTTGATGATTCGGCCTTTTCCGAGGTATTCTGGTAATTTGACAAGTCAAGATCGTGCCATTACAATTTTCTTCCTAGAACAATAACAATGTTCATTCCGAAATTTATATCTGCGAATTCTGGACTATTACAAGCGGTGCTTAATCGCAAGAAGAAGAAACGAAAGGACACAGCTCCGAACTAGAAATGGGAGTATAAATCATAGCAAATAGAAGAGAGCATTAACTATGGATGCCAATGATTATAGAAGAAGCAAGGACTTTGAAATATAAGGGAAGATATAAAACCCAACAACAACCCAGAAATCACAAACTGTATATATCAATGCATATAGCAATATAAAGACACGGGAGAACTAAAAACACTATAAAACCAAGAGTATAGTAGAAGTAAATAGATTCTTCCAGAGGCAGATGAAAAAGAAGAGCGACAGATATGAAAGTGAGGAGTATATCAAGAATCAGCACTTGATGAAGCATATTGACAAATACTTTAAAATATGAGTTGAGAAGGTGTGAGTTGTAAGAAAACAAATGAGGTGGATTTATAGTGAAATATCCGACAGAGAAATCAAAATGGATTATCGCATTAATTCGAAGAGGATCATAATTTCCTTAATCGCCGAATAATCAAATCCAATATAGATTACAAAGATTTTCATTTCGGAGATCAATCGTGATGACGTCAAAAGATACGACGAATCACTATTATCTTATTTCATTCATTTATGATAACTTCACTCACACGCTTCGAGTAATCGAATTATTTTATCCATTCTTCTTGAACATGATAAAACTCTATAATCGTTATAATAACATTCTCATTGTTAGTCATGACGACCTCTATCAAATTTCGGGGACGAAATTTCTTTAACGGGTAGGTACTGTGACGACCCGGAAATTTCTGACCAAATTTAAACTTTAATCTTTATATTATTCCGACATGATAAGCAAAGTTTGTTAAGTTAAATCTCAAGGATTTTAAACTATGTTTATACATTCATTTAAACCTCGACCAAATTCCAATGATTCACGAACCATTAAATGAACATATATGAATATGTATGTATATGTGTATATGTTATAAATTGAAAATGTCAACAAAGTATTTAAATGTATAATGCTTTATATGAACATATTTGTTTCAATATGATTATCGACGAAATTAAAAAAATATATTAAATGATTGAATTATCAGAAACATTGAATTATGATTACAAGTCTCTGTTGAGAGGTCCATTATGATTTGAGAAAATCTATTCCTCTTAACGATATTCGGAATAATTTGTAAAGCTATTTATAAATAAAAATAAAAAGTGTCATTTACGAAAGTTAGACAAAAGCTAGTGGAAAATTGGTTTCTATAATATTCTATTAATCTATTTTCAAACGTACAAAAACATTTTCAGTTTAAAAAGAACTTTATTATTAAAACGTATATAACTTTTATAAATATCTAGAATCACTTTTGACAACTCATTACTTAACCAGTATAATAAATATAGCGATATTTATATTTTATTTCATTAAATATATATAACAATTTAAATTAATATTATATATATTTATACGCGTATTATACATACATAGTTTTTATACTTTTACTATACTTTAACTTTACCTTTACTTTACTTTTACTTTACTTTAACTTTAATAATTCACTTTAATAATTCATACTTTAATAATTCACTTTAATAATTCATACTTTAATAATTCACTTTAATAATTCATACTTTAATAATTCACTTTAATAATTCAAAAATCTATTATAAATAGAATTCAATAGGTTTCATTATTTCATAGAAACTTGAAAATATATTTCTCTAAACTCTCTCAATCGATTTACATATATATATATATATATATATATATATATATATATATATATATATATATATATATATATATATATATATATATATATATTTGCTCTGTATTATTTCAAGATATTATTAGTATACATAAAATATTACGACGGAGTGATGTCCGAGTGATTTCAAAATAGTTTTTTTGAATGAGTCGAAGCTAAGGAAATTATGGGCTATAGCTATGGAGGTGATGGGTATGGTTCATGGGTATGCTCGTGAGGTCAATCTAGTGTTTATCATCTCCGTTGCGTCTACGTACTGTCCTGCAATATTGAATCTCAATATTGATACGTGAGCACTCATAACTTAACTTTTATATATCAATAGTGTATCCCTGACTGGTGCTCGAGTATATAGGATTATGCATGCTTGTACATTCGATATTGTCCTTAGATAGGTTTGTTGAATCCTGAATTAGATACATATGCTACTGAGATAGGGTATATGATATGCATGTCATTGGAAAGCTAGCGAAAAATTAAGAACTTTTTATTTAGATATCGAATGGTTTCGATGAACGGATTAGAAGTTATAGTCAACTGAATTTTAGTATTATTGTTAAAATGATTATTATTACTATCGTCGTTATTATTTTAATAAAAATATCATTGTTATTATAAAATATCATTATTACTATTATGTTAGTATTATCATTTTATCATAATACCATTTTTAGTAAATATAAATATTGTTATAGAATAATAATAATTATTATTACAAAATAATACAACTTTTACTTATTATTATTATGATCAATATTATTTTATCAAATAAATAGGGGATACAAAGATATTTTTCACCACGCGTAATATAATTACATTAATAATACTTACCACTATAGTTTTACGATATTAAGTGAACTTTATAAATTTTACTACTTAAGATATATAAAAGTATATTTTATTATATATAAACGTTAATATAAATTTTTATTAATAAATGACTTTTATTATTATAAAATCTAATAAATATATTTAAATATATAAAATGACTATAGTTAAGTTATATAATAAACACGTATAAATTTTAGAAGTCATTTTGAGTCAAGTTGACTTTTGTTGACTTTTGCATATTAGTCTCGAGCATTAGGATTGTGGTACACTATGACTTGACCAAAAATTGTTAGACAAATATTGACCAACATATAAATATATATAATTAATATAGGTTCGTGAATCCAAGGCCAACCTTGCACTTGTTAAATGATGTTATATGTATTTTTACTACGAAATACAGTATGGTGAGTTTCATTTGTTCCCTTTTATATATATTTTTGGGACTGAGAATACATGCGCTGTTTTTATAAATGTTTTACGAAATAGGCACAAGTACTAAAACTAATTCTACGTGGGTTTAAACCAGAAATATACCCTTAGCTTGGTAACATTAAACTACTTGTCTATGTACGGTAGGCGCGAATCCTAAAGATAGATCTATTGGGCCTGACATGAAATGTCCCGTTCTTATTGATTAAAAACGTTCCATATTAATTGATTTCGTTGCGAGGTTTTGACCTCTATATGAGACGTTTTTCAAAGACTGCATTCATTTTTAAAACAAACCATAACCTTTATTTCATAAATAAAGGTTTAAAAATCTTTACGTAGATTATCAAATAATGATAATCTAAAATATCCTGTTTACACACGACCATTACATAATGGTTTACAATACAAATATGTTACATCGAAATCAGTTTCTTGAATGCAGTTTTTACACAATATCATACAAACATGGACTCCAAATCTTGTCCTTATTTTAGTATGCAACAGCGGAAGCTCTTAATATTCACCTGAGAATAAACATGCTTTAAACGTCAACAAAAATGTTGGTGAGTTATAGGTTTAACCTATATATATCAAATCGTAACAATAGACCACAAGATTTCATATTTCAATACACATCCCATACATAGAGATAAAAATCATTCATATGGTGAACACCTGGTAACCGACAATAACAAGATGCATATATAAGAATATCCCCATCATTCCGGGACACCCTTCGGATATGATATAAATTTCGAAGTACTAAAGCATCCGGTACTTTGGATGGGGTTTGTTAGGCCCAATAGATCTATCTTTAGGATTCGCGTCAATTAGGGTGTCTGTTCCCTAATTCTTAGATTACCAGACTTAATAAAAAGGGGCATATTCGATTTTGATAATTCAACCATAGAATGTAGTTTCACGTACTTGTATCTATTTTGTAAATCATTTATAAAACCTGCATGTATTCTCATCCCAAAAATATTAGATTTTAAAAGTGGGACTATAACTCACTTTCACAGATTTTTACTTCGTCGGGAAGTAAGACTTGGCCACTGGTTGATTCACGAACCTATAACAATATATACATATATATCAAAGTATGTTCAAAATATATTTACAACACTTTTAATATATTTTGATGTTTTAAGTTTATTAAGTCAGCTGTCCTCGTTAGTAACCTACAACTAGTTGTCCACAGTTAGATGTACAGAAATAAATCGATAAATATTATCTTGAATCAATCCACGACCCAGTGTATACGTATCTCAGTATTGATCACAACTCAAACTATATATATTTTGGAATCAACCTCAACCCTGTATAGCTAACTCCAACATTCACATATAGAGTGTCTATGGTTGTTCCGAAATATATATAGATGTGTCGACATGATAGGTCGAAACATTGTATACGTGTCTATGGTATCTCAAGATTATATAATATACAATACAAGTTGATTAAGTTATGGTTGGAATAGATTTGTTACCAATTTTCACGTAGCTAAAATGAGAAAAATTATCCAATCTTGTTTTACCCATAACTTCTTCATTTTAAATCCGTTTTGAGTGAATCAAATTGCTATGGTTTCATATTGAACTCTATTTTATGAATCTAAACAGAAAAAGTATAGGTTTATAGTCGGAAAAATAAGTTACAAGTCATTTTTGTAAAGGTAGTCATTTCAGTCGAAAGAACGACGTCTAGATGACCATTTTAGAAAACATACTTCCACTTTGAGTTTAACCATAATTTTTGGATATAGTTTCATGTTCATAATAAAAATCATTTTCTCAGAATAACAACTTTTAAATCAAAGTTTATCATAGTTTTTAATTAACTAACCCAAAACAGCCCGCGGTGTTACTACGACGGCGTAAATCCGGTTTTACGGTGTTTTTCGTGTTTTCAGGTTTTAAATCATTAAGTTAGCATATCATATAGATATAGAACATGTGTTTAGTTGATTTTAAAAGTCAAGTTAGAAGGATTAACTTTTATTTGCGAACAAGTTTAGAATTAACTAAACTATGTTCTAGTGATTACAAGTTTAAACCTTCGAATAAGATAGCTTTATATGTATGAATCGAATGATGTTATGAACATCATTACTACCTTAAGTTCCTTGGATAAACCTATTGGAAAAGAGAAAAATGGATCTAGCTTCAATGGATCCTTGGATGGCTCGAAATTCTTGAAGCAGAATCATGACACGAAAACAAGTTCAAGTAAGATCATCACTTGAAATAAGATTGTTATAGTTATAGAAATTGAACCAAAGTTTGAATATGATTATTACCTTGTATTAGAATGATAACCTACTGTAAGAAACAAGGATTTCTTGAGGTTGGATGATCACCTTACAAGATTGGAAGTGAGCTAGCAAACTTGAAAGTATTCTTGATTTTATGAAACTAGAACTTTTGGAATTTATGAAGAACACTTAGAACTTGAAGATAGAACTTGAGAGAGATCAATTAGATGAAGAAAATTGAAGAATGAAAGTGTTTGTAGGTGTTTTTGGTCGTTGGTGTATGGATTAGATATAAAGGATATGTAATTTTGTTTTCATGTAAATAAGTCATGAATGATTACTCATATTTTTGTAATTTTATGAGATATTTCATGCTAGTTGCCAAATGATGGTTCCCACATGTGTTAGGTGACTCACATGGGCTGCTAAGAGCTGATCATTAGAGTGTATATACCAATAGTACATACATCTAAAAGCTGTGTATTGTACGAGTACGAATGCGGGTGCATACGAGTAGAATTGTTGATGAAACTGAACGAGGATGTAATTGTAAGCATTTTTGTTAAGTAGAAGTATTTTGATAAGTGTATTTAAGTCTTTCAAAAGTGTATAAATACATATTAAAACACTACATGTATATACATTTTAACTGAGTCGTTAAGTCATCGTTAGTCGTTACATGTAAGTGTTGTTTTGAAACCTTTAGGTTAACGATCTTGTTAAATGTTGTTAACCCAATGTTTATAATATCAAATGAGATTTTAAATTATTATATTATCATGATATTATCATGTATGAATATCTCTTAATATGATATATATACATTAAATGTCTTTACAACGATAATCGTTACATATATGTCTCGTTTAAAAATCATTAAGTTAGTAGTCTTGTTTTTACATATGTAGTTCATTGTTAATATACTTAATGATATGTTTACTTATCATAGTATCATGTTAACTATATATATATATATCCATATATATGTCATCATATAGTTTTTACAAGTTTTAACGTTCGTGAATCACCGGTCAACTTGGGTGGTCAATTGTCTATATGAAACATATTTCAATTAATCAAGTCTTAACAAGTTTGATTACTTAACATGTTGGAAACATTTAATCATGTAAATATCAATCTCAATTAATATATATAAACATGAAAAAGTTCGGGTCACTACAGTACCTACCCGTTAAATAAATTTCGTCCCGAAATTTTAAGCTGTTGAAGGTGTTGACGAATCTTCTGGAAATAGATTCGGGTATTTCTTCTTCATCTGATCTTCACGCTCCCAGGTGAACTCGGGTCCTCTACGAGCATTCCATCGAACCTTAACAATTGGTATCTTGTTTTGCTTAAGTCTTTTAACCTCACGATCCATTATTTCGATGGGTTCTTCGATTAATTGAAGTTTTTCGTTGATTTGGATTTCATCTAACGGAATAGTGAGATCTTCTTTAGCAAAACATTTCTTCAAATTCGAGACGTGGAAAGTGTTATGTACAGCCGCGAGTTGTTGAGGTAACTCTAGTCGGTAAGCTACTGGTCCGACACGATCAATAATCTTGAATGGTCCAATATACCTTGGATTTAATTTCCCTCGTTTACCAAATCGAACAACGCCTTTCCAAGGTGCAACTTTAAGCATGACCATCTCTCCAATTTCAAATTCTATATCTTTTCTTTTAATGTCAGCGTAGCTCTTTTGTCGACTTTGGGCGGTTTTCAACCGTTGTTGAATTTGGATGATCTTCTCGGTAGTTTCTTGTATAATCTCCGGACCCGTAATCTGTCTATCCCCCACTTCACTCCAACAAATCGGAGACCTGCACTTTCTACCATAAAGTGCTTCAAATGGCGCCATCTCAATGCTTGAATGGTAGCTGTTGTTATAGGAAAATTCTGCTAGCGGTAGATGTCGATCCCAACTGTTTCCGAAATCAATAACACATGCTCGTAGCATGTCTTCAAGCGTTTGTATCGTCCTTTCGCTCTGCCCATCAGTTTGTGGATGATAGGCAGTACTCATGTCTAGACGAGTTCCTAATGCTTGCTGTAATGTCTGCCAGAATCTTGAAATAAATCTGCCATCCCTATCAGAGATAATAGAGATTGGTATTCCATGTCTGGAGACGACTTCCTTCAAATACAGTCGTGCTAACTTCTCCATCTTGTCATCTTCTCTTATTGGTAGAAAGTGTGCTGATTTGGTGAGACGATCAACTATTACCCAAATAGTATCAAAACCACTTACAGTCCTTGGCAATTTAGTGATGAAATCCATGGTAATGTTTTCCCATTTCCATTCCGGGATTTCGGGTTGTTGAAGTAGACCTGATGGTTTCTGATGCTCAGCTTTGACCTTAGAACACGTCAAACATTCTCCTACGTATTTAGCAACATCGGCTTTCATACCCGGCCACCAAAAATGTTTCTTGAGATCCTTGTACATCTTCCCCGTTCCAGGATGTATTGAGTATCTGGTTTTATGAGCTTCTCTAAGTACCATTTCTCACATATCTCCAAATTTTGGTACCCAAATCCTTTCAGCCCTATACCGGGTTCCGTCTTCCCGAATATTAAGATGCTTCTCCGATCCTTTGGGTATTTCATCCTTTAAATTTCCCTCTTTTAAAACTCCTTGTTGCGCCTCCTTTATTTGAGTAGTAATGTTATTATGAATCATTATATTCATAGATTTTACTCGAATGGGTTCTCTGTCCTTCCTGCTCAAGGCATCGGCTACCACATTTGCCTTCCCCGGGTGGTAACAAATCTCAAAGTCGTAATCATTCAATAATTCAATCCACCTACGCTGCCTCATATTCAGTTGTTTCTGATTAAATATGTGTTGAAGACTTTTGTGGTCGGTATATATAATACTTTTGACCCCATATAAGTAGTGCCTCCAAGTCTTTAATGCAAAAACAACCGCGCCTAATTCCAAATCATGCGTCGTATAATTTTGTTCGTGAATCTTCAATTGTCTAGACGCATAAGCAATCACCTTCGTTCGTTGCATTAATACACAACCGAGACCTTGCTTTGATGCATCACAATAAATCACAAAATCATCATTCCCTTCAGGCAATGACAATATAGGTGCCGTAGTTAGCTTTTTCTTCAATAACTGAAACGCTTTCTCTTGTTCATCATTCCATTCAAATTTCTTCCCTTTATGCGTTAATGCAGTCAAGGGTTTTGCTATTCTGGAAAAGTCTTGGATGAACCTTCTGTAGTAACCAGCTAGTCCTAAAAACTGGCGTATGTGTTTCGGAGTTTTCGGGGTTTCCCACTTTTCAACAGTTTCTATCTTTGCCGGATCCACCTTAATACCTTCTTTGTTCACTATGTGACCGAGGAATTGAACTTCTTCCAACCAAAATGCACACTTTGAAAACTTAGCGTACAATTCTTCCTTCCTCAATACTTCTAACACCTTTCTCAAATGTTCACCGTGTTCTTGGTCATTCTTTGAGTAAATAAGTATGTCATCAATGAAAACAATGACAAACTTGTCAAGGTATGGTCCACACACTCGGTTCATAAGGTCCATGAACACAGCTGGTGCATTAGTTAAACCAAACGGCATGACCATAAACTCGTAATGACCGTAACGTGTTCTGAAAGCAGTCTTTGGAATATCATCTTCTTTCACCCGCATTTGATGATACCCGGAACGTAAGTCAATCTTTGAATAAACAGACGAGCCTTGTAGTTGATCAAATAAGTCGTCGATTCTCGGTAGTGGGTAGCGGTTCTTGATGGTAAGTTTGTTCAACTCTCGGTAGTCGATACACAACCTGAATGTACCATCTTTCTTCTTGACAAACAAAACAGGAGCTCCCCACGGTGATGTGCTTGGTCGAATGAAACCACGCTCTAAAAGTTCTTGTAATTGGCTTTGCAGTTCTTTCATCTCGCTGGGTGCGAGTCTGTAAGGAGCACGAGCTATTGGTGCAGCTCCTGGTACAAGATCTATTTGAAATTCAACGGATCGATGTGGGGGTAATCCCGGTAATTCTTTCGGAAATACATCAGGAAATTCTTTTGCGACGGGAACATCATTGATGCTCTTTTCTTCAGTTTGTACTTTCTCGACGTGTGCTAGAACAGCATAGCAACCTTTTCTTATTAGTTTTTGTGCCTTCAAATTACTAATAAGATGTAGCTTCGTGTTGCCCTTTTCTCCGTACACCATTAAGGGTTTTCCTTTTTCTCGTATAATGCGAATTGCATTTTTGTAACAAACGATCTCCGCTTTCACTTCTTTCAACCAGTCCATACCGATTATCACATCAAAACTCCCTAACTCTACTGGTATCAAATCAATCTTAAATGTTTCGCTAACCAGTTTAATTTCTCGATTTCGACATATATTATCTGCTGAAATTAATTTACCATTTGCTAATTCGAGTAAAAATTTACTATCCAAAGGCGTCAATGGACAACTTAATTTAGCACAAAAATCTCTACTCATATAGCTTCTATCCGCACCCGAATCAAATAAAAACGTAAGCAGATTTATTGTCAATAAGAAACGTACCCGTAACAAGCTCCGGGTCTTCCTGTGCCTCTACCGCATTAATATTGAAAACTCTTCCACGGCCTTGTCCATTCGTGTTCTCCTGGTTCGGGCAATTTCTAATAATGTGGCCTGGTTTTCCACATTTATAACAAACTACATTGGCATAACTTGCTCCGACACTACTTGCTCCACCATTACTCGTTCCGACACCATTTGTTCCTTTCGTTCTATTAACCCCTGGTCCGTAGACCTCACACTTCGCCGCGCTATGACCATTTCTTTTACACTTGTTGCAAAATTTGGTGCAGAACCCCGAGTGATTCTTTTCACACCTTTGGCATAGCTGCTTCTGATTGTTGTTGTTGTTGCGGTTATTATTGTTGTTGGGATGATTGTTGTAGTTGCTGTTGTTGTTGTTGTTGTTGTTGTTGGGCCGTTTGTTGTAGTTGCGATTGATGTTGCGATTGTTGGGATAATTGTTGCGATTATTGTTGTAATTGCTGTTGTTGTTGTATTGGTGATTCTTATCACCGTTTTCCTCCCACTTTCTTTTGACTTGCTTCACATTGGCCTCTTCAGCAGTCTGTTCTTTAATTCTTTCTTCAATCTGGTTCACTAGTTTGTGAGCCATTCTACATGCCTGTTGTATAGAGGCGGGCTCGTGTGAACTTATATCTTCTTGGATTCTTTCCGGTAATCCTTTCACAAACGCGTCGATCTTCTCTTCCTCATCTTCGAACGCTCCCGGACACAATAGGCACAATTATGTGAATCGTCTTTCGTACGTGGTAATATCAAATCCTTGGGTTCGTAACCCTCTAAGTTCTGTCTTGAGCTTATTGACCTCGGTTCTGGGACGGTACTTCTCGTTCATCAAGTGCTTGAATGCTGACCACGGTAGTGCGTACGCATCATCTTGTCCCACTTGCTCTAGATGGGTATTCCACCATGTTAACGCAGAACCTATGAAGGTATGCGTAGCGTACTTCACTTTGTCCTCTTCAGTACACTTACTTATGGCAAACATCGATTCAACCTTCTCGGTCCACCGTTTCAATCCGATCGGTCCTTCGGTTCCATCAAATTCCAAAGGTTTGCAGGCAGTGAATTCTTTGTAGGTGCATCCTACACGATTTCCTGTACTGCTAGATCCAAGGTTATTGTTGGTATGTAGCGCAGCCTGTACTGCGGCTATGTTTGAAGCTATAAAAGTACGGAATTCCTCTTCATTCATATTCACGGTGTGTCGAGTAGTCGGTGCCATTTCCTTCAAAATAGTTAAATGGAACAAGTTAATCATACAGAATATTAAGAGTAGTTAATAGTATTTCG
The DNA here is from genome assembly GCF_046630445.1 of Rutidosis leptorrhynchoides. Taxonomy (NCBI): domain Eukaryota; kingdom Viridiplantae; phylum Streptophyta; class Magnoliopsida; order Asterales; family Asteraceae; genus Rutidosis; species Rutidosis leptorrhynchoides. Next base: position 570,680,647 of record NC_092334.1, read on the forward strand.
TAGCATAATATGAACTCATTTATAAAAGCTTTTTCTTCATATTAGCGTTTTATAAGTTTAAATTCGGGTAGTACCTACCCGTTAAGTTCATACTTAGTAGCTAATATACAATTCAACTACTACAATTCTATATGAAAAACTGATTATAATAATATTTCGCGTTCAAACTTTTATACAATATTTTACAAACTTACAATACCGCTTATTTTACATAAAGCATGAAATATAGCACACAATAACTTTGATACAAGATAGTTGTGAAGATAATTCTAGCTAGTACACAAGTCGTTCAGCAAAGGCAATAAAGACACGTAATTCATACGTCCAGAAACAAGTCATGCATTCTGGTTTTACTAGGACTACTTCCCATCCTTGGTCTTGTGCAACATAACCGTTATGGCCGTTGATAAGACAGCGTGTTGTAACGTCGTCAAAGGGACGAGGGTTACGTAATGTCCAACAGTCCCGTAATAATCTAAAAACCTCATTTCTTACCCCAATTACCGACTCCGTCACTTGTGGAAACGTTTTGTTTAATAGTTGTAGCCCGATGTTCTTGTTCTCACTTTGGTGAGAAGCGAACATTACTAATCCGTAAGCATAACATGCTTCTTTATGTTGCATGTTAGCCGCTTTTTCTAAATCACGAAGTCCAATATTCGGATATATTGAGTCAAAATAATTTCTTAACCCGTTGCGTAAAATAGCATTTGGGTTCCCCGCAATATATGCGTCAAAGTAAACACATCGTAACTTATGGGTTTCCCAATGTGATATCCCCCATCTTTCAAACGAAAGTCTCTTATAAACCAAGACATTCTTGGAACGTTCTTCGAATGTCTTACAAACTGATCTCGCCTTAAATAGTTGTGCCGAAGAATTCTGACCGACTCTAGACAAGATTTCATCAATCATGTCTCCGGGTAAGTCTCTTAAAATATTGGGTTGTCTATCCATTTTGTGTTTTTATACTGTAAAATAGACAAGAGTTAGATTCATAAAAAAAATACTTATTAATACAAGCAATTTTTACATATATCATAAAGCATAAGCACATTATATTACATATATTACACCACACGAATACAACTATCTTATTCCGACTCGCTTGTTTCTTCTTCTTCGGTTTTGGTTCGTTTTGCCAAGTTTCTAGGGATATATGATGTTCCCCTAATACGAGCCGTCGTTGTCCACATTGGTTTAGAAAAACCTGGTGGTTTAGAGGTTCCCGGGTCATTGTTACAACTTAAGGACTTCGGGCGTTGACGATACATATAAAGTTCATCGGGGTTGGAATTAGATTTCTCTATTTTTATGCCCTTTCCCTTATTATTTTCTTTTGCCTTTTTAAATTCAGTTGGGGTAATTTCTATAACATCATCGGAATTCTCGTCGGAATCCGATTCATCGGAGAATTGGTAATCCTCCCAATATTTTGCTTCCTTGGCGGAAACACCATTGACCATAATTAACTTTGGTCGGTTGGTTGAGGATTTTCTTTTACTTAACCGTTTTATTATTTCCCCCACCGGTTCTATTTCTTCATCCGGTTCCGATTCTTCTTCCGGTTCCGATTCTTCTTCCGGTTCCGACTCTTCTTCCGGTTCCTCTTCGGGAACTTGTGAATCAGTCCACAAATCATTCCAATTTACATTTGACTCTTCATTATTATTAGGTGAGTCAATGGGACTTGTTCTAGAGGTAGACATCTATCACATAATATCAAACGCGTTAAGAGATTAATATATCACATAATATTCACATGTTAAAAATATATAGTTTCCAACAAAATTTGTTAAGCAATCATTTTTCAAGTAAACACGGTCGAAGTCCAGACTCACTAATGCATCCTAACAAACTCGATAAGACACACTAATGCAAAATTCTGGTTCTCTAAGACCAACGCTCGGATACCAACTGAAATGTCCCGTTCTTATTGATTAAAAACGTTCCATATTAATTGATTTCGTTGCGAGGTTTTGACCTCTATATGAGACGTTTTTCAAAGACTGCATTCATTTTTAAAACAAACCATAACCTTTATTTCATAAATAAAGGTTTAAAAATCTTTACGTAGATTATCAAATAATGATAATCTAAAATATCCTGTTTACACACGACCATTACATAATGGTTTACAATACAAATATGTTACATCGAAATCAGTTTCTTGAATGCAGTTTTTACACAATATCATACAAACATGGACTCCAAATCTTGTCCTTATTTTAGTATGCAACAGCGGAAGCTCTTAATATTCACCTGAGAATAAACATGCTTTAAACGTCAACAAAAATGTTGGTGAGTTATAGGTTTAACCTATATATATCAAATCGTAACAATAGACCACAAGATTTCATATTTCAATACACATCCCATACATAGAGATAAAAATCATTCATATGGTGAACACCTGGTAACCGACAATAACAAGATGCATATATAAGAATATCCCCATCATTCCGGGACACCCTTCGGATATGATATAAATTTCGAAGTACTAAAGCATCCGGTACTTTGGATGGGGTTTGTTAGGCCCAATAGATCTATCTTTAGGATTCGCGTCAATTAGGGTGTCTGTTCCCTAATTCTTAGATTACCAGACTTAATAAAAAGGGGCATATTCGATTTTGATAATTCAACCATAGAATGTAGTTTCACGTACTTATGTCTATTTTGTAAATCATTTATAAAACCTGCATGTATTCTCATCCCAAAAATATTAGATTTTAAAAGTGGGACTATAACTCACTTTCACAGATTTTTACTTCGTCGGGAAGTAAGACTTGGCCACTGGTTGATTCACGAACCTATAACAATATATACATATATATCAAAGTATGTTCAAAATATATTTACAACACTTTTAATATATTTTGATGTTTTAAGTTTATTAAGTCAGCTGTCCTCGTTAGTAACCTACAACTAGTTGTCCACAGTTAGATGTACAGAAATAAATCGATAAATATTATCTTGAATCAATCCACGACCCAGTGTATACGTATCTCAGTATTGATCACAACTCAAACTATATATATTTTGGAATCAACCTCAACACTGTATAGCTAACTCCAACATTCACATATAGAGTGTCTATGGTTGTTCCGAAATATATATAGATGTGTCGACATGATAGGTCGAAACATTGTATACGTGTCTATGGTATCTCAAGATTACATAATATACAATACAAGTTGATTAAGTTATGGTTGGAATAGATTTGTTACCAATTTTCACGTAGCTAAAATGAGAAAAATTATCCAATCTTGTTTTACCCATAACTTCTTCATTTTAAATCCGTTTTGAGTGAATCAAATTGCTATGGTTTCATATTGAACTCTATTTTATGAATCTAAACAGAAAAAGTATAGGTTTATAGTCGGAAAAATAAGTTACAAGTCATTTTTGTAAAGGTAGTCATTTCAGTCGAAAGAACGACGTCTAGATGACCATTTTAGAAAACATACTTCCACTTTGAGTTTAACCATAATTTTTGGATATAGTTTCATGTTCATAATAAAAATCATTTTCTCAGAATAACAACTTTTAAATCAAAGTTTATCATAGTTTTTAATTAACTAACCCAAAACAGCCCGCGGTGTTACTACGACGGCGTAAATCCGGTTTTACGGTGTTTTTCGTGTTTCCAGGTTTTAAATCATTAAGTTAGCATATCATATAGATATAGAACATGTGTTTAGTTGATTTTAAAAGTCAAGTTAGAAGGATTAACTTTTATTTGCGAACAAGTTTAGAATTAACTAAACTATGTTCTAGTGATTACAAGTTTAAACCTTCGAATAAGATAGCTTTATATGTATGAATCGAATGATGTTATGAACATCATTACTACCTTAAGTTCCTTGGATAAACCTATTGGAAAAGAGAAAAATGGATCTAGCTTCAATGGATCCTTGGATGGCTCGAAATTCTTGAAGCAGAATCATGACACGAAAACAAGTTCAAGTAAGATCATCACTTGAAATAAGATTGTTATAGTTATAGAAATTGAACCAAAGTTTGAATATGATTATTACCTTGTATTAGAATGATAACCTACTGTAAGAAACAAGGATTTCTTGAGGTTGGATGATCACCTTACAAGATTGGAAGTGAGCTAGCAAACTTGAAAGTATTCTTGATTTTATGAAACTAGAACTTTTGGAATTTATGAAGAACACTTAGAACTTGAAGATAGAACTTGAGAGAGATCAATTAGATGAAGAAAATTGAAGAATGAAAGTGTTTGTAGGTGTTTTTGGTCGTTGGTGTATGGATTAGATATAAAGGATATGTAATTTTGTTTTCATGTAAATAAGTCATGAATGATTACTCATATTTTTGTAATTTTATGAGATATTTCATGCTAGTTGCCAAATGATGGTTCCCACATGTGTTAGGTGACTCACATGGGCTGCTAAGAGCTGATCATTAGAGTGTATATACCAATAGTACATACATCTAAAAGCTGTGTATTGTACGAGTACGAATACGGGTGCATACGAGTAGAATTGTTGATGAAACTGAACGAGGATGTAATTGTAAGCATTTTTGTTAAGTAGAAGTATTTTGATAAGTGTATTTAAGTCTTTCAAAAGTGTATAAATACATATTAAAACACTACATGTATATACATTTTAACTGAGTCGTTAAGTCATCGTTAGTCGTTACATGTAAGTGTTGTTTTGAAACCTTTAGGTTAACGATCTTGTTAAATGTTGTTAACCCAATGTTTATAATATCAAATGAGATTTTAAATTATTATATTATCATGATATTATCATGTATGAATATCTCTTAATATGATATATATACATTAAATGTCTTTACAACGATAATCGTTACATATATGTCTCGTTTAAAAATCATTAAGTTAGTAGTCTTGTTTTTACATATGTAGTTCATTGTTAATATACTTAATGATATGTTTACTTATCATAGTATCATGTTAACTATATATATATATCCATATATATGTCATCATATAGTTTTTACAAGTTTTAACGTTCGTGAATCACCGGTCAACTTGGGTGGTCAATTGTCTATATGAAACATATTTCAATTAATCAAGTCTTAACAAGTTTGATTACTTAACATGTTGGAAACATTTAATCATGTAAATATCAATCTCAATTAATATATATAAACATGAAAAAGTTCGGGTCACTACATGACAAACCCCATCCTGACTATGGGATGCTTTAGTACTTCGAGGTTATTTTAAACACACCTGATCTGTTGTACTTCAGAGGGTAAAACATGAACGTTAAAGCTTGTTACCGAGTGCCTACAACTTATAGAATACTTTTATACACTTGCGAGTGTACATATATTTATAAACGAAAATCTTGTGGTCTATTAATATATTGAAATGATTGTTATGATAAACCTATGAACTCACCAACCTTTTGGTTGACACTTTAAAGCATGTTTATTCTCAGGTATTAAAGAAATCTTCCGCTGTGCATTAGCTCATTTTAAGGATATTACTTGGAGTCATTCATGGCATATTTTGAAAGACGTTGCATTCGAGTCATTGAGTTCATCAAGATTATTATTATGTCAATTATAGTTGGATGTATTATCAAATGGTGTGCATGCCATCAACTTTCGTTGTAAAGAAAGTTTGTCTTTTAAAAACGAATGCAATGTTTGTAAAATGTATCATATAGAGGTCAAATACCTCGCGATGTAATCAACTATTGTGAATCGTTTATAATATATATGAACGGGTCCTTTCACTACATACCAACAATAACCTTGGATCTAGTAGTACAGGAAATCGTGTAGGATGCACCTACAAAGAATTCACTGCCTGCAAACCTTTGGAATTTGATGGAACCGAAGGACCGATCGGATTGAAACGGTGGACCGAGAAGGTCGAATCGGTGTTTGCCATAAGTAAGTGTACTGAAGAGGACAAAGTGAAGTACGCTACACATACCTTCATAGGTTCTGCGTTAACATGGTGGAATACCTATCTAGAGCAAGTGGGACAAGACGATGCGTACGCACTACCGTGGTCAGCATTCAAGCACTTGATGAACGAGAAGTACCGTCCCAGAACCGAGGTCAATAAGCTCAAAACAGAACTTAGAGGGTTACGAACCCAAGGATTTGATATTACCACGTACGAAAGACGATTCACAGAATTGTGCCTATTGTGTCCGGGAGCATTCGAAGATGAGGAAGAGAAGATCGACGCATTTGTGAAAGGATTACCGGAAAGAATCCAAGAAGATATAAGTTCACACGAGCCCGCCTCCATACAACAGGCATGTAGAATGGCTTACAAACTAGTGAACCAGATTGAAGAAAGAATTAAAGAACAGACTGCTGAAGAGGCCAATGTGAAGCAAGTCAAAAGAAAGTGGGAGGAAAACAGTGATAAGAATCACCAATACAACAACAACAGCAATTACAACAATAATCGCAACAATTATCCCAACAATCGCAACATCAATCGCAACTACAACAAACGGCCCAACAACAACAACAACAACAACAACAACAACAACTACAACAATCATCCCAACAACAATAATAACTACAACAACAACAACAATCAGAAGCAGCTATGCCAAAGGTGTGAAAAGTATCACTCGGGGTTCTGCACCAAATTTTGCAACAAGTGTAAAAGAAATGGTCATAGCGCGATGAAGTGTGAGGTCTACGGATCAGGGGTTAATAGAACGAAAGGAACAAATGATGTCGGAACGAGTAATGGCGGAGCAAGTAGTGTCAGAGCAAGTTATGCCAATGTAGTTGTTATAAATGTGGAAAACCGGGCCACATTATTAGAAATTGCCCGAACCAGGAGAACACGAATGGACAAGGCCGCGGAAGAGTTTTCAATATTAATGCGGCAGAGGCACAGGAAGACCCGGAGCTTGTTACGGGTACGTTTCTTATTGACAATAAATCTGCTTACGTTTTATTTGATTCGGGTGCGGATAGAAGCTATATGAGTAGAGATTTTTGTGCTAAATTAAGTTGTCCATTGACGCCTTTGGATAGTAAATTTTTACTCGAATTAGCAGATGGTAAATTAATTTCAGCAGATAATATATGTCGGAATCGAGAAATTAAACTGGTTAGCGAAACATTTAAGATTGATTTGATACCAGTAGAGTTAGGGAGTTTTGATGTGATAATCGGTATGGACTGGTTGAAAGAAGTGAAAGCAGAGATCGTTTGTTACAAAAATGCAATTCGCATTATACGAGAAAAAAGGAAAACCCTTAATGGTGTACGGAGAAAAGGGCAACACGAAGCTACATCTTATTAGTAATTTGAAGGCACAAAAACTAATAAGAAAAGGTTGCTATGCAGTTCTAGCACACGTCGAGAAAGTACAAACTGAAGAAAAGAGCATCAATGATGTTCCCATTGCAAAAGAATTTCCCGATGTATTTCCGAAAGAATTACCGGGATTACCCCCACATCGATCCGTTGAATTTCAAATAGATCTTGTACCAGGAGCTGCACCAATAGCTCGTGCTCCTTACAGACTCGCACCCAGCGAGATGAAAGAACTGCAAAGCCAATTACAAGAACTTTTAGAGCGTGGTTTCATTCGACCAAGCACATCACCGTGGGGAGCTCCTGTTTTGTTTGTCAAGAAGAAAGATGGTACATTCATGTTGTGTATCGACTACCGAGAGTTGAACAAACTTACCATCAAGAACCGCTACCCACTACCGAGAATCGATGACTTATTTGATCAACTACAAGGTGTAGTGACCCGAACTTTTCCATGTTTATATATATTAATTGAGATTGATATTTACATGATTAAATGTTTCCAACATGTTAAGCAATCAAACTTGTTAAGACTTGATTAATTGAAATATGGTTCATATAGACAATTGACCACCCAAGTTGACCGGTGATTCACGAACGTTAAAACTTGTAAAAACTATATGATGACATATATATGGATATATATATATATATATAGTTAACATGATACTATGATAAGTAAACATATCCTTAAGTATATTAACAATGAACTACATATGTAAAAACAAGACTACTAACTTAATGATTTTTAAACGAGACATATATGTAACGATTATCGTTGTAAAGACATTTAATGTATATATATCATATTAAGAGATATTCATACATGATAATATCATGATAATATAATAATTTAAAATCTCATTTGATATTATAAACATTGGGTTAACAACATTTAACAAGACCGTTAACCTAAAGGTTTAAAAACAACACTTACATGTAACGACTAACGATGACTTAACGACTCAGTTAAAATGTATATACATGTAGTGTTTTAATATGTATTTATGCACTTTTGAAAGACTTCAATACACTTATCAAAATACTTCTACTTAACAAAAATGCTTACAATTACATCCTCGTTCAGTTTCATCAACAATTCTACTCGTATGCACCCGTATTCGTACTCGTACAATACACAGCTTTTAGATATATGTACTATTGGTATATACACTCCAATGATCAGCTCTTAGCAGCCCATGTGAGTCACCTAACACATGTGGGAACCATCATTTGGCAACTAGCATGAAATATCTCATAAAATTACAAAAATATGAGTAATCATTCATGACTTATTTACATGAAAACAAAATTACATATCCTTTATATCTAATCCATACACCAACGACCAAAAACACCTACAAACACTTTCATTCTTCAATTTTCTTCATCTAATTGATCTCTCTCAAGTTCTATCTTCAAGTTCTAAGTGTTCTTCATATATTCTACAAGTTCTAGTTACATAAAATCAAGAATACTTTCAAGTTTGCTAGCTCACTTCCAATCTTGTAAGGTGATCATCCAACCTCAAGAAATCTTTGTTTCTTACAGTAGGTTATCATTCTAATACAAGGTAATAATCATATTCAAACTTTGGTTCAATTTCTATAACTATAACAATCTTATTTCAAGTGATGATCTTACTTGAACTTGTTTTCGTGTCATGATTCTGCTTCAAGAACTTCGAGCCATCCAAGGATCCGTTGAAGCTAGATCAATTTTTCTCTTTTCCAGTAGGTTTATCCAAGGAAATTAAGGTAGTAATGATGTTCATAACATCATTCGATTCATACGTATAAAGCTATCTTATTCGAAGGTTTAAACTTGTAATCACTAGAACATAGTTTAGTTAATTCAAAACTTGTTCGCAAACAAAAGTTAATCCTTCTAACTTGACTTTTAAAATCAACTAAACACATGCTCTATATCTATATGATATGCTAACTTAATGATTTAAAACATGAAAACACAAAAAACACCGTAAAACCGGATTTACGCCGTCGTAGTAACACCGCGGGCTGTTTTGGGTTAGTTAATTAAAAACTATGATAAACTTTGATTTAAAAGTTGTTATTCTGAGAAAATGATTTTTATTATGAACATGAAACTATATCCAAAAATTATGGTTAAACTCAAAGTGGAAGTATGTTTTCTAAAATGGTCATCTAGACGTCGTTCTTTCGACTGAAATGACTACCTTTACAAAAACGACTTGTAACTTATTTTTCCGACTATAAACCTATACTTTTTCTATTTAGATTCATAAAATAGAGTTCAATATGAAACCATAGCAATTTGATTCACTCAAAACGGATTTAAAATGAAGAAGTTATGGGTAAAACAAGATTGGATAATTTTTCTCATTTTAGCTACGTGAAAATTGGTAACAAATCTATTCCAACCATAACTTAATCAACTTGTATTGTATATTATGTAATCTTGAGATACCATAGACACGTATACAATGTTTCGACCTATCATGTCGACACATCTATATATATTTCGGAACAACCATAGACACTCTATATGTGAATGTTGGAGTTAGCTATACAGGGTTGAGGTTGATTCCAAAATATATATAGTTTGAGTTGTGATCAATACTGAGATACGTATACACTGGGTCGTGGATTGATTCAAGATAATATTTATCGATTTATTTCTGTACATCTAACTGTGGACAACTAGTTGTAGGTTACTAACGAGGACAGCTGACTTAAGAAACTTAAAACATCAAAATATATTAAAAGTGTTGTAAATATATTTTGAACATACTTTGATATATATGTATATATTGTTATAGGTTCGTGAATCAACCAGTGGCCAAGTCTTACTTCCCGACGAAGTAAAAATCTGTGAAAGTGAGTTATAGTCCCACTTTTAAAATCTAATATTTTTGGGATGAGAATACATGCAGGTTTTATAAATGATTTACAAAATAGACACAAGTACGTGAAACTACATTCTATGGTTGAATTATCGAAATCCAATATGCCCCTTTTTATTAAGTCTGGTAATCTAAGAATTAGGGAACAGACACCCTAATTGACGCGAATCCTAAAGATAGATCTATTGGGCCTAACAAACCCCATCCAAAGTACCGGATGCTTTAGTACTTCGAAATTTATATCATATCCGAAGGGTGTCCCGGAATGATGGGGATATTCTTATATATGCATCGTGTTAATGTCGGTTACCAGGTGTTCACCATATGAATGATTTTTATCTCTATGTATGGGATGTGTATTGAAATATGAAATCTTGTGGTCTATTATTATGATTTGATATATATAGGTTAAACCTATAACTCACCAACATTTTTGTTGACGTTTTAAGCATGTTTATTCTCAGGTGATTATTAAGAGCTTCCGCTGTCGCATACTTAAATAAGGACGAGATTTGGAGTCCATGCTTGTATGATATTGTGTAAAAACTGCATTCAAGAAACTTATTTTGTTGTAACATATTTGTATTGTAAACCATTATGTAATGGTCGTGTGTAAACAGGATATTTTAGATTATCATTATTTGATAATCTACGTAAAGTTTTTTTTTAAACCTTTATTGATGAAATAAAGGTTATGGGTTGTTTTAAAATGAATGCAGTCTTTGAAAAACGTCTCATATAGAGGTCAAAACCTCGCAACGAAATCAATTAATATGGAACGTTTTTAATCAATAAGAACGGGACATTTCAGTTGGTATCAGAGCGTTGGTCTTAGAGAACCAGAATTTTGCATTAGTGTGTCTTATCGAGTTTGTTAGGATGCATTAGTGAGTCTGGACTTCGACCGTGTTTACTTGAAAAATGATTGCTTAACAAATTTTGTTGGAAACTATATATTTTTAACATGTGAATATTATGTGATATATTAATCTCTTAACGCGTTTGATATTATGTGATAGATGTCTACCTCTAGAACAAGTCCCATTGACTCACCTAATAATAATGAAGAGTCAAATGTAAATTGGAATGATTCGTGGACTGATTCACAAGTTCCCGAAGAGGAACCGGAAGAAGAGTCGGAACCGGAAGAAGAATCGGAACCGGAAGAAGAATCGGAACCGGATGAAGAAATAGAACCGGTGGGGGAAATAATAAAACGGTTAAGTAAAAGAAAATCCTCAACCAACCGACCAAGGTTAATTATGGTCAATGGTGTTTCCGCCAAGGAAGCAAAATATTGGGAGGATTACCAATTCTCCGATGAATCGGATTCCGACGAGAATTCCGATGATGTTATAGAAATTACCCCAACTGAATTTAAAAAGGCAAAAGAAAATAATAAGGGAAAGGGCATAAAAATAGAGAAATCTAATTCCAACCCCGATGAACTTTATATGTATCGTCAACCCCCGAAGTCCTTAAGTTGTAACAATGACCCGGGAACCTCTAAACCACCAGGTTTTTCTAAACCATTGTGGATAACGACGGCTCGTATTAGGGGAAAATCATATATCCCTAGAAACTTGGCAAAACGAACCAAAACCGAAGAAGAAGAAACAAGCGAGTCGGAATAAGATAGTTGTATTCATGTGGTGTAATATATGTAATATAGTGTGCTTATGCTTTATGATATATGTAAAAATTGCTTGTATTAATAAGTATTTTTTTATGAATCTAACTCTTGTCTATTTTACAGTATAAAAACGCAAAATGGATAGACAACCCAATATTTTAAGAGACCTACCCGGAGACATGATTGATGAAATCTTGTCTAGAGTTGGTCAGAATTCCTCGGCACAACTATTTAAGGCGAGATCAGTTTGTAAGACATTCGAAGAATGTTCCAAGAATGTCTTGGTTTATAAGAGACTTTCGTTTGAAAGATGGGGGATATCACATTGGGAAACCCATAAGTTACGATGTGTTTACTTTGACGCATATATTGCGGGGAACCCAAATGCTATTTTACGCAACGGGTTAAGAAATTATTTTGACTCAATGTATCCGAATATAGGACTTCATGATTTAGAAAAAGCGGCTAACATGCAACATAAAGAAGCATGCTATGCTTATGGGTTAGTAATGTTCGCTTCTCACCAAAGTGAGAAAAAGAACATCGGGCTACAGCTATTAAACAAAACGTTCCCACAAGTGACGGAGTCGGTAATTGGGGTAAGAAATGAGGTTTTTAGATTGTTACGGGACTGTTGGACATTACGTAACCCTCGTCCCTTTGACGACGTTACAACACGCTGTCTTATCAACGGCCATAACGGTTATGTTGCACAAGACCAAGGATGGGAAGTAGTCCTAGTAAAACCAGAATGCATGACTTGTTTCTGGACGTATGAATTACGTGTCTTTATTGCCTTTGCTGAACGACTTGTGTACTAGCTAGAATTATCTTCACAACTATCTTGTATCAAAGTTATTGTGTGCTATATTTCATGCTTTATGTAAAATAAGCGGTATTGTAAGTTTGTAAAATATTGTATAAAAGTTTGAACGCGAAATATTATTATAATCAGTTTTTCATATAGAATTGTAGTAGTTGAATTGTATATTAGCTACTAAGTATGAACTTAACGGGTAGGTACTACCCGAATTTAAACTTATAAAACGCTAATATGAAGAAAAAGCTTTTATAAATGAGTTCATATTATGCTACGAAATACTATTAACTACTCTTAATATTCTGTATGATTAACTTGTTCCATTTAACTATTTTGAAGGAAATGGCACCGACTACTCGACACACCGTGAATATGAATGAAGAGGAATTCCGTACTTTTCTAGCTTCAAACATAGCCGCAGTACAGGCTGCGCTACATACCAACAATAACCTTGGATCTAGCAGTACAGGAAATCGTGTAGGATGCACCTACAAAGAATTCACTGCCTGCAAACCTTTGGAATTTGATGGAACCGAAGGACCGATCGGATTGAAACGGTGGACCGAGAAGGTCGAATAGGTGTTTGCCATAAGTAAGTGTACTGAAGAGGATAAAGTGAAGTACGCTACGCATACCTTCACAGGTTCTGCGTTAACATGGTGGAATACCGATCTAGAGCAAGTGGGACAAGACGATGCGTACGCACTACCGTGGTCAGCATTCAAGCACTTGATGAACGAGAAGTACCGTCCCAGAACCGAGGTCAATAAGCTCAAGACAGAACTTAGAGGGTTACGAACCCAAGGATTTGATATTACCACGTACGAAAGACGATTCACAGAATTGTGCCTATTGTTTCCGGGAGCATTCGAAGATGAGGAAGAGAAGATCGACGCGTTTGTGAAAGGATTACCGGAAAGAATCCAAGAAGATATAAGTTCACACGAGCCCGCCTCCATACAACAGGCATGTAGAATGGCTCACAAACTCGTGAACCAGATTGAAGAAAGAATTAAAGAACAGACTGCTGAAGAGGCCAATGTGAAGCAAGTCAAAAGAAAGTGGGAGGAAAACGGTGATAAGAATCACCAATACAACAACAACAGCAATTACAACAATAATCGCAACAATTATCCCAACAATCGCAACATCAATCGCAACTACAACAAACGGCCCAACAACAACAACAACAACAACAACAACTACAACAATCATCCCAACAACAATAATAACCGCAACAACAACAACAATCAGAAGCAGCTATGCAAAGGTGTGAAAAGAATCACTCGGGGTTCTGCACCAAATTTTGCAACAAGTGTAAAAGAAATGGTCATAGCGCGGCGAAGTGTGATGTCTACGGACCAGGGGTTAACAGAACGAAAGGAACAAATGGTGTCAGAACGAGTAACGGCGGAGCAAGTAGTGTCGGAGCAAGTTATGCCAATGTAGTTTGTTATAAATGTGGAAAACCGGGCCACATTATTAGAAATTGCCCGAACCAGGAGAACACGAATGGACAAGGCCGCGGAAGAGTTTTCAATATTAATGTGGCAGAGGCACAGGAAGACCCGGAGCTTGTTACGGGTACGTTTCTTATTGACAATAAATCTGCTTACGTTTTATTTGATTCGGGTGCGGATAGAAGCTATATGAGTAGAGATTTTTGTGCTAAATTAAGTTGTCCATTGACGCCTTTGGATAGTAAATTTTTACTCGAATTAGCAAATGGTAAATTAATTTCAGCAGATAATATATGTCGGAATCGAGAAATTAAACTGGTTAGCGAAACATTTAAGATTGATTTGATACCAGTAGAGTTAGGGAGTTTTGATGTGATAATCGGTATGGACTGGTTGAAAGAAGTGAAAGCAGATATCGTTTGTTACAAAAATGCAATTCGCATTATACGAGAAAAAGGAAAACCCTTAATGGTGTACGGAGAAAAGGGCAACACGAAGCTACATCTTATTAGTAATTTGAAGGCACAAAAACTAATAAGAAAAGGTTGCTATGCTGTTCTAGCACACGTCGAGAAAGTACAAACTGAAGAAAAGAGCATCAATGATGTTCCCAACGCAAAAGAATTTCCCGATGTATTTCCGAAAGAATTACCGGGATTACCCCCACATCGATCCGTTGAATTTCAAATAGATCTTATACCAGGAGCTGCACCAATAGCTCGTGCTCCTTACAGACTCGCACCCAGCGAGATGAAAGAACTGCAAAGCCAATTACAAGAACTTTTAGAGCGTGGTTTCATTCGACCAAGCACATCACCGTGGGGAGCTCCTGTTTTGTTTGTCAAGAAGAAAGATGGTACATTCAGGTTGTGTATCGACTACCGAGAGTTGAACAAACTTACCATCAAGAACCGCTACCCACTACCGAGAATCGACGACTTATTCGATCAACTACAAGGCTCGTCTGTGTATTCAAAGATTGACTTACGTTCCGGGTATCATCAAATGCGGGTGAAAGAAGATGATATTCCAAAGACTGCTTTCAGAACACGTTACGGTCATTACGAGTTTATGGTCATGCCATTTGGTTTAACTAATGCACCAGCTGTGTTCATGGACCTTATGAACCGAGTGTGTGGACCATACCTTGACAAGTTTGTCATTGTTTTCATTGATGACATACTTATTTACTCAAAGAATGACCAAGAACACGGTGAACATTTGAGAAAGGTGTTAGAAGTATTGAGGAAGGAAGAATTGTACGCTAAGTTTTCAAAGTGTGCATTTTGGTTGGAAGAAGTTCAATTCCTCGGTCACATAGTGAACAAAGAAGGTATTAAGGTGGATCCGGCAAAGATAGAAACTGTTGAAAAGTGGGAAACCCCGAAAACTCCGAAACACATACGCCAGTTTTTAGGACTAGCTGGTTACTATAGAAGGTTCATCCAAGACTTTTCCAGAATAGCAAAACCCTTGACTGCATTAACGCATAAAGGGAAGAAATTTGAATGGAATGATGAACAAGAGAAAGCGTTTCAGTTATTGAAGAAAAAGCTAACTACGGCACCTATATTGTCATTGCCTGAAGGGAATGATGATTTTGTGATTTATTGTGACGCATCAAAGCAAGGTCTCGGTTGTGTATTAATGCAACGAACGAAGGTGATTGCTTATGCGTCTAGACAATTGAAGATTCACGAACAAAATTATACGACGCATGATTTGGAATTAGGCGCGGTTGTTTTTGCATTAAAGACTTGGAGGCACTACTTATATGGGGTCAAAAGTATTATATATACCGACCACAAAAGTCTTCAACACATATTTAATCAGAAACAACTGAATATGAGGCAGCGTAGGTGGATTGAATTGTTGAATGATTACGACTTTGAGATTCGTTACCACCCGAGGAAGGCAAATGTGGTAGCCGATGCCTTGAGCAGGAAGGACAGAGAACCCATTCGAGTAAAATCTATGAATATAATGATTCATAATAACCTTACTACTCAAATAAAGGAGGCGCAACAAGGAGTTTTAAAAGAGGGAAATTTAAAGGATGAAATACCCAAAGGATCGGAGAAGCATCTTAATATTCGGGAAGACGGAACCCGGTATAGGGCTGAAAGGATTTGGGTACCAAAATTTGGAGATATGAGAGAAATGGTACTTAGAGAAGCTTATAAAACCAGATACTCAATACATCCTGGAACGGGGAAGATGTACAAGGATCTCAAGAAACATTTTTGGTGGCCGGGTATGAAAGCCGATGTTGCTAAATACGTAGGAGAATGTTTGACGTGTTCTAAGGTCAAAGCTGAGCATCAGAAACCATCAGGTCTACTTCAACAACCCGAAATCCCAGAATGGAAATGGGAAAACATTACCATGGATTTCATCACTAAATTGCCAAGGACTGCAAGTGGTTTTGATACTATTTGGGTAATAGTTGACCGTCTCACCAAATCAGCACACTTCCTGCCAATAAGAGAAGATGACAAGATGGAGAAGTTAGCACGACTGTATTTGAAGGAAGTCGTCTCCAGACATGGAATACCAATCTCTATTATCTCTGATAGGGATGGCAGTTTTATTTCAAGATTCTGGCAGACATTACAGCAAGCATTAGGAACTCGTCTAGACATGAGTACTGCCTATCATCCACAAACTGATGGGCAAAGCGAAAGAACGATACAAACGCTTGAGGACATGCTACGAGCATGTGTTATTGATTTCGGAAACAGTTGGGATCGACATC